>NC_057866.1:268640522-269008030 GCF_019393635.1 Dromiciops gliroides
AGGAATGGCAAGGTGTACATAATAGATTTGCAGTTCCATGTGCAATCATCTTGTTTTTAATTATACTATTATATGAAAATCCTTGTTTTATTCTATAAATAAAAACTAAATAAAACTATTATTAAAATAAATACATACCAGTAATGACTTCTATTTCTCCAACCCTGACTCCACCTGATAATTAAAACATATCTATATGTATTATCTCCCCCTGTTGAAATGTGAACTCCTTGAAAGCAGAGACTGTCTTGCTTTTGTCTCTTGTTATATCCCCAGCACTTAGCACAGTGATGAGTACTCAGCAAATGTGCCCAACATTTCAGAGATACAAAGGCCAAAAAACAAAAATTAGGCATGGTCCCTGCTTTCAAAAAAAAAAAATCGTAGTCTAATGGGGGAGATAATATGCAAATGTTATTCATCCTTCATTTATGAAAAGGACTGATGACCTCATCATGTTGGGATCAGGCTACAATGTGTTTTCTGTGGCTGATCAGTCCAACATTAGCACAGAAGGTGGGTCAGGCACAAGCATCCATTTGAACATTTGGGATGGAGATGTGTCTGCATTTGCACAGCAGCTCATGTTCGTTTGTGGTACTAGGATTATGCTTTGACAACTTTCTGATCTTTAATATCAAATGAGGCGTGAAAAGGGGAAATGCATGCTCACCAAAGGTGTTTATCATTGAGGTAGAGAATGACTGGTGTAGAATCTAGATGGAAGAAAGATCTCAAATGCATGGTGATATCTTCCAAAAATATCACAGTGGAAATACTAAATGGGTCCTCAATCATTCTCTATCTATCTCCTCCATGAGGAGGTTGAAAAAGAAAATCCCTAAGGTTTCTTCCAGTTCTAAATCTAAGATACTTTTATATTATTATTATTATTATTTTTGCAGGGCAATGGGGTCTAAGTGACTTGCCCAGGGTCACACAGCTAGTAAGTGTCAAAGTGTATGAGACTGGTTTTGAACTCAGGTACTCCTGAATCCAGGGCCTGTGCTACCTAGCAGCCCCCTCTAAGATACTTTTATAACATGATTTCCATTTCATGTTTAAAGGGTCCTTCTTACACTGAGTGAAATCTGCCTTCCTGTCACATGAATTCTAGACAGAATCCTGTTTTAAAATGAACTCTAGCTAAGAGCAATTGCAATAGAAACACCATTGACAATGGAATTGCTTTGAATTGTGTAGGTTAATAAAACCACTTGCAAGTCACATTTTCTCATTCCCCTTCATCATGCTCATGACCTCTCCATTTCCAATAATAAGTGTCACTTAGAAATTAACACAGGATAAAATTTACTTCCACAGGCCATTAAAAACAAAACACTTTCTTGCAATATCTCAGTCTTTTAACACTAAAGGTTAAAAACAAATTCACACATCCTATGTCTAGATTTGTTCTCTCATTTGTACATTCAAAGGAAAGAAGAAAGGAAGAAATATTCCAAACTTCAATAGATACCACACAGTAACTTTTATTTTTTTTTCCACCCCTGCATATGGAATACTGGAAACACATTCTGCTGCCCTGTGGCCCCTTCCTTTGACTAGCTGGTTCCTCCCAGGAATTCCATTTTAAGGAAAGTTCCCAGGCCCACCACATCTTATTCCTGCCCTGGACTCCTGACTCTGGATTTTTCTGCCCAGATGTGTTCTCTACCCTCCCCTCCCTCTTTTCAGTTTCCTTTTTATATATTACCTTCCCTTGTTAGAATGTAAGCTCCTTGAGGACAAGAGCTATCTTTCTTTCTGCTATCCCTATCCCCCAACCCCATCCCCCACCGCTTAGCTCAGTGTTTGTCTCTTAATAAGTACTTAGTAAACACAGACTTGAGGAAGAGGATAGGGTACTGGTACAATGGATTGAGAACTTGACTCAGAATTAGGAACACCTGGGGTCAAATCTTAATTCTGACCCCATAGTACTTGCTTGATTGGATAAGTCACTTAACCTCTCAATTATCTAGGTAATTACATTTCCAAGACTCCCAAAGTCACAGGAAAGGGGTTACCCAACAACATCAGTAGAGTTGGTGGAGTTCCCAGGGTGAGGAAATATTAATGGAATTATTTTTCCAAAAGAATCAATTATTAAACATTTACAAGCATACTATCTTGCTTAAAAAGGGAAACAACAATATTCTCCCCCAATGTTTTCTTATATGGAAACTCTGAAGTGTCTGAAAGTGTAATGAAATCACAGGCCTAGTCCTTATCTCTAAGAAGAAGAAAATATAAGAATTTTTTTAAATGTAGTCAGCATTTACAGTATATTCAATTATTCCTCTCCACTGATCCCCAAAGTTTATCTTCACATATTCAAACATTTCTTGATCATTTTGTATCCAGGCAAGTCCATTTTAATGAATGCATCAAGACCAAATAAATTCAATAAAAATAGATCTTCCTTTCCATGCAAAAACTTGCAATTCATTAAAGTTATGCAAACATGAAGTACACTATACTGTTATCTATGATAATACACTGCTTTTCCAGTACATGTATGTTTATGTGTGTATATACACACATATATCCTCTTCAATTTTTTTTTAATTTAATAACTATGTATTAATCACCTGCTATGTGCTCTTTCTGTTCTAGATGCTGGCAGAGATACAAAAATGGCTCCTCCTTCAAGGAGGAACCATTATCGTACTAATTAATAGCTCCCTCTATTTACAGCTAGGTCTTGATTAGTTTGAATAATGAATCCCACAAAGTAGTCACATGCAGTATAATTGGCACTATTCAAAGTATATAATTATGCAAAATATGGTAATTGGTTCCAGTCCAGGGAAAATATTCTATGAAAATTGGAATAATGCCACCACTTCAGGGGATTGGCTATTTGCACTAATCAGGTTGCTGCTGCTGTTTTTGTTCAGTTGTGTCCAACTCTGTGTGATCCCATTTGGGATTTTCTTGGCAAAGATACTACAGTGGTTTGCCATTTTCTTCTCCAGCTCATTTTACACATAAAGAAACCGAGGCAAACAGGATCAAGTGACTTGCCCAGGCTCACCCAGCTCATAAGTATCTGAGGTCACATTTGAACTCAGATCTTCCTGATTCCAGGACCAGCGAACTATCAACTTACACCACCAGCTATTTCCTATTCCATTTCTAGTTTGTTATATTCCATGTTGGTTGTGATAGGACACTTGTCATATTAATGCTGTTCTTTTTGCTTTTTATTACTAAGTTACTGGGAGGCTTTGTGTTATTATCAAACAATAAACATATATTAAGTGCCTCCTCTGTGCCAAGCACTGTGCTAAGCACTGGAGTTACAAAGAAAGGCAAAAGATAGTCAATGCTTTCAAGGAGCCCACAATTTAGTGAAGGAGACAACAGGCAAATAGCCATGTTCAAGCAAGCTAAGCAGCATACACTGGAAATAATCAACAGAGGAAAGTGCTAGAATGAGCCAATAGACAGGGAGAGATTAAAAATAAGTGAAAGGGCAAAAATGACAGAGGAGGCAATCTGTTGGAGGACACTAGATGGAATGGGATGGACAAATTGAGGAGTTCATCTTGGTAAGATCACTTCTTCATGGGAAACAGGGGTGGAGGTGGAGAAAGGAGCAGAAGTACCTGAGTGATAGATAAGAAAGAGGGGAGAAGACAGAGATGGCCACAATTTCCCTGTAAAATATGATTCCAGTTTCTTAGCTAAGAGCCTGGGGGGGTGGGGGGGGGAGAGGAGCTATGGGAAGTCTGAGAAGGAATGAAAACATTTGGAAGAGCTGCTGTAAATAGTGGGATAGTGAGTTGATAAGGGAAGCATAGTAAGATTGCTTAGCCGAGGTAAGGGCCCAGTCAAGGTTATATAACAAATTTGTTGTGGACCCAATCATAACAAGTACTTGATTTTTCTCTGTCTCCATTCAGCAGAATATGGGTAGGAGCATATGCCAAAAGTAACCAGGGTAAACAAGTAGACTTTTACCCAAACTTCACAGAACGATTGTTGCTGACCTTGGCAATACAGGGAACTTTATGAATAGTAAAGATTTGGAGGGTATTTGGAGGCATAAGGGAGAGGGGAAGAATGGAGGTGAAGATAAACTGGAGTTAGAGTTCCTGATGACTTCCTAAAAGGATGCGGTTCAAATTGTTACTGTGGATGATAGTAAATTGAGAGGCTAATTCAGAAGCCACCAAGCTTCTGAACCATTCCAGGGTGGGTGCAAGCATCCATGACATCTTCCTTTCCTCCCACCTTCCCTGGACCTCAATGTCTTCATCGGTGATATAAGAAGTCTCAACTAGTTGACCTCTGAGGTTCCTTTCATTTCTAGAGCTAAGATTCTTTCATCTTCTGCCCCCAGTAAGTTAGTGACTCTCTTCTAATTGAAAGAGTTATTCATTTCTTGGTTCTCTTCCCTTTCAGGGAGGGGAAGAATTAAAGGAAAGGAGACAATTTTGTTTTCTACCCACTACAGCCCCAGAACTGTCCCTCAGTGGATACTGTCCTTTTAATACTTCTATATTTATTCCTGTTGATATAAAAGGAAGCCTGGTAGCTACCTCACCTTAGCCAAGAGGGTAGAGGGTGAGGGAGAGGGGGCTGTGGAAAGTTTAAAGAGAGAAGAGAGTTTGGAGTAATTACTATGAGTTTCTCATGAGGAGATTGCTGCTATTTATTGGTTTAAGATATCTTTGGGGTTTGTTTTTGTTTTTGTGGATTCCATATGTTTTTATTCATTTTGTTAAATATTTTACAATTACATGTAAAAAATTTTAACATTCATTATTTAAAATTTTGAGTTGCCAATTCTCTCCCTTCCCTCCTGCATGCTTGAGAAGGCAAGGAATATGATATTGATTAACATATGAAGTCATGACAAATGTATTTCCATATTAACTATGTTGTGAAAGAAAATACACACACAAGAAAAATAAAGTAAAAAATATGCTTTGATCTACTCACAGAGTTCATCAGTTCTCTCAGTGGATATCAATAAAATTTTTCATCATGGGTCCTTTAGAATTGTCTTCATCAGACAATCATTGTTGATCATTGTTCAAATGTTGCTGTCACTATGTACAATGACCCCCTGGTTCTGCTCGATTCACTCTATATCAGTTCATATAAGTTTTCCCAGGTTTTTCTGAAACCTACTTGATAGTCATTTCTTATAGTATAAGAGTATTCTATCACAATTATATATCACTTGTTCAATCATTCCCTAATTGATGGGCATCACTTCAATTTCCAATTCTGTGACAACATAAAAATAGAACTCTAGAGTTCTCTAAGTATACCATCATATCATCTGCAAAGAGTGACAGTTTTGTTTTTTCATTGCCTATTCTCATTCCTTCATTTTTTTTCTTCTTTTATTACTATAGCTAGCATTTCCAATACAATATAGAATAATGGTGATAATGGTTATCCTTGCTTCTACCCTGATCTTATTGGGAAGGCTTCAAGTTTATTCCCATTACAGATAATACCTTCTCTGGGTTTTAGGCAGATGTTATTTATCATATTAATAAAGGTTCCATTGATCCCTGTGCTTTCTAGTGTTTTTAATAGGAATGGGTGATATGTTTTGTCAAAAGCTTTTTCTGAAGCTATTTATATAATCTTATGATTTTTTGATATTTTTGTTATTGATACAGTCAATTATGCTTATAGTTTTCCTAATAATGAACCAGTCCCTAATTACTAATAGATATCCTACCTGGTCATAGTATATGATCTTTGTGATATATTTCTATAATATCCTTGCTAGTATTTTATTTTTTTAATTAATAAAGTATTTTTTCCATTACATGTAAAGATAGTTCTCAACCTTTGTTTATACAAGCTTTACAATTTCAGATTTTTGTCCCTCCCTCCCCTCCCTCCCCCCTCTCCTAGAGAGCAGGTAATCTGATATAGGTTATATATATATATATATATATATATATACACCTATATATACACATAATAACATTAATCCTATTAAACCTATATATACACATAATAACATTAATCCTATTTTTGCATTAGTCATGTTACAAGAGATGTTATAAGAGAAAAAAATCAGAGCAATGATGGAAAACCTCAAAATAGAAAAAAAACAACAGCATCAAAAACAAAAGAAATAGTATAGTTCATTTAGCATCTATACTCCGCAGTTCTTTTTTTTTTTTTCCTGGATTTGGAGATCCTCTTCCATCACGAGTTCCCTGGAACTCTTCTGTGCCATTGCATTGGTGAGAAGAATATAGTCCATCACAGTAGATCAACACTCAATGTTGATGTTACTGTGTACAATGTTCTTCTAGTTCTGCTCATCTCACTCATCATCAGCCCACGCAAGACCCTCCAGGTTTCTCTGAACTCCTCCTGCTCATCGTTTCTTATCACACAATAGTATTCCATTGTATTCATATACCACAACTTGTCCAGCCATTCCCCAATTGATGGGCACCCCCATAACTTCCAATTCTTTGCCACCACATAAAGAGCAGCTATAAATATTTTTGTACATGTGGGTCCCTTTCCCCCTTCCACGATCTCTTTGGGAAAAAGACCCAAAAGTGGTATTGCTGGGTCAAAGGGTATGTGCAGCTTTATCGCCCTTTGGGCATAATTCCAAATTGCTCTCCAGAATGGTTGGATCAGTTCACAGCTCCACCAACAATGGATTAGTGTTCCAATTTTGCCACAGCTTCTCCAACATTTATTATGTTCCTTTTTTGTCATTTTAGCCAATCTGATAGGTGTCAGGTGGTACCTCAGAGTTGTTTTTATTTGCATCTCTCTAATCATTAGAGATTTAGAGCATTTTTTTATATGGGAATAGATAACTTTGGTTTCTTCATCAGAAAACTGCCTGTTCATATCTTTTGACCATTTCTCAATTGGGGAATGAGCTAGTATTTTATTTAAAATGTTGCATCAATATTCATTAGGGAAGGGCAGCTAGGTAGCTCAGTGGATAGCATGCCAGGCTTGGAGTCAGGAAGATTCATCTTCATGAGTTTAATTCTGACCTCAGATATTCACTAGCTTTGGGACCCTGGGTAAGTCACTTATCCCTATTTGCCTCTATTTCCTCATCTGTCATGAGCTAGAGAAGGAAATGGCAAGCCACTCCAGTATCTTTACTAAGAAAACTCCTATTAGGGTCAAGAAAAATGGGACACTAGTGTGGAACCCATGTGGCCTCCAGGCTAGACTCCACAACATGTCACAGATTTTTCCTCCTGAATTCCTAAGTAGTCTTGGATTGGAAAAATGTCTCACAGACTTTTGTTGGCTCTGGCTCTCAATATTTCAATTTGAGTCATTATTTTAAAGTTTTTTGGAGAGGAATTTTGGGAAAGGTTAGCTGAATGTTTCCTCTATGCTGCCATATTGGCTCTGCCCCTTAAAATATCTTTGCATAGTCTTGTGGGGACATAGTTTCTTTTTTTTTAATTTTATAAACTCTTATATAGCATCTGAAATTTTTAATGATGAAAAATTCAGAAACAATAAACATTTGAAGAAAGAGATCATAGAAATTCAACTTGGACCATTTGGACCAAGGCTTAGAAATCTGGTAGTATAACCTTCTTATTTGACAGATGAGGAAAATGAGGCCCCAGAAAGAGGAACAGAAGTAGCAGAGCCAGGATTCTATACCCCAAGTTCTCTGATCCCAGATCCAGTACTTTCTCTAAGAGACAAAGAATTCACATTTGGGGAAAGCACAACCAAGTATAAGGGCCATTTCACAGGGCATTCTTTTTTTAATCATAAAAGTATTTTATTATTTTCCAGTTACATGTAAAGATAGTTTCCAACAGTTATTTTCATAAGATTTTTAGTTCCATATTTTTTGTCCCTCTCTCCCTTCCCCCTTCCCCAAGACAGAAACAACCTGATATAGGCTATATATGTACAATCACATTAAACATATTTCTGCATTAGTCATGGTGTGAAAGAATAATTAAAACAGGAAAACCCTCAACAAAGAAAAAAAACAATAACAAAAACAAAAAATATAGAAACAATATGGTTCAATCTGCACTCAGAATCCACAGTTCTTTTTTCTGAATGTGGAGAACATTTTCCATCATGAGTTCTTTGGAATTGTCTTGGATCATTGCATTAGTGAAAAGAGCCAAGTCTATCACAGTTGATCATTATACAATGTTGCTGTTACTGTGTACAGTGTACTTCACTCAACATCAGTCCACTTAACTCTTTCCAGGTTTTTTTCTGAAATCTGCCTGTTCATCATTTCTTACAGCACAATAGTATTCCATTACGTTCTTTGCTACCACAAAAAGAGCTGCTATAAACATTTTTGTACATGTGAGTTCTTTTCCCTTTTCTATGATCTCTTTGGGTTCCAGACCTGGTAGTGGTATTGCTGGGTCAAAGGGTATGCACACAGTCTCACAGGGTATTCTTTGCAGAATGATCCCCCTTCCTTAAGCAACACAGATTCACTACATTGCCAGAGCTCTGCAACTCTCTTACTGATGTTGCTATTTCATTTTTTTAATAAGGAAGATAGGGATGATTTTTTTTAACTCTTCAAGTAATCCCACTTAGTGATAATGTGACTTCCTTACAATCCATCTTTTGGAAAGCCATTTGACAGTAGCTGGAGTCAAATTATTTTCTATTTAATGAGAAATAACCATCTGTAATTCAGCACTCTGGTTAATAAGGGTATCAGCTGCTCCACATCTGGGACATGATTAGAAAGGGGACCATAAAATCATGGAATGGAACTTGTAATTATTCAGTGGCTGACAGAGTTAACAAGAGGAACCAAGTTCTTTGTAGGCCTTACAAGTCTTCCTTTTATATCCAAAGAAGTAGCGAAGATAATTTGGAGTTCCCAGGTCCATAAAGCACTGAGTTGTAATAGGTAGAGTGTGGGACCTGGAGTCAGCAAGGTCTACATTTAAATCAAGCCTCCCGATTCTGAAGCACATCCTTCCTAGGTGATGATGAGGAAGTCATTTCTCTTCTCTCTGATGCCATTTCCTGATGTATAAATAGGAATAATCGTCCTTTTAGTACCAACTTCACAGGGCTCATTTGATAACTTAGGTAACTTTAATGTCCTACAAGATCTTGGTGATGGACTGGATGAGGTTGAATCTGACAATTCATTGCTATTGGGAGTTTACAATGAGGAAACTGCTTCTGCCAGTGAAGACTGACTCCTCTGCAATTTAACTCTTAGAGAGTTACCTGGGGCACTGAGAGGGTTTCTGATTTTCCCAGAGCAACACAGCCAGGATATGTCAGAGCCAGGATTTGAACCCACATCTTACTATAGAATTATAGATTTAGAAGGGACTTTAGAGGCCATTGAGTCCACCCCGCCCCCCTCTTCATTTTCCAGATGAAAAAAATAGCCATTAAGAAGTTAAATGAGTTTCCCAGGATCACATAGCCAATATGCAGCTGAGGAGAGACTTGAGGCCAGGATACTGTCTTTCATAGTAATGTTAGTTATTATCACTGCTGAATGGTAGTAAAGATGGTGTATGGGGAATAAACACTTCCATGAATAACCCAAGTTACTCATCACAAAAGACATCTTTTAATATATTGTAAATCAAGCTGGTTATGATCAAAGAGAAAAACATACAGAAAAGCCAACAGATGGTTTATTGGAGTCCTTGGATCCAAATCACCAAGAGGACACTTGGATTAATTTAAGACTTTAACTACTCAACTGCCAAGAGGCATGGGTATGTATATCTTTGGGGAAATTTGGTAATGCCTGTTTTTAAATGTTTCAACATGAATAAACAAAATGTTGATCCTTTTAAAAAGTATTTATAGACTGCTTGAAACCAATTAATGTCAAAAATCAGTCAGCCCCTTCTAGAATTTTTTTCCCTTATGTCTGAATCAGAACTGTATGCAACCGCAGGGATTTTGATGGATGAGAAGTTGAAAGAGGAAAAACTTGTTTCAGGAGGTGAATTCAACAAGTAAGAGAATTTGAATCAGTTCATAATAGTCAAGTGGCATAGAAAAGTTATAAATTTGCTTAAATCTAAGTATTAAAAGGGAAAAGAAATTGAGATTTGTTTTAATTCTGATGGGCCAAGTAAGAGTGAAAGGAATTGAAAATATATGAAAATTGTATTTTTACATTTAATCCACATTTCAAACCAATTATGTTGTTAAATATTGATAAGTAAGCACTCTCTGGCCTCAGTCTCTCAGAGTAAAACTGGTTACATTGCCTGCTCAGGGTCTTCCTACTACCACTGAAGATTGGGAAGTCTCTGATGTCCTAGGCTTAAGCTCCCTTCAAGTGTGGTCTCTCCATTGTTAGTCACCAGTGATTGGCATCCCGTTTCCATTTGAACAATTGATATCAATTTTGTTTTACAAAGGGATATGTACTTCCAGGATATAATAAGAGCACATATACAACACTTTGGGGGTCACATTCTGATCTATACCTCCTGGGTCTTTGAGAGAAATGGGCTCAAATTGAACAGTTTCTACATAACATTGGCCCTATCTAAGTTTGTGTCCAAATGCACCATTATTACTGGATGAATGCTTGTTTCAGCTACACTGGCCTGGGTGAGTCCTAAAAGCTGTTCTTTAGGGACTTGAAGCTGGGGTAACTGAAAAATCTAGTGTGGACTTGACTCCAGACCTTAGGTAGTTTACTTTCAAAACTTCTTAAAGCTCACAAGATTGTAGCCATCTCCAATCTCCTTCACCTAACATTCCTCAGCTTCTTCATCTGTAAAATGGAGTTGGAATAGATGTCTTCTGAGGTTCCTTCTAGCTCTAGTTTTTTGATCTTATAAATCGATAATTTGAAACTAGTTTGAATTTGCTTCAGTGTTTACATGTAGATATCCTAGTGTGTAAAACAAAACAAAACAAAAAAAGAAAACTTCTTGTGACAAAGACAGTAGATAGTATGATAATTTATACTTGTAAGTGTATGTATCTGTATGTATGTATAAACGTGTATGTATACATATATATGTATATATAATATATACATATATGTGGAAGGAAGGTCTGGACCCCTGGTTTTGTCCACATCAGTAATTCCCAGTATGGAATTTCCTTCTATAATATCAGTAAATGATCAGTAATTTATAGTTGTAGAGAGTTGCCTTGGGTAAGTTAAGAAACTTGTACAAAATCACACAGATGTGTCAGAGGCAGGAGTTAAACCCAGGTCTTTTTTACTTGGAGGCTGGCCCTCTAGCCATTACATTAAGCTTCTCAAGTTACAAAGAGTAGGTATTTTAAAATTATTTTTTTTGTTTTTTGTTTTTTTTTGTTTTTTGTTTTTTTGAGGGGCAATTGGGGTTAAGTGACTTGCCCAGGGTCACACAGCTAGTAAGTGTTAAGTGTCTGAGGCCGGATTTGAACTCAGGTACTCCTGAATCCAGGGCCGGTGCTCTATCCACTGCGCCATCTAGCTGCCCCTAAAATTATTTTTAAATTGCTGAATCCAATGAATAGCTGTTTACTGAGTAAATGAATGCTATACATATTTTGATGCATACATATGTATGTGTGTATATATACATACATATACATATATATATTCATATAATTATACATTATATATATGAGTGTGTATATACAGTTAATCCAACTTACATTGGGGTAACATTCCCAGAAAACAGCTGAAAATATAAAATACAAGTATTGACACATTGAACCTATGGGAAAATAGGGGGTTAGGTTCATATAACTCCCCCAAACTTTAATCTTTCAGTAGAGATTGCTGAAAATACAATTTTCTGTATATAATTCTTTATACTAAAACATAAATTCTGATGTGAACTTTTCCTAACACAGTAACCATGAAATACTCATAAAATAAAATTGGTAACATGCAAAACATTTTTGCTAACTTAGTAAATTCCTAAAATTCTGTGACCTTTTGTCTAATATCTCAATTTTTAAAAAATTGATTTCAGATAATATTCACTTTTCATAGCATATGAAATCTACAGTGCCATAAATACCATGTAGCAAATAAAAATAAACACTTTTTACCTGAATCTTACCTTCCACTGTGTCAGATGGCAATGTGAAGTTGTTGCACTGTATACTATACCTTGACAGTCCTCTGAAAACCAAAGGGGAGGCTTCTAGGACTTTAGTCCTTGTTGTCAGAAGACACAGAGACTGGTGAGGTCCTGGCATCACCTCTGACACTTTGTCCTTCATGGCTGGTGAATGCCATTGGAGAGCACAAAGGGTACAGCAGCTGGAAATAATACATCAGTCAATGAGTAATTGTGAATGACTTAACTACTCTCAGCAGTGCAATGATCCAAGACAATCCCAAGGAACTAATGAGGAAGCTTACTATGCACCCCTATAGAAAGAACTGATAAAAAGAACACTGGTGGATTGTACATATATAATCTGATTGTGATCTTGTGGAGGGGGGAGGAAAGGGAGGGAGGGAGGGAGAAAAATTTGGCACTCTAAATCTTATGAAAATGAATGTTTAAAACTACCCTTACATGTAAATGGGAAATAAAATAAATGTTTGTTGAAATAATACATCAGGAACGTCTGTTCCATGGTCTGTTTGAGATACTTAAGAGTATGGGAGCATAGCAGAGGTGAGCTGATGTTTACTTAACCTTGAATCTGACATTGATGATGGGATTGTCAGCTTTGTTGTCTCTAGCCAGCTAGTCAAATATGCCAAACCACCCTGGTAGGATGCCAGCTGCTCCATAAACTTGTGTGCACAGTGCCCTTCATTTTTCTCTCTACCATACATAGCCAGGAATGTGCTTAGTTGCTAAAACAAAAGTGAAGATGAGTTTACTAATAAAATCACTTGAATGCTTGAAGTTGAGAAAGTAAAATGTACAAATGTTGAGTATTGACTATATATAGAGAGAGAGACAGAGAGGCAGACAGACAGAGACAGAGAGATAGAGACAGAGACAGACAGACAGAGAGACAGAGACAGTGACTGAAACAGACAGACAGAGACAGAGACAGAGAGACAGAGACAGAAAGAGACACATATACAGAAAGAGAAAGAGAGAGGGGAAAAGTAAAGGAGAAAGCTAGCCTTAGAATCATAAAGACCTGGGGTCAAATCCTGCCATGGACAATTACTCCCTGTGTAGCCATGAAGAAGACAACCTTGCTGAGTCTCACTTTCCTCATCTACAAAATGGGATTAATAATAGCACCTACCTCCCAGAGCTGTTGTGAGGATCTTATGAGATAATGTATGTCAAGTGCTTTGCAAACCTTAAAGTACTCTATAAATGTCAGCTATTATTAGTTACCTGGCACACAATGATGCTTCTCTAATTACCAACTTTTATGTTTCTAGTCTTAAATTTCATTAGCTCATAAAAAAGGGGAAAAGAAACTAAAAACCACCCATTGTTATTCCGGAAGCTAGAGCCTGTTTTCTTATGTGCTCTTATTTATTTCCCCACATCTCTGTCCTCGTCTGTTCTCATATTTGGTGGAAGAAATGGCTAGCACAGTTCCAGATTTAAGGCAGTGTCCCAGAGAATGGGGCTTCTTCTCTATATTTGGAGAGGTAAAGACAAGCAGTAACTAGTTAACACCTACAAGTTATCAGTCCAAAGAGTGCCAAAGGATTGCCCTTGGAAAAGGGATCCAAAGAAAACTAAGGAAGCCAGGACTTGGGCACCTTGAGGGCCTACTTAGTCAGTTGTAAGATCAGCTGCCAAAGTCATTTAGGGTTGCAGCCCATTTTAATAGCAAATTAAAAGAAAAAAAAGAGAAACTATAAAATGGTTAATGATTTTTTTCCCTTTATTCTGATAGAAGTCTTTATAAGCTTCATAAGAATTCTCATAAAGCCAATGATTAGGACTGCACTCAAAGGATAACATATTTGTAGCAGAATTTTGCCTTTACGGAGACGTGTTCGGGAAATATAATACAACACAATGCAACACAACGCAACGCAACACAACATGATGTGACGTGACACAAGACAACACAACATAAAACAACACAATACAATACAATACAATATAATACAATACAAGGCAACTAATATGTATTGAGCAGATATTATATGACAGGCACTGTGCTAAGCTACGGACAATACCAAGCAATACAATTAGCAATCACTAAGTAGTTATTGTGAACTGGAGTGGGCTATCACAGCAGCAGATAGAGGACCACCCTTGGAGCCAAGAAGCCTTGGGTTCAAGTTGTACCTTTGATGCATTCTAGCTACATGACCTAGCAAGTCATTTAAGATCTCATTGCTCTATGAAAGTCTCTCTGGCTCTGAGTGGCAAGGACTGTGCTGGTCTCTATTGGTAGATGGAGTTCCCTATACCAATGAATGCACAGGTCTAGTCTCAGGTTCTGCAATATGGGGATACTAATTCAAATAAAAAAGCAGGCAAGGAGTTTACATACCAATTGGGGGGGGCGAGAAAAAGCTAGCTGGCACAGTGTACAGAGTTCTGGGCCTGAAGTCAGGAAGACTTCTCTTCATGAGTCCAAATCTAGCTTCAGACACTTACTAGTTGTGTGACCCTGGGCAAGTCACTTAACCCTGTTTGCCTCAGTTTCCTCATCTGTAAAATGAGCTAGAAAAGGAAATGGCAAACCACTCCAGTATCTTTGCCAAGAAAACTCCAAATGCGGTCACATGACTGAAAATGACTGAAGAACATAGTACATAGAGATATGAGTTTAGGATTGTTTGAGGAGAATGAGAATACTAACAGCTAGAATCCCAAGAAAGGAGGAGGAGTCTGAGCTGAGCCATGAATTTGTAGGAGGTTAAGGACTTAGGAGAGTCCTCTGGTGGGGGGAAGTGGGGAAAAGGGTCAGTGAGGATACGCTGTACTAAAACAGGACACAGGAGGCATAGAACCTGCCAAAGACAGAAAAAGACTTCAAGCACCAATATAGGATATAATATAGGCAATACAACTTCTGCCTTCTCAAGGGATACATGTTTGTATACCTACCACTATTTTTAAAGGGTATATCATTAAGCACCTGAGACTAATATGCAGATCTAGAATCTTAAGAGCAGAATTTTCCTCGTTAGTCAACAACTCAGTCCTTAAATCCATGCAGCCCAATAATTCCAGCTGTCATAGGATGTCAAGAATTTGTCTAGGCTACAAACTAATTAAGGATGCTAACCAAAATTTGTAGGTATTTGTAGCAAGTTAATAAACCTCCATAGAACACTTCTGAACACTGGCTTTCTGAACTGAAATAGAGCTGTGGATTTGAAGTAATTGTCCCTTTTCACAAATGAGATCATCTGCATTTTTAGTGACTGAAGCTTCTATGTCATGATTTCCCAAATGGTTCATATTTTATCTCCTACTTGAGATAATGGAACAGAGTTTATCAGCTTCTTATCAACTCCAGCTTCAGGAAGGGTTCAGAATCATACAATCCAAAAATGGATTCAAAGGAGCAGTGTATTTCCAAGATAAAGATAAATTAAGGAAGAAATGAGAGCATTGTAAGCCACTCTTCTACAAGAACAGGGTGTCTTATGTTTGTCCAACTTCAAATGTTTTCTCTAATCTTGCTTGGACAGTCATTAACAATGTTGTTTTCACCATTTCCCTTGGGAAACATGACGAGGTCCATACTTCCACAGAAAGTGGAGAACTATGCTTTTGGTCAGTGAATTTGGGGCCAGTAAGTATTCATTCAAATCAGAGAGGATGCAAGGGTCTCTATATGGACTGGGTATTCTAAGTTGACCTAATAACTTGGCAGCCCTCTCTTTTGCTTGGACAAAGAAGGCATTCATACTAGCCAAGTGAATTGGACCTGAGTGACTCAGGGCTCTTTTATACTACCTGCAAAGTAGACCTAAATGGCCAAATAGAAATGTCGCCTAGTAGAGAGTGCCAAAACTGCTCACATCCTTGTAGCTACATAAACCTGTCTAATCAAATGCCACCAAAACCCATAAGAAGACCATCTCCCATTCATGGTAAGACTCATGCTTCCAGCTAAAATCTCAGCTTTCTACAGGAAACTTTTCCCAATCCCTCCCAAGCCTAGTGCCTTCCCTTTGTTAATCGTGCCCTTTTAGTGCCATATATGTGTTTGTACATATTCACCTACAAGTTGTCTTCCCCATTAGATTATAAACTTCTTGAGAGAAGGGACTTTCTTTTGCCATTCTTTGCATTCTCAGCACTTATCACAGTGTATAGCCCATAGTAGGCCCTTTGTGTGTGTATGTGTGTGTGTGTGTGTGTGTGTGTGTGTGTGTTGACTGACTAACTCATAGCAAAAATGGGTGGAATAGGAAGGAGCAGTAGGAGTATTGGGATATGTGAAAACATTTTCATAGGCCAGCTGCCAAAATATTTGGGCATCTCTACAGGACCAGCAAATCCTATTAGAAAAGATTTCTAATGAAACAAATGTTCATTTCTAAATCATATGGTTGAACCATTGGGAATTGTGTCAATTAAGACATTTGTTTGCTTAATATTTATTTTATTTGGAAAATTGAAAAACTCATTAGGATTAATATTCATGAGCAGAATAATTCATACTAATATGTTTTCAAAATTCCCAAATAAAATAAATATTTGTTCTATCCTGGTGGAATAAATCACCACATCAGTAAGATTACAAATTTGCTAAAAATAGAAAATTATTGCTAGAGATGTGGCCTTAAAATTAGCAGTTCAGAATTTTCTTAATAGGCGTTCTAATGTGTGACATTTATTTCCCTCAAATTCATCCCTTTACTATATTACAGAAACATTAATATTGAAATTCAAGAGACCTGTAAGTTCATTGATATGGGGAATTCTTAAATGAGGAAACCTCCCTCTACTAATGCAGGACCACATATTCTTTGCAATTTACAGTTGTCATTGCCTAGATAAAGGGACTTGTACAACCAGTGTATGTCAGAGGTAGAAAATGAACATAGGTCTTCAGGCTTCAAGGTCAGTTCTTTATCGATCATGCAACACTGCTTCTCCACTTTAAGAATCCTCTGCTGAGGGACACCTTTATACATGCATCCCTTGTATCTGAATATTACTTCCCAAGCACTGGACCTCACCTTGAAATTGACTTGCAATAATTCCAGACACCAGGTTAAACCAGTTGTTGCAACTGAATGATGCAGAATTTTGATATTGTTTTAGGCAATTGGAACAAGAAGGTTTATGATATCTTCATTTTACAGATTATGAAACAGAAATCCAAATAGATTAAGTGACTTAACCAAAGTCTCACATGTGGCTAGTGATAAAGTTCAGACTCTAGCAAGTGGCCTCAGATTCCAAGATCAAAGGAGTCTCTTCCTAGACATCAGTGCACAATAGCAAGATTCATCTTCCTCAAGACTTGTTTGCATTGCTCTCCTACTATAGTGGTGTCTCTCAAATCAAAACTCAAGATCGATCTCTGAGGTCCTGTCCCTGCCAATTTCACTCCTTAGATTATTTCTATCTTCTGAAGAATTCCTTCTAACATCTTCTCTCTCATCCTCATTACTTGAATAGGTTGTCCAGCAGCAAGAAACAGAGAACTCAGAAACTTTTTCTTTCCAGTTCCAGTAGTGATGCCCATCTGACCCTGGCAGCAGAATCATATGCTATATCTGCTGTGCTATGTTGTGGCATGAATCTGTCCAGGTAAATTCCTTTACCTGTAAATGCCAAAACTTCTATGACTCTCTAGTTTGTTCACCCAGGAATGCTCAGCATAAAAAGGCCACCCTAATTAATTTCTTCAAAACTTCTTACCAGATGATGCCAAAAATCCAGAAAATTCCCCAACATACTGCTCTTCCACAGGTCTCTCCCCATGCTTGGAAACCTGAGCTTCTTCTTACTGTTGTTGTTCAGTCATTTCAGTTATGTCTGGCTCTTTGTAACCCCATTTGGGGTGTTCTTGGCAGAGAAACTGGAGTGGTTTGCCATTTCCTTCTCCAGCTGATTTACAGATGAGTAACTGAGGTAAACTGAGTTAAGTGACTTGCCCAGGGTCACACAGCTAAGTAAGTGTCTGAGGCTGGATTTCAACTCAGAAAAATGAGTCTTCCTGATCTGGAACCATGCATTCTATCCATTATAACACCTAGCTGCCCAAAACTGAGCTTAAGTCCATTCAATTAAAGTTTTATTTTGCTATCATGTTGTGGTTCTTGCTGCCCTGATTTTTCATAATTCATACCCAGACCCATTGCAGTATACACTAATCAGTCTTAAAGACTGTATTTCTACATTATCTCTAGCCTCCACCACTTTATAGTCACACGAATACTCTAGTATGTATATATGTGTGTGTGTGTGTGTGTGTGTGTATACTTTAATTATAAATAAATAAATTATAACTATACTTTAATTCAGTTCTTTAGCATCTCTCATTGATAAATGTTAGTTATGGTTCCCCACACACACACACCTTGGGGCAGCTAGGTGTTTGAAGTAGATAGAACACTTAGCCTAGAGTCAGGAAGATCTGAGTTAAAATTCAGTCAGACACTTAATAGCTGTGAAACCCTGTGCTTAACTTCTCTTTCTCTCAGCTTCCTCAACTATAAAATATGGAAAATAACAGCACCTACCTCATGGGATTGTAGTAAGGATCAAATGAGATGATGACCTAGCCCAATGTCTGGCATATGTTAAGTGCAATATAAATGTTAGCAGTTATGAATGGAATACCTGGGACAATTGCAGTGGCTTCCTAATTTTCTTCCTGTTTCTAGTGTTCTTCCATGACAGTGCTTTGATTAAGTTACTTCCTCTGGTCAATTGGATCACATGCCATCCGAGGCTGCCTATCCACTGTCACTCCTGTTTATGTCCTTCCATGCATCCACTAGAAGGGATCTTCCCCACCCTGTCAGGACTCTCCTCCTGTTCTATGGGTACTGAGTAGATGCGTCCATTGGTAATCCCTGCTCTTGCTGCCAACCTTGTTCTCTGCCTTTATTTTTCTTTGATGCCATTTTCTTTACCCCTTGACCTATATAATTGCTCATTTCTAATGAATGGCAAACACTTATTCCTGTCATTGCTCCATTGCCTCCCCCCGCCAAGACTGCTGTGGCTATTTTGGGAATGTATGTGAAGCACAAAATGAAGAATGGTAAGAATTATCCATAGAATTTAAGAGTTATATGGGGCCTCAGAGGCCTTCTGTTTTCATTTCCAATGATCAAGAATCCCCTGAGAAGTCATCATCTAACCTCTGCTTGAGGACCTCCAACAAGGGAGAAAACACCACCTCCCAAGGCCACCCATGGCATTTTAGGGCAGCTCTATTTGTCAGGAAGTGGTGTTTTGTTTTGTTTTGTATCAAGCCTAAATCTTCCTCTTAGCCACTTCTACCCTGGACTATAAATTCTACCACCCAGGGCCAAATAGAATCAATATCATCTATGGAATGAATTCTGAAGGGCTGCTCTTTCGCCCTTGTTGATGACAATTGCTTTACAGAAATGTGTGTTAATGCACAGATCAATCACGTTCTCATGTTCTTGAGGCCAAAAAGTTAAACCTTATCTTGCTTTTATGTATGTCATCCTAGGTTGGCTTCCTCTATCCTCACCTCCTCCATCTCTCACCTCCAGGCCATTGCACTGGCTGGCCTCCGTGCCCACAACACTTTCCCTCCTTTCTTCTGTCTATTAGAATCTCCAACTTCCTTCACAGCTTATCTCTGATGCCATCTTCTGCTGGAAGCCGTTCCTAGCTCCCCCAAGTGTCTGCGTCTTCCCCTCTACGGTTATCATCCATATGCTGGGAATATATATTATATGAACCTATTTACTTACATGTAGCATCATCCATCCCAATGTGAGCTCTTTCAGGTCAGGGAATGATTTTGCCTTTCTTTGTAATCCCAGAATTTAGCGCAGTGCCTGGTGTGTGATATGCACTTGATGACTGGCCTACAAAACCCAGGAGGTAAAATAGTACAACTTTTATTATGCTCATTGGGCAGATGAGGAGAAAAGAACCTTAGGCAGGTCAAGCACTTTGCCCAAAGTGACAGGGAAGCAATGCCAGGTCTTGAGCCCAAGTATCTATGACTCATTCCATTATATTATACTGGTTCCCACCCCACCCAAGAAAGAACTTGCTAACGTAAATATGCAATTACATGTGAAGGATGTGTTTTTGTTTGTTTTTAAAGCAATGATCAGCTGGTGGGTCTATCTGCAAGTCAGCAAAGATATGATCAGCCCTGGAAAGAACCACGCTGACCCCAAACCAAGAATGCGCATTTCCATGGTGGCTGGTTGGGACAGAGCAACAGGAACTATGGTCTTTGAAAAGAGAAAAACAAACCAGATCATTCACCGATTGAAGGCATGCTCATGTTGTTCAATCACCTTTGTTTCTTTCCCATCACCTTCCTCTTCCTCTTTGCCTTTTTTTCCCCTCCTTCCACCAGCCCCAGGGCTTGCTGTACATCAAAGAAAACAAAACTCAACCTTATAAATGAAAAGCCCTCCTTTACCTAAGGTCTCCAGGCCGAAGATATTCACTGAAAGGCTAGCAGAATCTCAACCCTCATGTACAGTGAAAGGCCTGGCCAGTGAAGGCCCCATCTTTAGAGCACGGAATGGTCGATCCACTCTTCCTTGCAGTTTATAGGAAGCAAATAAAATATGCCATGTCCAGTTTAAATGTAATACTCAGAGGCTTTCTGGGCCTACTGGCCATGAGGAACAGGAAGGGCGATGCTATTGTCTCTAAGTTGGCAAAGGAGCCAGAACTGAGGGTGCATTCAAAAGGTCTGAGCAAATAATTTCTTTCTGTGTCTTTTGTGGCGTGTTTTAGGTGAGGAAGAGCTGCTATGAGCCTCTAGATGGGTGGCACAATCGGGGAAGCTAGGGAGTTCAGTGGTTAGAGCACTGCATTTGAAGTCAGGAATATTTGAGTTTAAATCTGGCCTCAATCACTTACTAGCTGTGTGATCCTGGGCAAGTCACTTTACCCTGTTTGCCTCTGTTTCCTCATCTGTAAAATGAGCTGGAGAAAGCCTGGCAAACCACTCCAGGATCTTTACCAAGAAAACCGCAAAGGGGGTCACGGAGAGTCAGATGCAAATGGAAAATGACTCCAATACTTATATTCTAGAGTTGCTGTGAGGGTCAAATGAAATAGTATTTGTAAAGAGCTTTACAAACCTTAAAGTGTTGTTGTTGTTGTTGCTGTTATTATTATTATTATTAAACCTTCTTGACCCAGCCCAGCAGCCAAAACATTACATCATGAAAAAAGTCAGGCCAACTGAGCAAGGATTAATTCATTTTCTACCATGCCATGCCCTGATGGGGACTCCTTTAAGGGAGGGGGAAAAAACCCATCAGGATCCAGGGTTACAAAGGACTGTTCAGCCTAGGGAGTTACCTACATGTGGGCCTTATTATCATTTAACTTAAACTCAGTCATTCTTCCTTACCACCCCTCTCCCAGCCTGTGTGTGTGTGTGTGTGTGTGTGTGTGTGAGAGAGAGAGAGAGAGAGAGAGAGAGAGAGAGAGAGAGAGAGAAAGCAGATGTGTGTAGGTGTTGAGGATATAGAGTGCAGGTTGAGGGATGAGGAAAATGATTATTAATCACTAATGATTTGGGGAAATGCCGAGTTTCTTCCTTTTTCTAAAATCCTGATTTCAAAGGCTCAGTCTCTCAAGAACATTACTGATAATGAGATTGGAATACCTTTCAAAGCCATTGTACTCTACTCAGGTTTGGATAGGGCTAAATTCTTTGAATAGATTGCCCAAGGCTGGGGGTAACTTAGTAGTAAATAATAATCAAATTTCATTCAAATTAGCCCATCATTGTAATATTCATTTTCTCATTAATTGTTAACCAATCAGATTTATTTGCCATCCTTAGGAACATCCCTCTTCTAATGATATATAAGCCATGAGCCTGCCTCCATGATTGTCTTTGGTCTAAGAGAGAGATGGCCAAATGGCCACCCTTATATTAATAAACATGATGGAATTATTAATGAAGTGATTAAATTACCCAGAAATTATGTCTCTCGAGTCTTTTAAATGTCACAGGGAAATGTTCGTGTTGCCTTCTTTATATCTGAGCCTACTATCCTCAGGGACTCTGTGTATGTGTAAGGAGACAATGCCCTTCCTGATTTGGGGGATGATTTTTTAAAATTCGACCTTTACTATATTTTCTCAGTAAAAACCCATGTATAAAAGAAATAATACAAGCTAATGAATCACTATTGTTCAGTCAAAGCATACTTGATGGCATCAGGGAGAGTCATAAAGGATAATATTAAAAACCCCTACCTCTCAGAGTTAGCCCTAGAGCACCTCCAGTGGGATTATCCTAGCCTCTGAGGCACAATCAGGTGGTTAAGTGGGGGTTGGGAGAATGAGCCCAAAGGGGAAACTACACATGTACAAATGATTGTTTTTACTCCAGCTATTTTTAAAGGTTCTGGGTCCAGAAACCTACCAGGGATGTTGTTTTAGGAACCATAAGCTGTTCATTTGAACATCTGTCCTAAAAGCAAAAATTATCTGTTTGTCTTTGCAAGTCAGCAATGAGATAATCAGCCATCTCAAGCTATCTGTTGATCCTCAAAATAAGACAAAATAAAATTATTATTGACCAAAACTAATTTTATCTCAAAAACATCTGAAATAGTTTTATTTTGGTAATTTTTTTCTTTACAATTGTAAAACACCAGAAGGAATAACAGGCTTTTTTTAATTGAAAAGAATTGGTATGTATAAAGACTTCATTTATTTTTCTTACATATGAAAATAAAAGACCTTATTAGATTTAGACCACTTTCCAAGGGCAGCCTGAAGGTTTTACGGAAAACAGCTTCACTGACCAAGGTTAGCCAAATGCCAATATTTGAAACAAATCAAAATTCCACTGGAGATCATCCAATCTTCAACTAGGAAAAACATGCAGAAAAATACATTTTTCAGATATTTTTTCATAGGCTGTGTATTTTCTTTCTCATTGTCATTGTTGAACTAAACTGACCCAATTTGACCCATCATTTCCAAAGGGAACAATGGCTCTCAAGAAGGGGGAACTTTGTGATGTCACATAAAGACCTATGAAGTCCTACCAACACTTATAGATAAGAACTCTGCTGTTCTATGCACATCAACATGCTATTGGGTTGCTTATTGCCACAACATCCAAACCACACAGAGGAAGAGCCCTAACTGATGCAGCCAACATTCTCAGGCCCAGAAATTCCTGAGTTCTGTTTCAGTGGATTTAGGTTACAGCTGAAAGGCTATATCACACTCCCTGCCCAAATGCCAGCACAGCTCTGGGCATAAGTGGCTTTGCTTTGGAGAAACTAGAAAACCAACAGAAAAAGAATTCCCATCTTCTCTTTAAATATTTTAAAACTCAAGAGAGAATTCATTTTTTAAAAGATCAGGAGTATGCTCTTTATCAATGTAATTGATCTGGAAGTTGTGGTCTTAAAGAGTTACCTGGGGACAACAAGTACTTTGTCTATGGAAGAAAAGAGAGGGAAAGAAAGAAAGAAAAGAAGAAAGGAAGGAAGGAAGGAAGGAAGGAAGGAAGGAAGGAAGGAAGGAAGGAAGGAAGGAAGGAAGGAAGGAAGGAAGGAAGGAAGGAAGGAAGGAAGGAAGGAAGGAAGGAAGGAAGGGGGAGAGAGGAAGAAAGAAAGAAAGAAAGAAAGAAAGAAAGAAAGAAAGAAAGAAAGAAAGAAAGAAAGAAAGAAAGAAAGAAAGAAAGAAAGAAAGAAAGAAAGAAAGAAAGAAAGAAAGAAAGAAAGAAAGAAAGAAAGAAAGCTGTATTTTTCAGAGGCAGGATTTAAACCTGTTTTTTTTTTCTGACTTCAAAGCTAGTCTTCTGTCCTACAACTCACCTCTTAAGGCCAGTTGCAGGCAATAGCAATTCCATTAAATTGGAATGACTTTTGCATTGGGATATTTACAATAGATAATGCTCATTTGTTCCTGATTTAAATCTTCCCATGCCTTAGTCTTGCTGACAGGAGGAAGTCCAGTCAAGGAAACAATAACAGATAACATCCTTGGAGAAGAATTTTCCTTAGTCAAATAAGTACAATTGCTCTCCTATAGCCAACAAAAAGTAAACTTAGGAAGGTTTGTGTCTATTTTTAGAAACATGGAAAATAAAACATAGTAATTAAATTAGTAAATAAATCAAACAAATAAAAATAACTCCTCTGATTATATCAAGCACTTTAACCCAAATAGAAGAAAGCCTTATTGTAGCAGAAAGAGTACTGGATTTTGGAATGAAAGGAATTGGATTTGAATCCTGATCACTTAGTCCCTGTGTGACCTTAGACAAATTCCCTTTCTTAATTTTCTCACTGGTAAATTGAGGGGGTTGGAATAGCTGGCATACTGAAGTTTCTTCCTTCTTTAGCCATGTTTATTTCCTAAGAAGCCTCAGCTATAGTATCTGGACTGAGTGATCTCGGATCTTGCTATGGTTCAAATAGAGATCAATTCATCTCTTCCATGATGATACATATTCTCTTCTAAAATATTAACTGGATGTTCTTAAGAGAATCTAAGCCACTTTAATTATGTCTTGCCTTGTTTGCATCCCAGTCTACACTTCTCAGTTTACAGAATACTTCCACATTTATTGTCTCCTTGGAAATAATAATATCAATAACAATAATAACTAATACCCATAAAGTTCTTTAATCTATGTAAGGCATGCACACATATACATACACACACATACACATGCATACACATATACATTACATATACATATACAATATACATTATATATACATATACACATTTGACTCATATCAACCATATGAAGTAGATGCTATTAATCTCCATTTTATAGAGGATGAAGCTAAGACAGGATAAGGGACTTGCCCAGAGGGACACAGCTAGCAAGTGTCTGAGGCATGACCTGAAATCAGGTCTTCTTCATTCTAATTTTAATGTTCTATCCACCTTACCACACTGCCTTATGGATCCCTTCATGGATTCTATGAAATAGGAGATAGGTCATCAGCTCCATTTTACTGTTGAGGAAACTGAAATGCAGAGCAATCAATATAATTTCCCAAGATCTCATGACTGATTAGTTGTGTAGTAATGGAGAGACCAGAAGCTAGGCTCTTTAACTGTTAGAGACTTCTTTTGACTCTGCCAGACCAAACCTTTTGAAGATGCAATCAACTGGCTCAGAGAAAACTGTATTTAACACAACTATCGTGTGGAGAAAGACACCAAAAGAACCTCAGAAATCTTTGACAGGAAGATTTGAACCTTGGGTTAGAACAACTCGTTAAACCAATATCATAAAGGGCCATTGCGAAAATATCAATAGTTGCCCAGATAATTGGAGAGGGTGAAGGCTAGAAGGGACACAAAGACTCAATTTCAATCCCCTCATTTTCTAGATGAGAAAACCAAGAGAATCAAAATGGAAAATTATAGACTATTAGATTTTCCATTTTTAATAAAAATAAATAAAATGGTAAAATTGAGATATTTAGAACTGGAGAGAGCTTTTGGGATTCAGAGGTTCAGAGAAAGTAAGTTAGATAACATATCTAACAAAACAATACTGGGGTTTGGATTCAGCTCCTCTGACTCCGATTTTTGTTGCTGTTATTGTTGTTTTCCTTTATGTCATAATCCATAGCTTTAGTAAAATATATATATATATATATATAATAATAAAATAAAATGTAGCATTACCCTATTAACCTGTGGAATGTATACTTTTTAAGAGGGGAGAAGATGAACAAGCATTTATTGAGCACCTACTATGGACTGGAAACTATGCTAAGTGCTTTATTTTTATTATTTAAAAAAAAATTTTGTGGGGCAATGAGGGTTAAGTGACTTGTCCAAGGTCACACAGCTAGTAAGTGTCAAGTGTCTGAGGCCAGATTTGAACTCAGATCCTCCTGAATCCAGGGCCAGTTCTTTATCCACTGTGCCCCCTAGCTGCCTCTGCTAAGTGCTTTACAAATATTATCCTCACAAAAGACCTAGGAGGTGGCTACTACCTGCTCATTTTATAGATGAAGAAACTGAAGCAGACGGAGATTAAATGACTTGCTCAGATTTAATATATACATATTAAATATCTTAAACAAAGTTAAAATTCAGCTCTTCCTGATCTCAGTTTCAACATGGTTACTCACTAGATTTCCCTATTTTAAGAGTGAACTAATCCCTAACGAATTCACCAAAAGGTTTTCATAACTGATATCAATCCAACAATAGCTTATTTCAACTGTTTTCCATTTTGGTTGATTCAAGTGGACCCAGTGAAACTTAGAAGGAACTTCAAGAGCGTGGTCAAAGATTATAAAGACATAGACAAGAAAATGAAGTCTATCAAGGAACCAGGGGCATTTTCCTCAGTGTTATCCATCAAAGACAAGGGATGAAATAGAAAATGAAAAATTGATTTTGTAACAACTGGAAGTGGTATCAGAAATGGATTTGTACTTTTGGGCAGTGGCTTAAAATATTGGAATAACAGATTCTTGGCCTGGAGTATGGTATGCCTGACAAAGTTTAAAAATAATGTAAGTATTGAATGTCTTGTGAATCTGATCAAAGAGACTTTTAAAATAAAAACGGGTGAAGGAGGGGGGGAAATAAACCTGCTAAATACCATAGAGAATATCTACCATGAAGGAAGAAAAATAGCAGCTGAGATTCCAGAAATTCATAGGAGAAAAAAAATCCAAGAAAGAAAAACGTATTTACTTTACTTGGGTTTTTCTTTACATGGACTGTACACTCATGGCCTCATTGTTTATATACAGCTTCACACAGTGTTTAGGTTATAAGCAAGAGAAGCTAGAAGATTTAATGCAAGGATGCATTAGGGATCACTGAGGTTTGGTGAGAAGAATTCCATGACAAGAATATCACTCTGACTACTTTATTAAAAAAAAAAAGATGACAGGAGAAAAAGCAGGGTGGGGTAGCACTGTACATTAAAACATGTCAGGAGATCCAAAAACCAGAAAGTGGATGCATGTTGGAGAGCATTTGGGTAAAGATCAATGGGGATCAATGGAGTGTCTAGGTAACTATCAAAACAGAAGTGATATCATGGGAGTATACTACTGATTACCTGAACAGAAAAAGAAGATAAATGAGGAGTTTTGGAAACAGCTTACAAGCCTGGAACAGAAACATAATATCACAATGATGAGTGACTTCAATTTTCCATATATCTGCTGGGGTTCTCTCTCTGCCAAAAGTAGAGCAATTTATAACTTCTTGATTTGCCTTAATGATAATTTCATCTTTCAAAATATGGAAAAATCAACAACAGGAAATTCTATGCTGGATATGAATCTCACTAAAAGAAAGAAACACTTTTTTTTGGAGGAAAGATGGGGATCTTGGGAGGAAGTAACCACTCTCTCCTAGCATTTGTGATAGAGAGGAATGTTGAAAATGGTCTGACAGGCACTCTAAGGTTTTAGGAAAGCAATTTTCAAAGGGTTCAGAGGCAGGATAAGTATAATTCCATAGAATAAAATTTTATGAGGGAAGTTAACCCCAAAGGAATGGAGAATCCTCGAGAATGAAATTTTGAAGACACAAAGAGAAGGTTTCTGATTAAGATGCTATTATGAAGCAGCATAGAGAGTTCAGCTCTTACACATAAACCAAAAAGGACTCCCAAAAAACGAATGATAAAGAAAACTAAAAAGAAACACTCCTAGGTCTAATTCTGAACTATACAAAAAGACACCCAAAAGTTGGTGGAGGCAGATCAGAGTTGCACCGTAGAAACCAACTCAATTTCCAGCTAATGGTCCAGAATCTAGGAGAGCTCAGAGGATGAGCCATGCCTGTATGGGCTCATTAAAATGCTAGAAGCCTGGGGAAGTGGGAAGAGAAATGGTAAGAGGAAAGGCAGCATTACCTCCTACAAGACACCTGAAGCCACTTAATGTTCTGAATAAGGGAGTCACAATTGAGTATGAAACCTGAGGTCAGATGCCAAAGACACATTGCCAGAAGAAAAGTGGAGAATCAGAATCAGCCCTCCAACGTTCAGTGTGGAGGTAAGCAGGCCCTAGCTGTTCATTCTTTAAAGTAGTGGGAGCCACAGTAGGAAACAGAGCCAACTTAGTACCTGGGTACCAATGCCAAGGGACTTGTATAAAAGACCTGAGACCAGCATAGTCTCCAATATTCTACTGGGAATCATCAAGATTATAAGGAGGTATGGAACCATCTCCCCATTGGAGACAATATAAGGACAAGAAGAAAGAGACTGGCAAAGGCCTGAAGTCACAGAGGGCCAACAAGAAACTGAGTCAGCACACTTTATTGAGATAGAGACATGGGCTTGACTACCAGTTATCCTATCCATATCAGTAGCAGTAGCATCCTGACTCCAGAGGGAATAACCCCAAACAAGGTCTACCTGATCCTTCCAAGCATTCCACAGGGCACTGAGCTAAACAAACAAACAAAAAAATCCCAAAACAAGAATTCAGGCTGAAAATATAAGTAAATAGAAGAAAACTTTGAACAGAATAAAGAAATAATACAAGTTAAAAGAGGTAAACTAAAAAAAAACCCAGAATATGACCAAAACTACAGAATCTCAAAGAAAAGAAATGGGCCACAAGTATCAGAATTTCTATAAGAAATAATAATGAAATGAGAGGTGGAAGCCAGGTGGTGCGGTGGATAGAGCACCGGCCCTGGCCTCAGAAACTTAACACTTACTAGCTGTGTGACCCTGAGCAAGTCATTTAACCCCAATTGCCCCACAAAAAAAATTAAATGAGAAATAAAATTATAGTCCAGGAGGAAAAACAGATAAATAACTTAGAACAGAGAGTAAAAAATGTGACTCAAGTAGTAAACTCTCTGTAAAATAGAAACAAAGAAAGTTAAATGATGTCATGAGATAGTAATAAATATTACAACATAATCAAAAGGTTTTTTTTAATAGAAGCCAACACAAGGCATCTTTCTTTAAATGACTTAAAAACAGATTGAGAATAGCTGAACCAGGAGTCAACTAGGTGTCACAGTGGATAAAGCACAGACTCTGGATTCAGGAGGACCTGAGTTCAAATCTGGCTTCAGACACTTGACACTTACTAGCTGTGTGACCTTGGGCAAGTCACAACCTTCACTGCCCCACCCAAAAGAGAGAGAGAGACAGAGACAGAGACAGAGACAGAGAGAGAGAGAGAGAGAGAGAGAGAGAGAGAGAGAGAGAATAGCTGAACAAGTTGTGGTATATGACTGTGATGTATTGTAAGAATTCTATTGTAAGAAATGATGAAGAGATGATTTCAGAAAAAAAAAAAAACCCTGGGAAGACCTATATGAACTGATGCAAAGTAAAGTGAGCAGTACCAAGAGAACATTGTCTACAGTAAACACAATACTGTGATGATAGTCAACTATGAAGAACTTATCTATTATGACCAATACAATGATCTAAATTTCAATTCCAAAGGATTCATGATGAAAAAAATGCCATCTACCTCCAGAGAGAGAATTGATGAACTCTAAATACAGATTGAAACACATTTTTTCACTTTATTTTTCTTACTTTTATGTCAACTTGGCTAATGTCAAAATACATTTTATATGATTTCATATGTATAATGGATATTGCTTTCCCACTGGGTGGGGAAGGTGCTGGAGGGAGAAAAGATTTAGAAACAAATTTTAGTTGAAATGTATGTTAAATTCTAAAAAGAAAAAGAAAACATTTTGAGGAGACATAATTTAAGGATCTGCAGAGCCCCTCAACATCATGACTAAGCAAAAACCCTACATCCCATATTGTAAAAGATCAAAAAATGAAACTGTCCAGATCTCATAGAATTCGAGAGGTAGACTACATTGGTCATCTCCTGAAAGAAACCCCAAACTGAAAACTTACAGGGATCAGATTTTTCAAATCAATGAATAAAATATTGCAAGCAGCCGAAAAGAATTTTAAATATGAAGAACCAAGGCACCACAATCAAGATCAGACAAGACTTAGCCACTACAATGAAAAGAGGAGAGTCAGCTAAGTGGTCCAGTGGATACATCAGTGAGCCAAGACCCAGGAAGATCTGAATTCAAATCTAGCCTCAGACACTTACTAACTATGTGACACTAGGCAAGTCACTTAACCCAATTTGCCTCAGTTTCCTCATTTGTCAAATGAGCTGGAGAATGAAATGGCAAACCAATGCATTATCTTTGCCAAGAAAATTCCAAATAGTGTCATGAAGAATTAGATATGACTAAAACAACTGAAAAATAACAATGGATAGAAAGCCTTGAAAGATGTCATTTTAAATTCAAAAGATGAAAACTATCAAGCAAAAACATCTTATCCTACAAAACTTTGTATAATGCTCCAGGGGAATAAATGGACCTTTAACAAAATAGAGGAATTTAGGGGGCAGCTAGGTGTCGCAGTGGATAAAGCACAGGACCTGAGTTCAAATATGGCCTCAGACACTTGATGCTTACTAGCTGTGTGACCTTGGGCAAGTCACTTAATCCTCATTGCCCTGCAAAAATAAAAATTAAAAATTAAATAAATTTTAAAAATTAAAAAAAAAATAGAGGACTTTAAAATTTTCTAATGACAAGACAAATCCTGAGTAGAAATTTTGAAATGCAAACAGAGGAGTCAAGAGAAACATAGAAATATCACTATGTTTGAGCAGCCAGAAGAGTTAACGAATGATGAACTGCTTACATTCTCAAATGGGGAGAAGAGACAAGTCTCTCTTTAGAATCCTGATGTCTGCAAGGGTCAGAAAAAGAATCCATAATGACCAACATAGGGCCTGGGTGTGACTATGTTCTATGGATGCTAAGAAAAGAAAGAAAACAATGGGAGGGGGAAAATCATACTAGGAAAGGAATGGGGAAAGGGAAGAGGTATTCATTCACACAAATGGGGTTCTTAGGGAAAGTATTCAAAGATGGAGGAAGGCTTTTAGAAAGCGTCTAATAATGTCACAACCGAATAAAGGAGGATTCAAGCACAGAGTTTGGGGTATAAAAATGCATTAAATCAAGTGGGATTTTAGGCACAGAGGAGAGGTTTGTATAATTTGGAAAGTAGAGTGGGCAGGAAATATTCATAAGCAAAATAAACATCAGTTTTTTGGAGGGTGTCAAGAGAGAAGGTCTGTAGAAGGAAATGGCAAACTATTATAGTATCTTTGCCAAGAAAACCCCAAATAAGTTCAAACACAACAGAGTCAGACACAACAGAAATGACTGAACAACAACAACAAACAAGAGAGAAAGAACAAATAAGAACCAGAAATCTAGGTCTGATCTTGGTGGAGAATGGAGGGCCAAAGGGATAAGAACAGAACACACATTATAGATCAACAGTGATGATTGGATTCCTTTTCTTTCCTGACCCTTTTCTTCTTTGTAAATGGGGAGGGAATCAAGAGGAAAGAAAGAAAAAGAATATGAGGTTATTAGAGGGAAATGCACAATTAACAATCACAAAAAGTGATTGTGAATGAAATGCACTCATCCATAAAACAGAAGGAAGCAGAATGGATTAGAAAACAGAACAAAACAATAAGTTGTTCAAAAGAAATACACTTGAAACAGAAAGATATGAACAGAATTAAAATTAGGGTTTGCACCAGAATTTATTATACTTGAGGCGAGTTAAAAAAAAATCAGGGGTAGCAACCATGTTCTCAGAGAAGACAACAATTAAAACAGACATGCTTTAAAGTTGGTAAAGAGAAAACTACATTATGCTGAAAGGCAGCAACAATCATGAAATTATATCAGTACCAAACAAAAAAGGAAAAGTTAATTTAATTATGGGGAGAAATAGACAGTAAAACTTTAATAGTTGAGGACCTCAGTATGAAACAAATAATAGCTTGAGCTAAGTAGGATATAAGTCAAACCACAAAAATCATCAGCCTTTCTGTATATTGCCAAGAAGTACCACTGGGAAGAGAGAAGGAAAAAAATTACACTCACTAAAACCATAGAATGGATATACTATCTGAGAATACAACTATCAAGATCCACACTAGTTATATGACTACAACTACGAAATATTTTTATAGAAATAAAGATATTCTCAGAACATGAAAGAAGAAATAATAGCAAGACACAGATCTATACTTTGTCTCCATTGATTCAAATGTCCTTCAGATGTGTTTCCCTCATAGTTAATGCAAGTGATTTGTGTTAATTCCATTTAGCTACCTAATACAATTGAACTTTTCAGAATGGAGTATTTTTTTTGAAGAGTTAGAAATGACAGAACAAACTTCTTCTCCCTTAATACCTTGCAGACATAGTTTTAGCTAAATTCCAACATAACTATGGTCCCATTGAATTCAAGTCCAGTTGAGACAAGACGCAGCAACAATTGGACTAAGTCCCCAAATAGCTCCTTCATTCGTCGGGGGACACTCATGCTTTACCATCTACAAACCAGAGACAACAGGGTACCTCTTGACCTTTCAAAACTCATAAGATCAGAGGACTCTAATTCCTTCTCTTAAAACGGAAAATAACAAATGCAGAGGTCAAAGACCAAGGTCTTTGGACAGAGCCCCATGACCTAAGAGGGGAGAAGGCCCTAAGAACTCTAACTGAAATCCTCTCACCTAAAAAACATGACAAATGCAGAGTCCAAGAACCAAGGCCTTTGATAGGGTCACCTAGCCTGAAAAAGAGAAGTCTCTATGGCCTCTCCCCTTACATCATTATCTCTCAAACAGATTCAGGGAAGTGGTCACTAAGATCACCCAAGAACACATCTCAAGAGCATTGTGTTTAACTCTAGGCTCTGCAATTTATGAAGATCACTAAAAAACTGGTGAGTATTCAGAGGAGGGATGATGATGGCTGGTCATATGAGGGCTGCCTGAAAGAATTGTGTATGTTTATTTTGGAGAAGACAGGACTCAGGAGCCGATGATAGTTGTCTTCAAATATTTGAAAGGTTAGTCATGAGGGAATAGATTTGGTCTGTTTCACCTCTAGAAGGCAGAATCAGGAGCAATGAGTAGAAATTTAAAATCAATGTTAAGAAAAACTTTCTAACAATAAGAACTGCCCCAAAGTGAAATAGGTGGCCCAAAGCAGTGGTGGGTTCCTTGCAAGGGTGTGCTGGAGCCAGCTTAAACCAGTGGGTGAGACCAGAAATTTTCATTTTCAGTGTGAGCATTTACACTGAAAATTGGTGAATCGGGGCTTGATTTATTGTTTCATGGATTGTCTAGATTTAAGAAAGTGATAGAGGGACAGCTAGGTGGTGCAGTAGATAAAGCACCAGCCTTGGATTCAGGAGGACCTGAGTTCAAATCCAGGCTCAGACACTTGACACTTACTAGCTGTGTGACCCTGGGCAAGTCACTTAACCCTCATTGCCCCCCCCCAAAAGTGATAGAAAATATTAGTAATGCATATTAAATTTAAAAGTGTGTCTGAATACTTTCTTTTCCCCCCAGAGAGTTGCACAGGGGAAAACACTTAGCAGCACACTTCTGTTTCTTCTTCACCAAAGATCATGATGGCAGATTGATTTTAGGATTTATTTATTTTCAGATTTTTATTTCAAATATTTATGTTAGATTGATTGATTTTCAGATTTATTATAGCAAATATTCCTTTCAGCTATAGGTTGGGCAAGATGGCTTCCAACTCTAGAATCTATAATTTTATATAATTGAACTAGTAAAGATGTAAAAAGATGTAGGTCCTTGTCACATAGGCAAGTTCCATACCCAAAGATAGGGTTTATGTGCTTATTGCTAATTATCTATGTTCAGGAAAGAAAAGTCTATTGAACTTCAAAAGGACAAAATGGATGGGGGTGGGGAACCTACAGATGTTTCTGGGAAGTGCTTAGCAGTCTATGACATTTATATTGGTTGGTAAAATAGAGCCACATATTAATTGGATTGGATTGACTTGGGCTATGAGCCACCCCTTTGTGGGTTACAAAGCAAATAGTGAACAAAGCTGGACCAAATGCTTAGATCATAAAGTGTATAAATTATTCTGTGGCTCTAAAACCACAACTAGAGCAGGGGGTGAGAGCTAAAAATAAACATTAAAGAACAAAATAAATTTATTCAGTACATACAGAGCAAAATTAAAAGCCATATTCATCTTTAGATCTTCCAGAGTGTCAATCACTGCTCTAGAATAGTTGTTCAGTTGTGTCTGACTCTTTGTGACCCCACTGTGGGGTTTTCTTGGAAAAGATATTGGAGTAGTTTGCCATTTCCTTCTTTAACTCATTCTACACTTGAGGAAATTAAGGTAAAAAGGGTTAAATGACTTGTCCAGGGTCACACAGCTAGTGAATGTCTAAGGCTGGGTTTGAACTCATAAAGATGAATTTTCTTCACTCTAGGTCCAGTTCTTTATCCATTGTACCACTCAGTTACCCTTTAGAATAGTAGGGCAACATTTAATCAATCATCAAACATTCTCTCTCTCTCTCTCTCTCTCTCTCTCTCTCTCTCTCTCTCTCTCTCTCTCTCTCTCTCCTTCCCTCCCTTCTTCCTTCTCTCCATTTATCTATCTATCTATCTATCTTTTATCTTCTATCATCTTATCATCTATCTATCCATACACATACATATATGTGTTTGGGGTTTTTTTTCCCTAGCAAAAATGTAATTTCTGATGCAATTCTTTTTTTCTAGCCACATATCTGATGTAATTCTAATCTTTTTTTCTTTATTAAAATCTAGGTAAGTATAATAAATTTCCATGACACAAGTCACTGGTGGTGTGATGCATAAAACTTGTTTCATCCAGTCTTATCCATTTTGTGCAGATCTTAGCCTTGGACATACCTCAACTTGCCAAGAATTATTTCCAACAGTACTTGCCAAGACAACAGTTTATAGAATTGAGTCAAACTCTTCCTCTTAAATGTAAATATCCTATATTGCTCTAATCTTTAAATTATCTTTCTCCTAGCATGGTTCTCATGACCTGCCCAATCAGCCCTACCTGTGCCATCAGACATGTCCCATCTTGAGTATTAGTAGGAACATTTCCTTAAAAGTACATAAAAGATTAAATGAGTTTAATAAAGCTTTGCTCCCTCTTTAAACTGCACGATTCTGAGAATGAAATAAATGTTTGCCTGCAAATATAGAGCATAATATAGTCTGCCATCTTCCTTTATAATATTAGGACAATTGCACCTAGGCATAAATTATGTCCATTTCTTGTTTCCCATTAGGGAACATACAGAAAGCAAAAGAATAAAATTTGTAGCGTACATGCATCGTATATGGCTCCAAATAAGAGATGATGAGGATGGGTTACAATATGCACTAGTAGATGGAGTGGAAAAATGGAAGTAGAAAAGGCACTAGCTCTAATCACAAGGCTTAGGTTCAAATCACACCTCTGGCTGGCACCACCTGTGTGACTTTGAAAAAGTTACTCAATTTCTTTGTGTCTCAGCTCCCTGGGGTTAGATTACATAGCCTCTGAGGACCTTTGCTAGTTCCAGATCTGTGATCCTTTGTAGCCAAATAGGAATTCAGCCAAGCTTCATACTGTGAAATCTAATTTAACAGAAGTCACACAGGTTCAAGATTTAATTTGATAACAATTGCATTGTTTTTAGTTAAGGCTCATTGGGAATAATTTAATGCAAGGTGCAGGGTTTTTTTAATGCCATTTTAATTGCATCTGAAACCAGATGAAAGTGGAGAAGTATTCTCACTCAAATCTGTAGTGTTCAAATCCTAGGGAAAAAAATTAAAAGAGAAATTGATAAAAGGAGGTTTGGGAAAATTATTTTCTTTGTGATACACATTGAAACATTTGTTTATGCCTGATTACATGGCATGTTTATAGATCTCTAGAGATGAATTTGCAGTGTGTCCTCAGATCTTCCTTTCTAAGGTTTGTGAATCAAAGAGAATTTAGACTCCACCATGCAGAACCTCCCTGGGTCTCAGATTCCTTATGTGTAAAATAAGGTAGCTGAATAAGATCTCTTCTAGTTTGAAATATCGTGACTCCAAGACTGAAGACTGACTTTAGTCATTTTTAGTAAATTCATAAAAGAAGTGGAAATATTTTTAAGCGTCTTTCCAACTCAGTGTTCTGAAATTCATGGGATGAACTGGGAACTGTACCCACTAAATGGAAGAGTTAGAGATGATTTTTACACAAGCCACTGATTCTATCTCCCCGGCTGCTTCCCTGAGTCACTCAATTTCCTGTCACCTCAAAGTAGAAGAGAAAGGGTGGTCCAGGAGATTGCTCAAGTGTACGATTGCTAATGCTGAGAGAATTCTGAAGGCAGGAAGTTTGTACAAGATTAACACTTTAAGGAAGAGAAAATTACTATTTCCCCAAGACATGGCTAAACTGTTCAGAGACTAAAAATTTGAGTAATGAAAGAAAATCGACTAAGATATCACCCAGAGACACACGGACATCAGGAACTCGGATCATGCCTTCCTTCTTTGTCCTCAGGCCTGATATTTCTCTGGTCCAGAAGTTCTTGACTCTAAACTTTGGATACATTAATTGTAATAATCTCTACAGATTTCTCTAACTCTGACGTGGTATTCAGATCAAGACTGCTCCCCACCCTAGTCTTATGTCTAGTATCTCCTGGGAAGGGTGTGAGATAATAAGTGCCAGCTGAAGATTAACTATTTATTTTCTCTACCCCAATAGAATTGCCTACAATAGTCATGAGCACACATTAACAAATACTGAACATTCCAGGTCATCAGAAAGACTTCCGGAAGACTGGTGAGGCTGCTGAATCCATGTCACTTCCTATCCATCCTACTCCAGTCCCTCTGTTGACCACCAATCTTCTATCTCCACCTGCCTCTCAGACATCTCAAACTGAATACCTGGTTTGATGTCCAGTGGATATCTTAAACTCAATATGTCCAAAGCAGAACTCATTCTCTTTCCCCCTAAACCTACTCTATGTCCTACCTTCCCTGTAACTGTGGAGACTAATAGCATGCTCTTAATCCCTCAGGCTCACAACCAAAGGTCATCTTGGATTCCTCACTATCTCTCAGCCCTCTGTATCCAATCTGTTGCCAAGGTCTACCAAGTTTGCCTTTTTAGACATCTATCAAATACACCCCCTTCTCTCCTCTGACACTGTCCCCACCCTGGGGGCAGGACCTTGTTACCACATACCTGGATTAATACAATAGCTGTTGGCGGGTCTGTCTGCCTCCAGTTTCTCCCCACTTCATCCTCCATTCAGCCACAGAAGTGATCTTCCTAAAGTGTGGGTCTGATCATGCCGTCGCCTCTACTCAATAAACTCCACCGACTCTCTATTGCCCTCAGGAGCACACACAAAGTGTTCTGGTTGCCTTTCAAAGCCCTTAGCCCCCTCCTATATTTCCAGTCTTCTTACACCTCACTCCTAGACATATAACTCTTCCATCCAGTGAGCCTGGCCTCCTAGATGTTCCATGAGTAAGACCCTCCATCTCTCAGCTCTGGGCATCTTCTCTGGCTGTCCAGCACCCTAGAATGATGTCCCTCCTTCCCTCTGACTACTGACCTCCCAGGCTTCCTTTAAGCCCTAGAGGAAGCTTTCCCTAACCCTTCTTAATTCCAGTGTCTTTCCTATTTTCCATATATATGTGTGTGTGTGTGTGTGTATGTATGTATATATACATATATACATACATATAGATACCTCACCTTATATGTATATGTGTATGTGCATGTACATGTTTGTGTGTGTGTATGTGTGTGTATATGCATTTTGTACCATCCCACCCCCATTAAGATCCTTGAGACCAGGGACTATCTTTTGCCTCTTTTTGCAACCCCATTGCTTAGCACAGGGCCTGACACATTTATTGTTGTTGGGTTGTTCGGTCATGTCTGACTCTTCATGACCTGGTGAACCACAGCTTGCCAATGCTATCCTTGGGGTTTTCTTGGCAAAGATACTGGAGTGATTCCCTATTTCCTTCTCCAATGGATTAAGGCAAACAGAAGTTAAATGACTTGTCCAGGGTCCCATATCTGGTAAGTATTTGAGGCCAAAATTGAACTCAGGTCTTTATGACTCCAAGCCCAGGGCTTTAGGCATTGAACCACCTAGCCTGGCACAGAGTAGGCACTTAATAAATGTTAATTGATTGATTGACCTGGCCACTCTAATTTGTCAGAGCCCCATCTTGAAGGCTGGGTCACGCTTGGGTTTCAGATTCTAGGATGATCCTGTCCTCTTCCAAGTAGTAGCACAGTAAGAGGAAGGAACTCTCAGGGCCAGGAAGCACCTCAGCAGAACTCTTGAGCACCTAAGAATCATTAACCTGTTTGCTCCCCTGGTCTCGGGAAGAGAGACACACGTCAGAAGAGGCAGACAGGGACTCAAGGGCCTGCCTCAAACTCACCTAGTTAAACACATGTTTTTGTGTCATGTGATCATAGTCACCACAGTTGCTGGGGAGTGGAGGGTGGGGAAGGGAAGAGAAGAGAAATTCCCTCCACATTTGAATTAGACCCGAGCGTCCTCTTTGTCAGGGCTTCTTAAATTTTTCCCACTTGTGACCCCTTTTAAGCCAAGAAACTTTTACATGACCCCGGGTATAGAGGTATATAAAATAGATACACAAATCAAGCATTTACTGCCAAACGTTTCACCACCATTCAGTTAGCCCAAATGGAGTCTGGACCCGTAGTTTAAGAAGCTTTGCCCTAGGTATCATATTGGGCGAGAATGGGCACTCAGGCAAAAATCTGCTGTTACTCCTTATTAATAAATATGGCTGTACATGAATATAGATGCATAAGAATTCAAGGATATAGGAAGAAGATGGACAGTATGAAAAACACTTCCTGTAGGCTCCACATTCCTCATAGAGACAAGGCCAGAACACCCTGTAGTGACGGGACCATACACAAAAGTTAGGTGCCCACAATATCAGTGATGATCTCAACCTGGTGAGTGCTTTGATTTCCCCTCATCTTCCGGGTGCCACATCAATCAGTCTCAGGTAATTGTCAAAACATGGTCTATAAAGCAACTGTGGAAGGGGCAGCTAGGTGGTGCAGTGGTTAGAGCACCAGCCCTGGAGTCAGGAGGACCTGAGTTCAAATCCAGCCTCAGACACTTAACACTTACTAGCTGTGTGACCCTGGACAAGTCACTTAACCCCAATTGCCTCACTATAAATAAATAAATAAATAAATAAACAAACAAACAAATAAATGAATGAATGAATGAGTAAGCAAACAAACAAACAAACAAACAAACAAATAAATGAATGAATGAATGAATGAATGAATGAATGAATGAATGAATGAATGAATGAATGAATGAATGAATAAATAAATAAATAAATAAATAAATAAATAAATAAATAAATAAATAAATAAATAAATAAATAAATAAATAAATAAATAAATAAATAAATAAAGCAACCGTGGAGTTATATGCCTTGATGCTCCATAGCTTATGGACTAACTCGCCTTTCTGTCCTTACAACTTTATTTTTTACTCTTTCCACAAAGCTACATTTCTACTGAGCCATACTTTTGGGCTATTTCCTCACTCTAATCCCATGCAAACAATCTCGCTTAGTGAAGATTGTATCAGGATCTGGCCAAAGCCTATCTCCTCACTCCCTCACCAAAAAGACCAAGGAAGATCTGGGAGTATCTCAAGTGACAGTGCAAGAAAGTGGTATTAAGGATGTGCTCAAGACTCAGCCATTCCTGGCTCAGTGACCAGTCATCTTTAGCCTGCACCATTAGAGAGGTCAAGAGACCAGGCAGGAGAATCTGATCTCATATGCAACAGACAAGGTTATATGTGCCCTTCTTCATAAAACCCAAGGGCACACGCTCAGATTTATGAAAACCAACAGTCAGTTAATGAGCATTTATTAAGCACCTCCTATGTACCAGGCTTCTTGTAAGGTACAGGAGAAAAAAATACAACAAATAATCTAATCTCCACTCTCAAAGAGCTTGCATCCTAATGATGGTGACAACACATGAGTGTGTATGGGGGTGGGGAGAAGGAGAGAGGATGGATACATATGTGTATCCATGATACATACATATATACATGACACATACATGCATAGATAGATACATAGATAGATAACCTCCTGGCTGAATAAGACACATGGCTCTGGGCATTTTTCCTGCCTATCCCCCATGACTGAAATATTCTCCTTCTTCCTCTCCAACTATTGACCTCTCTGGCTTCCTTTAGGGCCCAGCTCAAATTCCTTCTTTTACTGGAAGCCTTCCCCAACCCCTTTTAATTCTAGTGCCTTCCTTTTATTAATGATTTCTTATTTATCTTATATATAACTTTTTGGGGTGTATAGATTTGTTTGCATATTTTCTCTCCATTGGATTATAAGCTTCTTGAGGACAGATACTATTTTTTGTCTCTTTTTGTTTCCCCAGGCACAGTGCCTAGCACATAATATGCAGTTAGTGAATGTTGATTGATTGCTATAGATGACAGTAATAAAGGATATAGGTACATAAGCAGATATGTATGTAGACATATATATAGGATAAATACAAGGCAGGGAAGAAGAGCACCAGCATTTGGAGATGAAGCTTTTAGCTCCCCTGTCTTTCCCCTTCCCTCCCCTCCCCTCCCTTCCCCACCTCTCCAGTCTTTTCTTCTCTTCCCCTCTCTTCTCCTCTTTTCCTTCCCCAGCACCACCCCATTTCTATCTACATACACACCTAGGCTAAACATTAAGTCTTCAACCTCCCTACAGATCAAATTTCATTCATTCTATATGCTCAGGAGTTGGCTTCTGGACATCCCAGTTCCTCTGACTACTAGCATCAGGTGGACACCTCGATATTTCCTAAAAGGCTTCAGACTAAATAAAAGATGCAAACAACTGTGAGGTCTCTTCACTTGGCACCTTAGCCTTCAAAGTCTGCCATGGGGGGATGATAATAATATGGTTCATTCACGACCTCAGTGGGAGACTAACCAACCAGTGCTTACTTTCTTACTAAAAAGAAAAAAACAACAAACCTTTCAAAGAATTTCATGAGAAGAAAGGGTAATGAGGACCTAGCAAGGAATGCTTATAAAACAGTGTCTGGAGAGAAGAGAAGGGAAGGGAAGGGAAAGGGAAAATGAAAGAAAAGAAAGGAATGTTTGGGAAGTGATTTCATTGAAGCTTGGGATTATTATATTTAAGTTTTATTTTCTGTTACAAAGTTCAAGGAGAACTTGTTTTCCTTTTCATAAAATTCAAGTGCATGTAATAAAATACCCAACAACAAAGATATTGTATCAGAACTGAAGCCATGACATGACAGTGAGAACAACCAGCAGTGCAATCTGTGAAATGACCTAGGATTTATGAATATAAAAAAACTCCTTCCAATACCAGTTGTTCCCTTCTTTAAAATGTAGTGTATTAAAGAATAACACTTTTTTTTGCAACCTTTTTTTTTCCTGAGTTGCCTAGAGCCTGAGAGGTTGTGAACATGTTGGGAGGGAGGTGTCACAGCTAGCACATGTCAGAAGTGGGACTTGAACGCATATCTACCTGACCTTAAAGCCAATATTCTACCCAGTATACTCCGCTGCCTCTAATCATGCCCGGTATCTAGCAGGTGCCTAATTAATTTTTGTTAAATCCATTTGCGTCAAATCAGCCATCTGTGGCTACCAGGGTGTCCATCTAGCTGGAAGAACTTCCAAAAACCTAGAGATAAGTCAACACTGTGATGAGGCATCTGATGTTTGTCATTTCATTAAGGCTTATAAGAATAACTAGAGATTTACAGAGATTTTTCTCATGCAAGTCCCTGACCCAGAACTAATCTTTTCTCAGTTGAACTAAATAAAGGAAAAAAGAAAAAAAAAGAAAAAAAAAACAATTCCTCCCCAAAGAAACTTTGTCCAGACCTCCTACAACTTTATTTTCCCTAAGAGGCTGCTGCTCCGACTGTACATTGTATCAAGCCAGACACAGGCCATGAAGTACACAGCTTTTCACCTGACATTGCACCCCGAATGGCCTTTAAAATTTCAGCCGTGTGAATTACCAAGTCATAAATATGTCCTATTAAAGAGATTGACAAAGAAAATGAAAAGCCTCGCCTCTGCTTGGTCCAGGCCAAGGCCATTACTTTGTAAACCCCATTAATGCCGGTAAATGGAAGAGAACAGTTTCTTTCAGCCCTGTCTGCATAAAATAAACGAGTGGCTCTCTTTTCAGTCCAAAGGACACGTGTTCCCGGGCAATAGGTGTCTTAAAAATAGCTTCCCCTAAGTAAACCAAAAGAGAAGCCTCCTCATGTCCTCACTGGTCTCTAACGATGCCTAGCCCTCCACATCCTCATTTTCCCCATAAAAGGCATAGGGACAAGAGGTTTCAATCTCAGAGGAAATTGTGATTCTTCATTACAAATGGCTATCCGTGGCCCTGTTTTGGTTTTGGGCTTGTGGAGGGTTTTGGACTTTTATTTGTTGTTTTTTTTTTTGGGGGGGGGGGGGTTGGTCCAAGGGTTTGAACCATCTTCAGGTTTTCCTGCAGGTTTCCTTAAAGAAGGATAAAAAGGTTTTAACTGCCTCTTTGATGACTGAAAATGGACTCCATTTCCACCTCCCTATATGAACACTAGGACCAGAGATGTGCCTGGAAGTATTTTAGCCGACATTTTTTTTTTCTGTAAAGAATCGAATCCCTACCTTGTTCTTGTGACGTGTCCCTAGATATCTGAAGAACAGTCTCAAAATGACCCAAACAAAACAATGTGAAAACATTTAGCATCATCCAGCTATGTGGCTAGCCAGATAAAAGTAATCTGAAGCCACTGCAGGCAGAAACCTTTGCCTATCTCTGTCCTTTACCAAGGCTCACACTGGGTTCATTGCTCTGGTGCTTCCTGTATTGAGCACAACCAGGCTCCCAGGGCTTCAGTTCCACTCTTCACTCAGATTCCTCTGGAACAATTCTATTTTTGGCTCCAATCTAAGGGTTCCTCTGAGGCAGGAGGTGGGCGGGGTCAAGGAAGTAAAAAAGATACTCAAAGTGCAAGAAGTTTTAGTCACACAGGAAAGGGTGCACTAAACAATAAAGAATCATAGGATGATGTATAATCAGTTGAAAGGTTAGTACCCAGGACTGGCTGGGCCATTTGCATCAGAGATGGAGGGAATGAGAGAGACAGATAGAAACAGAGAGAGACAGAGAAACAGAGACAGAGAAAGAGAAATGGAAAGATTGAGAGAGATCGACACAGAGAGAGAGAGATTGAGAGAAATAGACAGGAAGGGAAGGAGAGAGGGAGAGAGACTGAGAGAAAGAGAAACAGAGACAGAGAGAAACAAAGAGAAAGAGATTGAGACAGAAAGAGAAACAGGGAGAAAGAGAGAGACTGAGAGACAGAGACAAAGAGAGAGAGAAAGGAAAGGAGGAAGGGAGATAGACAGATAGAAACAGAGACAGAGAAGGAGAAACAGAGAAACAGAAAAGGAAAGACAGAGAGAGATCAAGGGAAACGCAGAGAGAAAAACAGATTCAAAGAGAGAGAGAGAGAGATTGAAAGAGACAGAGAGCGAGCATGAGCTTGCATATATTTAGTACTTACTATATGATGTGCCAAGCAGATTTTTAAGCACTAGAAGATGCAAGACAGCCCCCATGTTTTAGAACATATAACAGGGGAAGACAGTGTATAAAGAGGTGGCAGAAAAACGGGGAGCAACTATGGCAAGGAGGCTCCAGTTAGCAGTGTGGTGGACTTGTTTCTAAAAAGATAAGGCTGACCTATGAAGTTTCCAGAGTAATTCATTCTCTTCAGCAAACAGTGTAGTTTTAAATAATGGTAAAAATTTAAAATGGAGTTTGTTTTTAATCAGGTTATCTGAGCATAGTTGTAGGCAAAGAGGAAAGAGAAACTGAAAATGAGGGAGGGGAATTGTTGGAAAATAGCAGTGTTAGGATCTAGAAATCCAGGTCCCCCAAATATCTCAGTAAAGATCTAAAAAGTCACCACAAGATAGAATGACAAAGAAAATCAAAATCAAATCAACTCCAAAGATGATCATCCAGTCCAGGGCTTCTGAATAAAGACTGGTAGAATCCTGCAGAAGCTCTGAGGGAAAACAAAGCAGACTGGGTAGAAGGCAAAGCGTGCAAGCATCAGGAACCCAGAGCCGGAGACAGACCCAGACCAGTGCCCAGCACAGGAGACAAGGCCAGATCATACAAAGCTAGACTGGGGCCTGGGCAGTCCTCAGGAAGCCCAGCCAGAGCTTTAGGAGAAGACAGGGCTGGAGCAGCTCCAGGGGGCACAGGGAGCTCCTAGACATTGTGGCACCCACAAAGCCCAAAGCCAAGTCACAGCAAGAGCTATAGCAGGAGAAGGAGCAAGACAGCACTTGGGAAGCCAAGCCTCTGAGTGCTTTTAGGAGGCCTTCCATCTCCATCACCAGCAACAACTGGAAAGGGTCTGTCAGGCTCACAGCAAAGAAAGCAATAGAAAAGGGCTCAAGGTCAAAGGCCAAGAAGAGCCAGGAAGAAAATGAGCCCAAACCCAGGAATTCCTGGAGGAAGTGGGGTCTAGCCATTCCACCTGGGACCAAGCCAAGCCTGCCTACCCCATCCAGGAGTATAGAAAACAGTAGCATCTGACCCCCAAACCAAATGCCAATCCAGAAACCAAAGCTGGGGAGATGAGAGAACAAATAATGCTGAACAAAAGAGAGAAATACTCTAGATTTAGAAAAGCCTTGAGGGAAATCCCAGAAGAAAGAAAGTACAAATAGAGCCTCAGAGGAAACAACGTCCTGGCCACAAAGATGAGAGTAACCCAAATTGTCAATCTCTTCTTATCCACTGGCTCCTTCCCTTCCACTTAAAAACATGCTCATCTCCCCCATCCTAAAACACACAAAAACAAAAACCTAGTTCCTATAATCCCCAGTAGTTACTGTCCTAGATCTCTCTTCCCATTCTCAGACACAATCCTAGAAAAAGCCTTCTACAGCTGATGCTGATGCTGACTCTCCTAAATCCTATGCATTCCAACTTCTAGCATAACTAAAAGTGTTCCCTCTACAATTACCCATGATCCATTGACTGCCAAACATACTGGCTTATTCTCAGTCCTCATCCCTGGACCTTTCTGTAGCCTTTGATATTATTGTCTACATTCTCTTCCATTATCCTGTTTACTGCCTGGGTTTCATGACCCTTGTCTTCCTGCTCCTTCCTCTCCTTTGCTCCTTTATCATCTACATGTTCACTAACTGTGGAGTTACCCCAAGGCTCTGTCCTGGGACCTCCTCTCTTCTTACTCTATACTCTCTACTTTGTTGACCTCCTCAGCTCCCATGGATTCAAATATCATCTTTATACTGATGACTACCAGATCTAAATATACAGTCCTAAACTATGATCCCACATTTCAAACCAGATGTTCCATAGACAGATCTAAGTCAACATAAGCAAAACAGAACCTGGTATGCCCTCCCCTCAGAAAAAGAAAAAAGGAAAGGAAAGGAAAGGAAAGGAAAGGAAAGGAAAGGAAAGGAAAGGAAAGGAAAGGAAAGGAAAGGAAAGGAAAGGAAAGGAAAGGAAAGGAAAGGAAAGGAAAGGAAAGGAAAGGAAAGGAAAGGAAAGGAAAGGAAAGGAAAGGAAAGGAAAGGAAAGGAAAGGAAAGGAAAGGAAAGGAAAGGAAAGGAAAGGAAAGGAAAGGAAAGGAAAGGAAAGGAAAGGAAAGGAAAGGAAAGGAGGGAGGAAAGAAAACAGAAAGTTAGAAAGAAAGACAGAAAGAGAGAGAGAGAGAGAAAGAAAGAAAGAAAGAAAGAAAGAAAGAAAGAAAGAAAGAAAGAAAGAAAGAAAGAAAGAAAGAAAGAAAGAAAGGAAGGAAGGAAGGAAGGAAGGAAGGAAGGAAGAAAGGAAGAAAGAAAGAAAAGGAAAGATTCCTTTCCCAAACTACCCTATTACTGTTCAGGCCATTTCTAATCAGTGTCAAGATCTTCTCCTTTCCATCTCCATGACATCTCTCATCTCTGTCCCCTTCTCTGTACTCACATAATTACCACTGTAGTTTAGACCCTTACAACTTCTCTTTTGGTCTATTGAAATATCCTCCTATTTGGATTCCCAACCTATCCCTTTTCTTTTCTTTCCTTTTTTAGATAAGCTAACTGATTTATTTATCTACACACAATTAGTAAGTAATAAAGAAGGAGTTTGAAGAAAGTATTTCAAATGCTAAATCTGGGCCTCTACTCACTTCCTATGATGCCTCTTTTTTCCATAAGAGTATTTTATTATTTTCCAGTTACATGTAGAGACAGTTTTCAACATTTGTTTTTATAAGATTTGTAGTTTCAATTTTTTCTCCCTCCCTCCCCTCCCTTCCCTCCCTCCCCCCTCCCCAAGACAGCAAGTAATCTGATATAGGTTATATATGTACAATCATATTAAACATATTTCTGCATTAATCATGCTGTGAAAGAAGAATCAGAGCAAAAAGGAAAAACCACAAAAAAGAAAAACAACAAAAACAAAAACAATAGAAATAGTATGGTTCAATATACATCTAGATTCCACAGTTCTTTTTTTTCTGCATTTGGGGAGCATTTTCTATCATGAGTCCATTGGAACTATCTTGGACCACTGTATTGCTGAGAAGAATCAAGTCTATCACAGTTGATCAACACATAATGTTGTTGATACTGTGTACACTGTTCTCCTGTTTCTGATCATCTCACTCAGCATCAATTCATCTAAGTCTTTCCAGATTTCTCTGAAACCTTCCTGCATATTGTTTCTTACTGCACAATAGTATTCCATTGCATTCACATACCACAATTTGTTTAGCCATTCCCCAATAGAAGAGCAACCCCTCACTTTCTAATTCCTTGCCACCACAAAAAGAGCAGCTATAAATATTTTTCTACATATGGGTCATTTTCCATTTTTTATGATCTCTTTGGGAAAAAGACCTAATAGTGATATTGTGGGGTCAAAGGGTATGTACAGCTTTATATCCCTTTGGGCATAATTCCAAATTGCTCTCCATAATGGTTGGCTCAGTTCACAGCTCCACCAACAATGCATTAGTGTTCCAATTTTTCCACGGCTTCTCCAACATTTATTGTTTTCCTTTTTTGTCATATTAGCCAATCTGATAACTGTCAGGTGGTACCTCAGACCAACCTATCCCTTTTCAAAACTATTATCCATATAGCTATAGATCTTCCAGTGAGATTTTCCTCCATCTCCCCCTGAAATAATAATAAACTCCAATGGCTCATTATTATTCCTAGGACAAAATATAAAGTTCTTTGTCATTTAAATCACTTTGTGACCTTCTACGTTTCTGGTCTTTTTACACATTTTTCCCTGCTACTTATTCGAAGATCTAGATATAGTGTACTTCTTGACTGTCCATACAAAACACCCCATCTCCTGTCTCCATGCCTTCAAAATGACTACCCTCCCATGCCTGCAATGCATTGCTTCCTCATTTGCACCTGTCAAAATGCCTTGTTTTCTTCAAGACGAAGATGAAGAAAAACTTTCTACAGGAAGCCTTTCCTGATCCTCCCTACTGCTCAAACCACTTAGAATTTATTCTGTATGTTATTCCCTTTTCAGCAATTTTCACTTGTTGAAAGAGCAAGCACAAAAACAAATATGAGACTCACATATATAAAGATAGTATATTTATTCAGAGCCAAAAAAAAAAATCCTCATTGTCTTGTTTGCAAAATGTTCATTTGCATAAAAGCAATAGAACAACTTTAAAGTTAAAAGCTAATGAGTTTAGAGCAACTTTGTGGTTTGGGAGTCAGAGAGAGGGGGAAGAATCCATTGCCTGGTTATGGCCCAGCTAGCAAAGATGAGGAATTGGTGAGTATACTAGGTAATTATCATAAGTTTGTCATTGAAGGGAACCAGCCCTCAAACAGGAAAGTTTAGTTAAAGAAAAGACCTCAGAGCCCAGTATAAAAAAATGCCATATTTCTCTTTACTATATTATTTGTTTTCTGGAAGAGTTGGTTGGCAGAAAAAGACTTTATGCTTCTCTGAATTCCTACTTTCTGCCCAGGAAACACAAACCCCTTGGAGCCAAAGAAAGGGAATAGAAGTGGAAAAACTTCAGTAATAAGGGTCTTTACTATTTCTGAAATATTATAGCACTATTTTTTCTTTGTAGCTTCATTCTCCAACAGCAAAGCAGTCTAGCAATGGAGCTGCTCAGTGTAAAGTAGCATAGTTGATCCTTATAATAGAACAGCAGAGTCACCCAATCAATACAGACACCCCATTGGTCAGCAAGATTTGTGAAGACAGTCCCTGAGAGAGAGAAATGACTGTAGCTCCATGAGTGTATTCCCCTACACATTTGCTTCAATACCACAGTTCTCTAACCTTGTGCTTACTTTCTCTACAGATGCCTGTCTGTACAGTAAGTCCTAAAAGTCTTATCAAAGCTTTAAGCTCCAATAGCTTTTTAAACTATCAATGAAGCTTAAAACTCTACTAAGACTTTTGGGATACCTAGCATTTGAGGGAGAATATATTCTAGACTTATAGGAAGAATATTGTGTAATTACTGTTCTTTCTTTGGTCTTAGAATAAGAGAGTTTGCCTTCATTAAGAATTAATGGGATCTGTGGAGACAAGACTGCAGATTAAGGGCAGCCACCCAACTGAACTCTCCCAACATTCCTCACCAAACAACTTTAAAAATAATGCCTCAAATGAAATTTTGGAGCAGCAGAGACAACAAAAGCTAAGGGTGAGACATTTTTTTCCAGCCTAAGAAAACTTAAGAGGTCAGCACAAGTCTGTGATCCCAGGGTGAAGGTCCATCCTGAGCCCACACACAATGGCAATAACAGCAGCTGTAATAGCACCAGCGGCTTCAGGAGCTCTGAGCCCAGAGATAGTAAAGGTGTCAGACAACTGCTCAGAAAGAAATTACAAGAGACCTTTTGCTCACATTGGGTCCAGCTGGTTATGATTGGCAACCCTGTTGACCATACACAATTCTGGGTCACAGTTCCAGGGCAGAGAGGAGTGCTGGGGGTCAGTCACATGGAAGCAAGAGGCCTGGTCACACTTCCAGGACCAAAAGGAACACTGGCACTTGCTCTGAAAGTGAACAAGGGCCCTTCCTGAGAAAATACCACAGCAGAGACCAGAATAGCTGTGATCATACATCTCCCAGAATCAAATCACCTTAGAAGCAACAAAAAATTGCAGACTCCCAGAACTAGCTCTGAAAATAGTAGCATGAAAAAGAGCCTGAAGCTTGGGAGAATGTCCCCCTACTTCCAGGTGAGCTGAGCCCAACTTTAACATAAAGTTCAAATTCAAGAAAGAGGCTTTGGAAATGAGCAAACAAAAAAAATGACCATAAAAAGTTACTACAGTGGCAGAAATGATCAAGACATCATCTCAGAAGAAGATAACAGTGTGAAAACACCTACCCAAAAAAGCCTCAAAGAAAAATGCTAATTGGACCCAAACTCAACAAGAATTCCTGGGAGATTCAAAGAAAGAGATGAGTGGTAGAAGAAGAACTGAGAAAAGATGCAAGAAAATTAGAAAAAGGGAATTAACAGTTTGTTTAAAAAGAGGCAAAGAAAATTGAAGAAAATAACACCTTAAAAACAGAATAGATGAAATATTAAAAGACACACAAAAATCCATTGAAGAGAACTCCTTAGAAAGTAGAATAGGTTGGGGGCAGCTAGGTGGCGCAGTGGATAAAGCACCGGCCCTAGATTCAGGAGGACGTGCGTTCAAATATGGCCTTAGACAGTTGACACTTACTAGCTGTGTGACCCTGGGAAAGTCACTTATCCCTCATTGCCCTGCAAAAAAAAAAAAGAAAGAAAGAAAGAAAGGAAGAGAGAAAGGAAGAGAGAAAGAAAGAAAGAAAGAAAGAAAGAAAGAAAGAAAGAAAGAAAGAAAGAAAGAAAGAAAGAAAGAAAGAAAGAAAGAAAGAAAAAAAGAAAGAAAGAAAGGAAGGAAGGAAGGAAGAGAGAAAGGAAGAGAGAAAGAAAGAAAGAAAGAAAGAAAGAAAGAAAGAAAGAAAGAAAGAAAGAAAGGAAAGAAGGAAGGAAGGAAGGAAGGAAGGAAGGAAGGAAGGAAGGAAGGAAGGAAGGAAGGAAGGAAGGAAGAAAGAAAGAAAGGAAGAAAGAAAGAAAGAAAGAAGAAAAAGAAAAAGAAAAAATAAAGTAGAATTGGTCAAATGGGAAAAGTGGTTCAAAAGCTTACTGAAGAAAATAATTCCTTAAAAATTAGAATTGAGCAAGTGGAAGCTAATGATTCCATGAAATATCAAGAAACAGCAAAACAAAGTCAAAATAATGGAGAAAAATAGAAAATGTATACCTCATTGAAAAATAATTGACCTGGAAAGGTAAAGATCAAGGAAAGATCATTTTAAAATTATTGGACTACCTGAAATCTATGATCCAGGAAAGGCTCTAGACATCATCTTTCAAGAAATGATCAAAGGAAACTACCCTGATATTGTAGAAACAGAGGAACAAATTGAAATTGAAAGAATTCACTGATCACCTCCTGAAAGAGATCCCAAAATTAAAATTCTAAGAAATATGATTGTCAAAGAGCTCCCAAGTGAAAGAGAAAATACTATTGTGCTATAACAAATGATGATCAGGATGCTTCAAGAACAACCTATGAAGACTTATATGAACTGATTCAAAGTGAAGTGAGAAGAACCAGGAGATCATTGTGCATAATAGCAGCAATGCTGTAATGATGATCAACTTTGAAAGACTTGGCCACTCTAACCAAGACAGTGAACCAAGAGAATTCTAAAGGACTCATGATAAAAAATGCTATCCACTTCCACTGAGAAAACTGATGAATTCTGAGTGCAAATTGAATTATAATTTTCTCACTTTCTCTCTTCCTTCCTTCCTTTATTTCTTTCTTTTTACTATATGGCTAATATAGAAATATGTTTTGTATGACTTCACATGTATAATTGATATTATATTGTTTGCCTTCTCAGTGGGTAGGTGAGGCTATGGGAGGAAGAGAGAGAGAATGTGGAATTCAATATTAAAAAGAAAAGATTGCTAAAAATAAATAAATAATGAGTTAAAAAGAAAACACCAGCTGTGTGATCCTGGGATAGTCAACCTCTATTTGCCTAAGTTTTTTCATTTGTAAAATGGGAATAATAATAGCACCTATCCCCTAGGGTTATGAAAATCAAATTATACAATATTGTAAAGCAAGTTGTAAACCTTAAACTTTAAAGGGAATGCATTTGGGACTCAAAATTTAAAAAGAATGTTTGTGGCCTTTGGGAAAGAAGAAGGAAGGGGTTTGTTAAGTGGATCTTTGTTCATAGAAGTGGAAGATGTATACAAATTTTGTCATAATGAATCTAGCATTTCATTATCTAATCTAGCAAAACACTTTATAGATATTGTCTCATCTGATCCTCATCATAACCTTGTGACATGAATACTATTATTATCATCCTGATTTACTGATGAAGAAACTGATGCCAGGAGAGGTTATGTGGCTTACCCAGCATCGTACAGCTAGTAAATAAGTGGGGCAGGTCTTCCTGATTCCAAGATCTGCAGTTTCTCTCCACTGTGCCACCTAGCTATGCCTTGTCATCCCAGTACCCTCAAAAATGTATGATTAGAAAGAGGAACAGTTTCCATTGTGTCTGCTTCTAAACTGATCTCCTTTTGGAAAAACATAGATCATTGTAATAGAAATGCATTATCTTGGGAAGAAAATGGGTAAATTTCATTGTAATATTCTCTGTGTAGAAATTTATCCTCTTAGAACCAAAAAAAAATATCCATCATGTATTTTTCAGGAAATTAATAACTCCCATCAATCTTTTTCTTCTCAAGTTACAGGCTTTATTTCTCCACTGGAATAAAATTTATGTTCATCCTACTGTCCACTTTAGAAACTAAAAACAGAATTTTAAATAAAATTAATATAATAAAGCTTTAAAGAGTGAGCAGTCTGTTAATTATCCCCAGTTAAAGTGGTCTCTTCAGTATTAACACACCCAGATGTTTTGACAATGACACCAGAAGTTTGTATCCATTTAAAAAATGAAAAATGGGATTTTTGATGGAAAAAAAGAGGCCCTTAGACTTTATTTTCTGAATGAAAAACTCCGGTAAAATGCAAAACATGCTGATAAAAGGACTGTGAGCTAACCTAACATTGCAAAAATTCATCCATATAGGTTTCTAGTAGGTCCCCACTTTCTATTGACCAAGGGCTGTTCACTTTAGCCTAACACTCAACCTGCTCCACAATTTTGCCCTAGGGTTAGTTTCTGGTCCTATCTCCTATTACTCACTTTTACAAACTCTAATACTCCACAGAATTTCAGAATTTGAGTTGGAAAGGAATTCAATAGTTCCTTAGCCCAATCCAGATCCAAAAGAAATTTCTACAATTAACACATGAGAAAAATGGTCATCTAGTCACCATGTGAAGTTTCAATGAGGGGGACTCTTCACCATCCAAAACAGCCCATTAGTGGTGCCATGGAGAGAGCACTGGGCTTGGAATCATCTTCCTGAGTTCAAATCCAGCCCCAGACATTTACTAGCTGTGTGACCTGAGGCTAACTAGCTGTGTAACCCTGTTTGCCTCCATTTCCTCCTCTATAAAATAAGGTGGAGAAGGAAATAGCAAACCACTCCAGAATTCTTACCAATAAAACCCCAAATGGGATCATGGATATTTGGATACTACTGAAATGACAGATTGATGATCAGATAAGAATTTTTTTTTTTTACATCAAGACCAAATTGTTCTCTTTGCAATCGCAGCTGGTTATTTTTGATCCTGCCCTTCAGGGACAAAGAGAACAAGAATAAACTTAATCCCTCCTCCACATGACAACCCTTTAAATACTTGAAGATATCTCCTATGATGCCCTCCTCCCTTACTCAGTCTTCTCTTCTCCAGACTAATCACATCCATTTGCATGACATTGAATCAAGGTCCTTCACCAATCTCTTTGCCATCCCTTAAAAACTCTTCCATTTATCAATGTTCATGCTTCTTAAACCCTGATGTCCAGGACTAAACATATTACTCCAAATGTCCGACCAGCACAGAGTACAGGGGGACCATAACCTCCAAATTCCCAGAAGATAGGCTTCTCTTAATGTAGTCTAAGATCATATAAGTCTCTGGTCTTGCTTCTGCAAAACCTGTTCCCCATGCCTGAAACACATGCACACCCTCTTCATTTCCACCTCTTGGATTCTTTAGCTCTTTTCCAGGCTCTCTTCATTTTTCTGATCCCCTCTGGGTCTCAACACACTCTATCTCCTTTTACCCTGAAATGACTCTCCATTTACTTTGATCATAATTTGTATTTGCTTCCCTCCCTTTATGAGTGAATGAATAAAGCATTTATCAAATGCAAAACATTGGGCTAGAGCACTGGAGATACAAATAGAAAAGGAAGACAGTCCCTGCTCTCAAGGAATCTATATTCAAATCGGGGAGATACCACACAAGGAAGGTTTCAGTTGCAAATCAGATCAAAAGGGTCCACGATTCTTAGATTCAACAGCAAAGCCAATGGTCATACCTCTTCCTTGATGGAATTTCCAGTGATTAAAAAATTCTATCAGTTTCTGATGTTGAACCAGTTGAAAATGCCCAAGAAATTAGGGGAAAGAATTTTGTTTTCTGGGTCTCTAGCAGCTATAACTCTGACATTTGGCACTTGTCTCTCACCTCTCCCTCAGGATGCCTTGGCTCATCAGTTAGAGTGACTTGTCTGCCCTGTGTGTGGCCATTGGTGAGGTTAGCTGGCCCCTTCTCTACAGGAGTTGCTTCTCCTAGTGATATCTATGAGGGCTGGTCTGGAAGCAAGGGCTGATGGTCCAGGAAGATGCTGTCAACTCCTAGAGCTCTTATACATCTCTATCTGCCTGTGGTAGTAGTTGGTCAGTAGTTGTTTTTGATAGTGATGAGCAAGGTAAGTCCCTTCTTTGCAATGATTTCTCCCTCAGTTATGGCTCTGGGCAGTTGGACTGGAAGCAGGTCTGCTGTTAGGTGTTGTTGGTTTTTTTATTTTGTTGGTTAGTTTTTTGTTTTTCTTTTTGCTACTCCCAAGACTCTGGAGTTCAGGGTTCTGGACTATCCCTGTCATGTTCTGAGGGGAGATGATGTTCAAGGGGATGGTGGTGGTGGTTTGATTTGCTTGACCCACACTGCCTTCTTTCTCTCCCTCAGAATGTCTTGCTATTTCAGTTATTTTAAAGTAAATTCAATAGAATGTGCATTTCCTAAGGATGGGTTCTGTTTCATTTTGGGGGGCTGTATCCAAAGTGCCTAGCACAGTACGAATCACAAAATGGGTACTTACCAAGTGTTCACTGAATTGAACTGTTCTTTAATGAACAAAATCATAGATTAATAATGATTTTTTCATTGCCCAAGAGATGATCTGCAGATGCTTGACAACTATTAAAAAATGTTCCTACCTAAGATTCCCAATTCATGGTGCTTCAATCTCTAGAGGATTTATAGTGAATAATTAAATACCCACTTGTCTAAAGTGAAACTGGAATGTTACTTTTTCTTAAATTAAGAAATGGTTTCAGGGGCGGCTAGGTGGCACAGTGGATAGAGCACCGGCCCTGGAGTCAGGAGTACCTGAGATCAAATCTGGCCTCAGACACTTAACACTTACTAGGTGTGTGACCCTGAGCAAGTCACTTAACCCCAATTGCCTCACTAAAAAAAAAAAAAGGAAAAGAAAAAAGAAATGGTTTCATAAATGTGACCATAGGCTTTGTTGGTTGGCATAGAGTACAGCATTCATTCATTATTTCATTCCTTTCTAGCAGGGATTGAGGGTACTAAGCCCATTCCCTGTTCTTACTTCTAGGCATACATTTTGAACCACATTAAGTCCTGAAAATTTGGGCCTCTAAAGAGATTGGGGATCTTTTTTCTCACTCTTTGGCTCATTAAGTCCACCATAATGCCTGAGGGATGTTTTTTGGTTTTTTTGGTTTTTTTAGTGAGGCAAGTGGGGTTAAGTAACTTGCCCAGGGTCACACAGCTAGTAAGTGTTAAGTGTCTGAGGCCAGATTTGATCTCAGGTACTCCTGACTCCAGGGCCGGTGCTCTATCCACTGTGCCACCTAGCCACCCCTGAGGGATGTTTTTAATCATAGTAAATGTGACTATGGTTCGAGCTTAAGGGTTCCCCAAAAGTAGGGAAGCAAAAGAGCCACTCAATGCACAATAAACAGGTATGGGAGAGGTAATTTTTTTCCCTATACACAAAGAAATGCTAACCATAGATGAATCAAGCACATTTTAACAAAACAATGAACAAACACTGCTAGCTGTTTCCTGGTCTCAACCAGGAATCTCACCTTTATGCATTTGGGCAATCCATCTCACAGGCATAGAAGGCATTACTTCCTTATCTCCCCCTTATTAAAAATTATTTTTTTTTCCTTCAAGGTCCTAGTTAATGTCTCCTCCTCCACTGAGACTTCCCTGATTCCTCTGCACATATCCCAGATGAAAGTGGAGCATCTCAGTTCAAGGAAATCTCGTTTCTCTCTCATTTGATCCATCTTGAATAACCTCATCACTGTACATGTCATTTGTCTACTCAAATACCCCAGATAGACAGACATTAAGCAACCTGGGGCTAGAAATCATGTCTTGCCCACTTGTGGATCCTCAGTTTATGGTACAATGTATTCTACACAGTAAACACCTGATAAATGTTTAATGAATGGAATTAGGAGGAGCCGGATCAGTGCTGTGCTTTTAGGAAGGTCAGTCTGGCAAAATAGTGAAAAGTATGTAAGGGTGAAAAAGACTAGGGATGAGTAGGCCAGTTGGGAGAGTAATACAGGTATTAGTGGTTCAATTGTTCATTCTAAAAACATTGATTAAACACTTACCATTTGCCAGAGATTTCATAGGTTCCAGGAATATAAGGACAAGAACAAAATGTGTAATCTCAAGGAACTTTCATTCTATCACAGAAAAGAAAAACATGTAGGCATACAAGTAAATGCAAAATATAGACAACATAAATACAGGGTAATTTTTAAGAGGGTAGGCACTGGCAACTGGGAAAATCATAGGATCTTAGAGCTAGAAAGGACCTTGGAGCACCTAAGCCAACTCCCTCATTTTACTGATGAGTAAACTGAGTCACAGAAAGGTTAAATGACTTGTCCAAGGTCACACAGGTTCAGAAACATTTTGGAACCAGGATATATGGATGTGACAGAAGGAAAATGGTTAGGACTAGATACTAAACACTTAGAATACTCTATATACTTATATCAATACCACAAAGATCCATGGCAATGGTGTGCTGGCAAATGTCTAACAACTGGCTCTGTGTGGGGTAGGATTTTAAACAGAAAATCCTTTTAAGTTAAATATGCATTAACATTTTTTTCCATTTCTTATTTAAATCAAGAGAATCAAAAAAAAACAATAGACCAAAACCTGATTTGTAATGTTTGATGATTTCCAAGGTATAAAGGCTCACATTAGAAGTTTAACAATCAGTTTTCATGAGCTGTTTCAGCCAGGTGTCTGCACACCCTTAACTATTACTATTTCCACCAATATATGTTACAACACTGCTATTTTTACCACATAACATCATAGTATCATAGATTCAAAGCTATAAGGGACCTTAGAAGCCAGCTGGTCCAGCCAAAATAAGTAATTCAGACCTCGAAAGGCTAAAGGATCATGTCACAACTGTTTTTTAAGAGAGAACTTAGAGATTATCTGGTTCAACCTTCATTTTATAAAAAAGAAATGGGTCACAGAGAAGTGAATAAACAAACAATAAAATAAATGAACAAATGAATAAAATACAAAGTAAATAGCAGAGCCTGACTTTGAACCGAGGTCCCCTGACTCCACATCTCACATTTCTACCATGGGCTATTCATATAATCTTAGAGCATTATTGGGAGCTGTAAAATTCATCACCCTTAAGCCATCCTCATGTTGAGTCTTTTTGACTTGAGACTGACTGGCAACTTATGAGGGTGATAGTCGGATAGGACCTACTAGAAACTGTGTTTTACTGTCAAAGCCTTCATGAATACAAGGTCACCTCTGTGCCACAATGATGTCTTCTTCCCTGTTCAGACAGTCCCTATCAGAGATGTTGTGCTAAGTATTCAGTATCTCCTTTTAGGAAAGACGTTGACAAGCTAGAGTAAATCCATGGTAGGATAAAGAGAGTGGTGAAAGGTATGAGGACCATCCCATATGAGGATTGGCTGGTTGATGAAACATTGCATATTCAACCTGGAAAAGGTTGACTTATGTAGTCATTCATTTAACACTCTATTCCAAAAAAATTATGAAGGGACTGCTGTGTGCAGATCATTGTAGTAGGCACTGAAATAGGAGTTAAATGACATGGTCCCTGCCTTCATGGAGCTTACAATCAATCAGTCTATTAACAAACATTTATCAAGTAGCTACTATGTTCCAGACACTGAATTAAGTGCTGGGGATACAAAGAGGCAAAAAGCCCCTACCCTTAAGGAGTTTACAATCCAATATATGCATGTTTTCAACTATTTAAAGAGATATAATGTGAAAGGATAGGATTTACACTGCATACTCCCCAAAGCAGAAACAGAGACAATGACTAGAAGCTAAATTTCAACTTATAGGGAAGGATTTCCTGACAAGTTGTACTGATGGTAGAATGAGTTTCCTTGAGAGGTTACCCTAACATTGGGAACATTCAAGCAGAGACTTGATGATTACTTGTAAGAAAAGCTATAAAGGGGATTCCAGCACTATGTTTAAATTGGACTATATGTTCATACACAGTGGCCACACCCTGGTAAAACCATCTAGCAGATGGGCTAAACTAGGTTGAAGGTAACTGACAGTCCTCACACCCATTGCTGAGTTATCAGGGTGTCTACCTCAAGCATGTGAGGACTTTCCCTGGTGGAATGAATAGATGAGAATAATTTATTCTAGCATCCATGAAGGCTGCTGAAGCAGATTATGTGGAGTACTTAGAGTATAATCAAACATTGGACATGCCAAAGTCATACAGTGCATCCCTGACCATTGCCAGTCATCCTGACTTTTGTCTTGCCACTGCACTTTCATGGCTGGAAGAGAGAATGAGGTTGACAACTTTTGTGCAACTCTGCTTCACTTAAATCTAATTAATGAGAAAGTCAAGACATCACCCCAGGATGTCATTGGTCCTCTTCAAAAATGAAAGATAAACAACAACTGATGTCCACTGAAGTCCTATTCCATCTCCAAGATTCTATAATCCTCTTAAAAGGGATAAACTGATTTAAACCAGAGTTCACAAACCTAGAAAAGACCTACAGTAAATTATCTAACCTCCATCTAAATTCTGACTCTATCAATTCTACTTCTCCTTTGAATTTACTCAGTTGTATATATGCTGTTTTCTCCAGTAGATGGTAAGCTCCTTGAGAGTAGGCACTATCTTTTCTGTTGTTTTATCCTTAGTGCTGATCATAGTACCTGGTACCAGGCATTTAATAAATACGTGTCCATTTTTTTTAATTGGCAGAAGCATCTGAGGTGGGCATTGGTGAAGGACTCTGAAGATAGTAAAAAGTAAAATTAATATCCCAGAATTATTTTAAAGCTATAAAGGACATTTGAGAGCAACAAGTCCAAATGGCTCATTTTGGATACAAGTAAACAGATCCAGAGAGTCTAAATAATTTGCCTGGGGCTTAGTAACAGCAAGTGTTAGAGCTTAGGTCTCCAGACACCTAATCTTGAGGGTTTTTTCCACTGCATCAAGCTGTATCTTTTATTGAATGGCTCATGAATTGTAGCTTTGATCAATGTTCCTGCTGAATATGAGAATTATATGCATTGATAAATATTTTAAAAGAATTCTGTGAATTCCAATTTCAAGTAATGGGGAAGTGTACTCATTGACAAAAAGTAAATTTGAACAAATACACATATTTTATTTAGTATTCTATTTCCTGGACTCCACATAAAAGATTGTGATATTTCCAAAACTATTTCTTCAAATAAGGCTTTTAAAAATATGTGTCATTCTTATCTTTCTTGCAATGATATCATTCGGCATATTGTATGTTCTAAATTACTTACTAAAAATTAATCTCTATTGTCCATTTCTTTTCTCTCACCAGTACATAAATGAAGATATTAGCATTGAGATAATAAACATCTTATCTCATTTTTCTTGGGATTTGATCAAATTATACTACCAATTATTTATTCACTTGATCAAGATGATCTTAAAAGCAAAATAAAAAGGGGGAAGGTTAAAAAAAAAAACCTTTGACAAGATATTCTAATATCAGTTATTTGTGGGTATTAGAGCCAGCTCAAACTGGCTCACAAGAGCTGATTTCTCTAAAATTTTCAGTCTGCAAACCACATGAGTAAGGGCTTGACGTATTGTTTTGTTGATTGTCTAGACATAAGAAAGTAATGGGGAAAAGTATTAATAATACAGTTTCAACTTAAAAGCATGTTATGAACATTTTCCCCCCCGAGAGTCAGTTGTAAAGCATTTACCTACTGGTAAATACCCCTGGAAAGCACCCTTAGAAAACATCTTCGTGTTAGCAAATCACAAAAGTGACCCAAATGGGGGCATGAAGAGTCAGATACAACTGAGCAACAAACAAAACAAAAATCACAGAAGCACAGGATTCAAGAATTGGAAGGAACCTTCTTGTCCATCAAGGAGCCCAAGGACTGATAATGAAGCACGCCACTTCTTATTGAGGAGTGGTGTATATAAGTGTAGAACATGGCATTTCTTTCTAGACTTGGCTAATGTGTTTGATGTATGAAGGTCTGGATTGTGTGTATAGGGCAGGAAGGTGTAGAGGAATCATTGAGAAGTGACAGTGATACAAAAAAGAAAACATTAAAATATTTCAAAAGAAGAAAAAGAAAATGTGTTGTTATACTTTGTTTACATGCTATATATTACCTCATTTGATCCTCACCATATTGTGCTAACTGTGCTATCCCCATGCTGTTTTACAGATAAGGAAACTGAGGTTCAGAATTAGGGTTTGAAGCAGGATTTGACACAGTGGAGAGAACACTGGAACTCGAGTCAGGAACAGCCAAGTTCAAGTCTGACCTGAGGTATCTGCTAACAAAATGCCCCTGTGAAAGTCACTTAACCTCTGTCTGCCTCAATTTTCTCCACTCTGCTGGCAAGGCTTGTGGTAAAGATCAAAAGAGATAATATGTGTAAAGATCTTAGTACAGCACTTGGCTCATCGTAAGCACTTAATAAAAGCTCATTCTCTTTCCTTCCCCCCCACCCCTACCCCATGCCTCCCTCCATTAAGGACCTCCATCCACTTTGCCAGGCTTTTCCAATGACGATCCTTCCTTTTCTTCTGAACAAACCTGATTCCCTTAAGTTCCCAATCATGGGGAATGAGGAGGGAGGGGATGGGAGCTGAGAATCTCCTTCAGGATAAGTAGGAGGTAGTGGTGGTGTTGTTGTTTTTTATAAAGTTTTAACAAAAAAAGGGCTTGGCCTCCAAGATGGCAGCGACAGCTTGATGAAAGTCAGCACTCTCCCAGAAAATTAGAAAAGAAAACGCCATGCCCCTTGCTGCCTAGAGACATACCAGCCTAGATAGATTGATTCCCACAATATTTAGCTCCCAGGGTTGTGGTAAGGATTGCATGAGATAATGTATGTAAAGTGTTAGGAAGTGTCAATTATTATTATGCTGATTGACAGCTTCTCATCAGCTGACTATGATCTTTCAAATTCTCTCTGCCCTAAGTTTAAATGTCTATGCAATTATATTGGCAGATGGTTTAAATATTTTATAAGGATGAGATAGAAGACAAGGGGGAAAAAAGTGACAGTATCCTGTCACTGGGATGAATTTTTGACAATTTAATCCTGTGTCACATATCTATTCATCTGTGTCAAGTGGATTGGGTTCTTGTAAACAGAAGTTGCCATGGAGAACTGTGTTCTTAATTGTTCTGAGTCAGGCTGGTCCAGGATTGAAACAAAAGCAGTCACTCATACATATGCCAGCTGACCATGAATGAAAGAGGCTTTTACTTCACTCTAGCCTGGAAGGGATATTGAGTGAGAAAACAGTGCTGGTTTAGATAAACATGGTTCCCCTTCTCTCCACCTGTATGGTCAGTGGGTGTGTTCTTGACTCACATGACAGTGAGTTTGTCTAGTCCAAAGGACATTGGCTTCTCTTGGGTTGGCCATATTCTATGAAGAAGTCATGGCAACCACTCCAGCCTCCTTAAGCCAATCAAGTCTAAGGGTTACCTCCCTGGACTTTGGAGGGGAAACTAACATAACTGAGGTATAGGGCTTCGTGAGAAATCTCTCCTACCACATAAATATGAGAAATTTATTTCAGTAAAAAATGGAAACTGCTTAAAGGAAGGAAGTCCACTTTCAGGTTTCAAACTATTTCCCCTGATAACACCAAAGCCTATTTTGACTTACATTCTCACAGCATTTTTTGTTTTGTTTTGTTTTAAACTGGATATGTGATTTCCTGGGTATAGGAAGCTCCTACTGAGGAATTTCCCATTCCAGTGTAGAGCAGCACCTTTTCTGCAACTTATCATCCTGGAAAGTTGTATGAGGCCATAAAGAAGTGAATAATTGGTTTTTCTGGGGTTACACAGGCAATATGGTATAGAGGAAGAATTTTTACACAGCTCTTCCTGATGCCCCAGCCAGCTCTCTGTGTGTGGTGCCACACTCCTTGAGATATTGTTCTCTGAACATAAAATAAGGGGAGAGTTCCATTTTAGAAAAATCATTAATATTATGATTGTGACCTCAAAAGTCATTTACAAACATTTCTTCCTCCTTTCCTTTCCTTTCCTTTCCTTTCCTTTCCTTTCCTTTCCTTTCCTTTCCTTTCCTTTCCTTTCCTTTCCTTTCCTTTCCTTTCCTTTCCTTTCCTTTCCTTTCCTTTCCTTTCCTTTCCTTTCCTTTCCTTTCCTTTCCTTTCCTTCCCTTCCTTTCACTTCCCTTCCCTCTCTCCTCCTCCTCTCTATACATTTATTTTCCTTCCTCATTCCCTCTTTTTTCTCCCTTCTTTCCTTCCTTTATACCTGCTACTACTTCCCTTGTCTTCTTTCTTCCCTCTTCTTCTCCCTCCCTTCCTTCTTTCCTCCTTCTTTCCTCCAGCTCCCCTTCCCTCTCTCTCTCCCCCTTTCTTCCCTATTTATATAGTAACCATCCCTCCATTGCTCCCTACTTCCTTCCTTCCTTCCTTCCTTCCTTCCTTCCTTCCTTCCTTCCTTCCTGCCTTCCTTCCTTCCTTCCTTCCTTCCTTCCTTCCTCCCTCTCTCCCTTCTTCCCTTGCCTCCTTTTTTTCAAATTCAATTGAACAGTCATGTATTAGTCCCCTATCCGATTCCAGGTACTGTGCTGGCATATAAAGATAAAAACAAAGCGGCTCCAATTCTTAGGAACTTTACATTCTAGTGGGGAGTGGGGGGGGGGGTTGCAGCATGTAGACACATAAATCAATACAAAATATAATGATAGGACTAATATGCCATTGGGAAGGGAATGTAGGTTGGCACCTTCTCTACATCATACCATATTTCCTAGAGCACTGAGAGATTAAGTGATTTGTTCATACAGCCAGTATATAACAGGCACAGAACACAAATCCAAGTAAACTTGGCTTCAAGGCAGATCATTATCCACTCCAGCATCAAGCCTCTAGCATGATCCAATGATTCTACTCTGCAAAAAAAAAAAAAAAAAAAGCATAAGATTTGGAGCCAGGGTCTTCCTGGCTGTAAAAGAAATTAGTTCTCCATCTATTATACTACATAATCTATAAAACATATACTGAAGAAATACAAAGCAATCAGGGAGTGATGGGCCCAGCAGGATTCACTACCAACTGAGGGATACAGAAAAGGCATCATGTAGGAGACAGCTCTGAAGCTGAAACTTGAAAGGCCTTATTTATTGTTAAATTGTTTCAGGCATGTCTGACTTCTATGATCCATTGGACAACCATCCAAGGTGTTTTCTTGGCAAAAATAATGGATTAGTTTGCCATTTCCTTCTCTACCTCATTTGACTGATAAAGAACTGAGGCAAACAGAGATTAAGTGACTTGAGCAAAATTACACAACTAGGAAGTTTCTAAGGCTGGATTTAACCTCAGGTCTTCCTTACTCCAAGACCAGTGCTCTATCCACTGTGCCACCTAGCTGCTCAACCTGAAGAACCTAAAAAGCATGCATGAGGAAGGAGAGTATTTCAGGCATGTGATACAAGGAGGAAGGAAGTGGAATACCATGTATGGAAAACAGCAAATAGGTCAGGTTGGTGAAACTCATCTGGAACATTTAAAACCAGAGCTCTGACTTCAAATTAAGTGCCTTGGGAGGTGGTGGGGTGGGGGATGTGAGGGAAGATTTCCTTTCTGATGTGATTTAAGTAAATAATACCTACTCTTCTCTTCACTGACATTTGGGGCACACTACTACTCAATTTTTCCCATCTGAAAGACTTTAAAGTTGTCACCACATTTCAGAAATATTAATACAGAAGAAAGCATAGTGGATTGTGTGTCCAGAGCACAAAGGCAAGAAAGGTCCCAAGGACATCTGCATGTTTGTAATCAGCAAGCTGGTCAATTACTATTAAACTTCATCTGCTCAGTTTTTTCGTTCCTATATCTGAGTTTATTTGAATATATTTTATCTGTTTTACAAATTCAAACAACATTGTATACAAGAATCAAGGACTTCTTTTCTTTAACTCTGTAGAATAGACATTGTAGCCTCTTCCAAGGCTTCCCCCAGGGAGAACCCTGTGTCTTCTTGCAGAACAAAAGGGCAATTCTAGGGAAAGAAAGCAATTCTTGTTGTCTTTGGGCATACGTTGGAAGTTGGGAATGGGAATGAATAGATGGAGAGATCTTAGAACCAAGATAGTTCATTCATACTCAAACAGATATAAGAAAACTACTTTAAAAAACAAAAATGCACCCAAATATCATTTTCTATGAAGAGGAAAAATAAAATGAAGACAATTTGATATTCAGTCATGGCCTATTCTGAATCCTGCTGTCTTTTTCATTTACTCTATCCAGTGATATACGGTGTTTGTATTTATTTGTTTTGGGGGCAGACTATTATGGGATAGGACTATCCCATGGAATCCTCTGATGGCACAGTGGTTTAAATCTCATTGAATTTAAATAAGATCATATTTTAAGCCATTCAGTTCCAACTAGGGTTTTTAAATAAGAATATTGATTTAGACATTGCTTCTTATCACATGGTTTATGTGCCATCTAAATTGATGCATGTAGAATTAATTTAACATGTAGAATTGGAATAAAAGAGCATATGTTTGATTGAACATGTAGGATCATATGTTTAGAGCTGGAAAAGATGTGTGTGACTTTGGGCAAGGTCCACACCATTTTCACTGAAGCATTTTCAACAGGTGGGACATTGGCATTTCTGATTTGTTTCAAGGTGTCTTTCCTTTTTGTGTTATCAGAACGCTTGTCTTCCATGTTAAATTGATTATCATAAGGCTTAGAGACAGCTAGATGCTGCAGTGTATCAGGAGGACTAAGTTCTATGAGTTCAAATCTGGTCTCAGAAATTTACTAGCTGTGTGCCCCTGGTCAAGTCACTTAACCACCTTCCCCCCCCCATCCCCCACACCCATCACAATGACCAATGAACCAGCCATAAACTTCTGCCTGAATGTGTCCTTGGGTCTACAGTCTTCCAACACAGGAAGTTGAGCCTTGGCTTCATGCTTAGGGGAAATGTCTTTTCCTTTTACACATAAAACTGACTCTCCTTTCTCATTTGCCAAGCTTTGACTGATCATTAAATTTCATCTGTTTTAAGCTGTTCCTCCTCCTCAGACAGTGGCCTGCAGAATAATTCTCAGGTACTATATTCTACTACCAGAGTTTCAGGATTTTTTTGAATGATCAAATGGATCTGAAAATTCATGAAGCACTTTCCTGATTGGTTTCCCCTTTCTTAACCTTGCAATCAATCACTTTGCAGTTCTCCAAAATTTCATATCTTTTTCAATGTTCATGTATAAATATGTCTACATGGTACATATATGCACCAAGGAAAGGATGCATATACATGTATTATTTCTAAGGATAGACTATATGTACATGTCCATGTATAGATATACATATAGAGAGAGATATATAGAGAGAGACAGAGACAGAGACAGACAGAATTAGCTTTTGAGACACTCTTTGTATATTCTAAGGATAGTATATACATAAACTATATACATATACTATTCATAGTCTTTCACTCTGTGTCTCTTTCTAATACCAGGAGGCCCTTATAGGTCTCCATATACATAAAACAACATGCTGCAATCAAGTCTGCTCCCATTTTTCAAGAGATTACTCTATGATGACCAGTAATGTTAGCAGAAACCCTAAGCATTCAATATTATGCAAAAATAACATAACGAAGCAATGTTATATACCATGAAAGCTCCTAATCTAAACAATAAAGAAGATAGGTCAAGTAGTGGTGATGCGACAGTTAAAAATCATTGCATTCATATGCTAGCAAATGGTGAATATCTAGGCAACAGCATACAATAAATCAAAATCAATTGCACATGCACATAATCTCATCAAAACATGCATAATGTGTTAGTCGCATCAACAAAAAAGCATTCTGCATTCACAATTGCTCCATGACTGCAACAGATTGATTATAGAAGAAAGACTTGTCACTAGCAGAATAAAACATAACAAGACCAAATAAATTTAAAAGGCAGAATTTTTTTCAGATTGGGAACATAAAAAATTTCTATGAATAAATTTTTTTTAATGAAAAAGCCTTTCAAAAGAAAGCAATACTAAGCAAGATAGACTAATATTCTGTTCAAAATAGAGAAAATAGATTAAAATTTTAAAGGAGGGGCATTGAAATATTTCAGTAAAATGTTTTTAATCTCCATAAGAGACAGAAAATGACTTTTACAAAGCAATTCAGAAAATGAACTTTTATATATATATATATATGTGTGTGTATGTATGTGTATGTGTGTATGTATGTATATATGTATATACATACATACAAATATAAATATATGTATACATGTATGCATATATATACATATGTATATAATTCATCTACCATCAAAGACAGATGCCAACATACCCATACAACTGAGGTTATGTTACACTAGACCCATCATTATATATATATATATATATATATCTGCCTTTGATGCTAGATGAATTCTAACATCAAGTAAGACTTGTAGCAGTTTCAAACTAATTGACTGAGCGCAGCAATAAGAAAGCCCCACAACCTTGATAACCCCAGTAGCTGTGACATCAATACTGCATCCTTCACATGGAATGGGCTTTTCTTCACTTCACTTTTACTTATGGGTCTCTCTGAATAGTCTAAGGGATAATGCAGATTTATACGTAGTCTTTCTGTGTATCTCTGTGTTTCTGTGTCTCTCAGTGTGTCTCTGTTTCTCTGTCTCTCTGTTTCTCTCTGTCTCTCCATTTCTCTCCCTCTCTCTCTCTCTCTCTCTCTCTCTCTCTCCCCCAGGACCTGTCACTTCTCCCCTAGCTTTCTCTAAAAGGGGAAACATTTCTTGTCTCTGAGGGGGAAAAAAAAGGTTCTCCATTTCCCAGACTTAACACCATACCCAAAATAACCACATTAGCTTGTATAGAAGGCTACCCGATTTATCCCAAAATTAAAATACCATTGAAATGGAAAGGTTGGCAGGAAAACAAAAGCTTAGACATTGTTAAGTTTTGACCAGAAGCAGAGAATGGACAATAATTGGTTTGTCTTTTCTTTACCCATTCTCACATTGGACAGGAGAACCAAAAAATAATTCACCTGACAATTTGGGGCTAAGTTCCCTTTAAATACAAAAGGGAAAACAAAAAGCCTCAACTATGCCCAGCAGTCCAGTCTCACTGTAAAGGAATAGTCCATTTGCTGAATGAAAATGTTATAACATTTATATCGCTTTTATTGGCTATTCTAAAGCTGTGACTCAGTTCTTCATTCATGGGTTATTCACATAATGAAAATAAAATAAAATAGATCCAAGTGTCATGAGAGCATAAGTATTTTGTGTTCATATTAGACATACCTATACATACAACTCTTCACTATATAAATCATGTCACTAAGATAATAATGTCAAAAATAATTTAAATAAGTGGCATCCTTCAAGGAGACATTTGATGTTCCTATGACTCTGCCTAATCTTAAACCTATCTCCTAAACAGAAGAGAATATCACTTCCAAGGTAAAGAGGGAGCTCTATGGAAACATCTTATTAATCACTTTATGTGAATGGATGATTTCAGCTTACATGGCTCCACTAGAAAATATGCTGATTAGCTTATCCATTTAGAGAATACTCCTCTATTGATATCAAAATATCTTTTGGATACAATAAGTATAAAATTATTTACATAAGTATATGCACACATATGTACACATATGCATTGTAGATATGTATGTATGTGGGGTATGGAAGTGGATATGGATATGAATGTAGATGTAGATAGATATAGAGATAGAGATAGAGATAGAGATAGAGATAGAGATAGAGATAGAGATAGAGATAGAGATAGAGATAGAGATAGAGATAGAGATAGAGATAGAGATAGAGATAGAGAAAAATATACTGAAGGCTCCAAGTTTGCAACTAAAAATCAAATCAAACTACTGGACTTGGGGCTATAAATGCAAATAAATTCCTTGGTTTCTTCTTTTCCTAGAAGACCCATCTGGTTAAGTCTTTACTTGCCTTTATTGCCTTTCTCTTCATTCATAGATTTCTGAAGTCCTTCTTCCTCCAAGGTAACTTCCTTAACTATACTCATTCATGACTTCTGAATTCCTGTTACAATTGCATGTACTACTCATTTGGCACTTAGCATATGCTATGTTGTGCTGATAGTCATCTTTTTCATATATGTATTTTTGGGGCAAGTCACTTCCCCTTTCTGAACTTCTTTTCTCTCTAAAATGAAGGAGTTGAACAAGACAGCCTCTGGGTTTCCACCAACTTCTAAATCTATGATCCCATGATTCTCACACTTTACATTTCCTCACCTATTCTCTGTCACCAAGATTTAAGTGGTGAAATATTATAGAAAAATCATAAGTATGCAAGACATGCAATCCTGAGTCAGATCCATGGTCAGAACCCAGACAATTCAACCAGTCTAACCTTTACTAACAACAGCACAAAAGGGCATTTTGTAAGATTACATGATAGTTGGTCTTCTGTGATGTTCAGTTCAGTTTAAATAAATCCAATTTTTCCAAACAGCATTGATTAAGTACATATTCTATGCCTGGCACTGTGCTCATCACTGGGGATTCAGACAAAACAAAAAATAATCCCTGTACTCAAAGAGCTCCTATTCTACTGACTTAAAAAAGAGTATAGATGCATCTTTTCTTTAACTCATTAATCTATGTATTTTGAACTACTTCTTGGGTATACATTCATATGATTTTTCTTGTCCAATATTTCTATTTTATTCCAGTTATTTATGAATTCAAAATAAACCTTCATGGTATTAGATGTTATAATTTATTATTTATTTTAAATTTTTTTTGATGTTATAATTTTTTAAGTTCTTGTTGTGAGTTTGCTCTTGTACTGAAATTATTACAATGGTTACATAGGACAAAACTTTGGTGTTTTAGGAAACCATTTTATTTTTGTAGCCTTTATTGGTATTAGGGGCTAAAGAGAAGAATAGTTAGTTTTGGTTTTGTTTTGTTTCATTTTGTTTTGTTTTGTTTTTTCCCCAAAAAAGTAAGAAAAGTCTGAAATATTAGTGTATGCATGTGTTTCTCCTCTCATAATCCTTAGTCTCTCAGTTATGGAAAAGCAAAAATAAAAATATTTTATTTCCCATCAACCCTAACTACCAATTGTACCAATGGCTACATTTCCATGGAAATTTATTAATGTTCTACTTTTGAGAATGCATTTTAAATGAAAAAGTAAGTTTATTCTCCTGCTATACTTTCCAAATTTAAATTTTATTAGTACTCTTATTTTCTTGACCACATGAGCCATCATAGGATCTCCCAGGTGAAGAGAAACAAGTTAAACAGAACCATTTGTTTTTAAGATTAAATGCAGAACAAAGAAATGTTCTGTAGTTATCAGATGGTTACAAACAGAAGCTATCTAGAATTCAAAGCCCATATTACCGAGATAAATATGTTTCTAATTTATAGACTTCCCCTTCCCCTACCATGAGTTAAGTTTGAATTCTCATTTCTTAGGAAGCAGAATGCTTCAGCCAAATGTTTCCACATTGGAAACATGATACAGATGTATAGTTAAGCCAAGTCTGGAAACCACTTCTTAGCTAAAGACTAATGTAGTATTGTATCCATTGGGAACATGGAGAAAGGTTTAAACATTTGGCCAGGATTGATTACTAATTTACTTTGGTCATTCTACTCCCTCCAATTGAAACCAAAACAATCCAACGAGCATTTGTCCTGCCCACTAGGTGCAAGGAATTATGCTCAGCACCGGAGATATGGAGATAAAATTAAAGCAAGGCCTGCTTTCAAGGAGCTTACACTTAGCTTTTAACATTCAATCTTTATCTCATCTCCCCAACTTTTTATCTGATGGGGAGAAAAAGTATGACATAAAAAATAAAGTTCTGTTATGCTTTCCCGCAATATGTCTCAACTGACTCAGAAGAGAGAAGCCAAGAAAAGTTGGGCTTAGCATTCCCAGAACACTGCCAAATTTCTAATTCACTTTAGTCATATTCATTAGGTAAATGGAAGCCTGATGTAGTGAATAAAGGGTTGGTCTTACAGTCAGGAAGATAGGGGTTTAAGTTTTGCCTCTATCATATACTGACTACATGACCATGGGCGAGGCATTCAAGACCCTGAGACCTTAATTGGCTGAACAGTTTTGGTAGAAGGTTTTTCCCCACCAGAAGTTCCCCATATAAAGGAAATCAAAGATCAAAAATTTTATTTGGTTTCTCCTTCAGAAGTTTTGTGATTTAGGCTCTTATTGTACAATCTTCCTGCTGGTTCTGGTATTCTCAGAGAAGATATTGAGGAAATCACCTCCTAAAGTGTAAGCATCACCTGGACCCAAGGACTCCTGACCTCTTGAAGCCACGAGTTTGCCACCAAAGCTAAAAACATCCATCTCTCACTATTGCTGTACATGACTCTGCACATGTAGGTGGCACAATGGTTAGAACACTGGCCCTGGAGTCAGGGGGACCCTGGGCATTTATTTAACCCCAATTTCCTCAAAACATACAGGGCCATCTCCACTGGACACAGATGGCTCTGGGTGGAGAATGAGGCTGGTAACTTTGCATAGTCCTCTCTCACTTAAATCCAATTCACTGTAAGTCATGACATCACCCTGATGGCATAGTCATCTTCGAGAACAACAATAACAACATGGCCTGGGTAAGGAAACACAGAAGAGGTAGCCAGGACTTGGAAGTTCAATCTAAGGCTCACATAGGCAAGTACTTGTTCTATATGCAGTAGCCTGAGTGCAGATGTCATGGGCTTTGCCCTGTTACATATACACATACACATATACACACATACATATATACATATGTGTGTGCATACACACGTATAGTTAGATATTTGTTGACCTAATTCTGTTTTCCTCACTTCTCATCACTTAGTGTATACTAGAAGATACATTTTCTTGTCCTTAGCATAGATTTTCTTCTTGAACATTTTGGTTTTTTTCCTTTTCTCTTACACCATAACCAGGAGTATATTCTTTACATACAAAGTCATCATTTCACTCATTGCTTGTTCTTTTGAGATTAATTGTCTCATTACTCCAGAGTGTTTTGTCTTTGCATCTCAGCACTTAATATAACACCTGGCACATAGTGGGTGGCTAATAAATACCTGTTGAAGTAAATGAAAAAGAATAGAATGGAAATGTTTAGTGGAGCTTTTTTAAAAGCTTTACCATGTGTCATATTGTTCTTACACAGTAATCCCAACTGCCTTCTTGGGGCTGTCTTTGCAAAGGCAGGCTTGCCTGGCAAGTAATGGAAAAATTACAAGTGAACAAAAGAAGGTGTGGTTCTAAGAGAAGCACAGAGCCTGAAGACAACTACCTGAAAACACCTTTCTCTCATTCTTGGGACATAATCAATTTAATGATTTATATGCATTGAATCACAGGCTTAATTTATCTGTTGTTTTACCGACTCTGGGGCTTATACAAAGAATGCAAGGTAGGCAGAATTTAGTTAGGGATGTTCACCCTGACAAATGACATTTAACATTAGTTGCAAATTATTATCACATTTACTATAATTATATATAATTATTGTTATTATCACCCATGACTGTCCAGGGCTAGAGACAGAGCTGCCATATCTTCCTAAGAATCTGAACTATGTTCAGATATTTCAGACCCAGTTTCAAGGAATAAATTTGCCATGAAAGGGGGTCTAATGGAAGGGTGGGGTGCAAGGTTGGTTCCTTTGAGTATATTATTCCTCTGGAGAATGCAAAGAAGCTAGTAGATGTCTGGATATCTTTAGAGTCTTAAGCACTATGCCTGGTAATATTCTTAAAGGCAAGAAAGTCTCAAAGGTTCCTAAAATTAAAGGTGCTCTAGCACAATCCTCTCATTTTACAGAGAAGTAAATTGAGATCCGTGGAGCTGAAGTGACTTACCTAAATCATAGAAGTAGCAAAATTAAAATCAAAGTCTGGCTCTTAATCCAACATTCATTCCACCTCAATATGTGTCCTTCCACATAGGGTAGGTTCTGAATTCGACAAGTTGCTATAGATTTTATTTAGGTATACTTGAGTGCTACTGTATCTCTGAGATAAATCCAACATGGTCAAAGTATACAATTTTGGGAACATATAAATGTTTTCTTTCTGCTCTGTTTCCAAATTTCAAATTTTTATATTTTTATTCATTAGTGATGTTGGCCTATAGTTATCTTTCTTTGCTTTAACTCCCTTGTTTAGGATCATGACAGTTTCATAAAAGAGGCTTGATGAGTTATTATAGTCCCCAATGTTTGAGAATAATTTGTTTATGACAGGTATTAATTATCTTTTAAATGCTTGATGGAATTCACCTGTGAATCTGTCTAGTTCATAACCTCCGTAGTTCCCATTAGCAATGCCTTTATGGCCTGTTCAGTTTCATTTTCTGAGATAGCATTGTCAAAGATCATTATTTCAAGTTCTATTAATTTGGGTATTTTCTATTTTTTAGCTAATACTTCATTTAAGACATGCACTGAATAAGCATATAATTGTTGCTATCAGGTTCTGGTCATTCTTTTTATTTTTATTCTTTCATCTGTTTTTTGTCTTTTTTGGGGGGTGGTGATTTAAAATTTCTCTCCTTTTTGATCATTTTAGCTAAAGGTTCATCAATTTTGTTAGCACTTTTAGAGAACTAGCCTCTAAATCTTTTTTTAATACCCCTATCTTAACATTTAAAAAATCTATTTCTCTTTTAATTTTAAAGATTTCTTTTATATTTCTTTTGGTTGGTTTTCTGATTTTCTAATTCTGTGCATTGAATAGCTAGTATCACAATCCTTTCACTTTCTATTTTGTTAATGCATGTATTCAGTGATATGTTGGGTTTTTTTTCCTCCTCTGAGGACTATTTTAGCTGCTTCTCAGAAATTTGGATATATTATCTCATCATTATTATTATTTTAGTCATTTTTTTATATTTTGTTCTTTCACATCATCATTCAGGACATCATGATTAATTCTTCATTTTTTTGGTTCCTCATTTGTTTTGCTTGTATTTCCTGTATTCTTGACAATTTTCATTGTGTTATTGTCTAAAAAGAATGTCCAGTGGTTTTTTTCATAAATATTTATTCATAATGTCTGTATACTCTAGTACACAGTCTACTTTTGCAAAGGTATCTTATGATATCAAGAAATATACTTTAATGTTCCTATTCAGAAGATACCATAAGTTGTTCAACTTTAACATTGTTTAGTGCTATATTTTCCTTTTAATTTTCTCGAACAGTGAGAAAAGAACATTAAAATCTCCTACAATTTTTATGTTGCTATCTATTTTGTTCCAATTCTGTTAATTTTTACTCAAAGAATTTAGATTAAAGAATGTACATATATCTTAACTCTACATAGTACCTTTCTCCTGTTAGGAGAAGGGGTGAAGGTGAGTCACTGGCGCCTTAAAAACAGTCGTTTCGGGCAGGTGGGGCTCGTCAGCCTTGGTAGGCAACTCGCCTAGGGGAAGGAAAACCCTCATTTTAAACCTCCGCTGCCTTGCAGCTATACCTATATATTGGAAAAGCTTTGGGAGTTAACCCCGAGGAAAAATCAGGAGTTGGAGTCCCTTAGGCAGTTGGATGTTGGACATCACATCCCTCTGGCAACTCCTGCGGTGGCACTGGTGCCAAACTGTACTGGCTCTGCCTTTCTTTTGGATCCACCAATGTCTCGGAGAGTGAAAACCTGCTGCATGGGCAACAGCTTGTTTTCCATATTTATCTGCCCAGGCCAGTGCCCTGGAGAGGACACTCCAGCTACTCCTCATAGGGTAGATATAACACACAGCCACACTGTGGTCTGTGGCTCTTCAGCGGACTGATCCATGTTCGTCAGAGACTGGTGGAAGCCTACTATTACTACTACATAGTACCTTTATAAATAAAGACCATGTTTTAGAAAACAGCTAAAGTATAAATAAATATAATGCCGATTTTAAATATTGTCAAAAGATATGTGTGTAGTCACTCTGATATATTTTGAAATTGTTCTTGTCCTTTTTATACTGAATTGTAGTTGTTCAAAGGAATGTATCTGGGCTTTTCCATTGTCATCTTGACAAGAAACCTAGGTGGCATGGCAATACATATCTCTAATTACATGTATGTTATTTTTCTTGGGGTGTTTGATGCATTTATTATTGGATTATGGTGTTGCTCATGAGAAAGTGTTGGCATATGCAATCTTTTGGGGGTAAAGGTTTTTGGAGGTGTTTTTGTTTGCATTGGTAGCACTTGCCAAATAAGCACTTCACAGTGAAATATTTGTATTTTTCCAATACTTGCGTCTGGAACTCTATAAATATTTTTCAATATATTACATATCTCTTCTTATATATATTTTTACAAATACATATTTTATTATTCCTCTACCGTGTTTCATGAATTTGGGGATCTAGCCAATGTTGAACAAGGAATATGAATTTTTCAAATGGACATGAGTTTTTATTTGAAAGTTCCCTCCATTGATTCATTTCACAAACAATTCATGCCTGCTCATCCTGTACAGCTCCTTTCTTCTCACTTATAATGACATCCTGAGTCACAAAGCGAATCCCTACTTACTACTTTTACATTAGTCACTCTCTTCCCCTAAGGATCCCAAAGCCAGATAACCCTACCTCTACTTCCATTTTTCCTCTATCACTTTGGATGCTGGCTCCCCTTAGGAACTTTTTTTTTTTTCCTTCTGGAAGGTATAACCCTTTCTTAGAAGAGCTGATTTCCTAATGTGCAAATTCCCCCCAGACAAAATTAAGAAATCCTTGTCTCTCACCAAGGACATCTACCTCACCCTACCCATGAGAATAAATATTCTTTAGTAGTACTCTTTCCTTACTCCTAGGGTAAGAACCCTCTTTTACTTCCTTCTCACTCCTGTTTTTCACCTCTTCTACTATAGCTGCCATTCTTGTCTAGAGATTTGCAAAACTACTCTGTCCACCTTTGGATTGGGCAGGAGAAAATCTCAAGTTCCTCTTTGTCTATTCTTTTTCCTCCCCCCATCCCCACATCTTTTTACTGTTACCCCTCTCAGTGATATAATGATTCATTCATAGGGGATCACAAGGTTTAGTTCATGTAGTATTAATTCACCTTCCATCTTCCCTCTTCCTGATTCTATAGTCATAAATCTTCAGTCCTTTAAGTAGTTTTTTGTGCTCTTATGAACTCTCTTTGTTTTTTTTTCTTTTACCCTTAGTTCGCTTTCTCTAAAACATCAGCATAAAGCCTATAAAGAAGAGAAAATTGATTATATTATTTAGTCTTTTCTTGACAATTACACTTACTTGCTTTTCTCATTTCTATATCTTGGGGGATATTTTCAAATTGAATATTCTGCTTACCTCATTTTTTTTTCCAGGAATTTCTCAATGCCTCTCTTTCACTGAAGGTCTATCAAGTTGAAGGTTAACAATGAGGGGAAAATAACTCCTGTTAGTCTCTCTGGAAGAAGAAAGAAAACAAGAGAATGTGTGTAGAGATAAAGGGAGGGATTGAAGCCGGGAAAAGAAAAGGGAAAAATCTTGTTTCACTGGTCGGTGGGGGAGTCCCACAAATGAATGCTAGCATTGGGGAGGTGAGATCATTTATAGTGGGAGATGGGAACTTTACAATGGATGCAAACTGCAGGGATTTGTATTTAAAAATACCAATCATCTTACCTCAAAAGAGGGGGAATTGGAGGTCCTGGAGAGAGCTAAAACCCAGAACAGTAGAAGCAGATGGGCCCAGGGAGGAGACTTCATGGCAAACAGTAAAATGAAATTTTAAAAATGCTAAATTAGTAAGGAATCTGTCATATCATTTTAATAGAATATGAACAATAGAAGTAATAACAAAAAAGTAGGCAGGTAGGTATCACAGTGGATAGAGTGCCTGGCCTGTAGTCAGGAAGACTCATCTTCCTGAGTTCAAATTCAGCCTCAGACACTTACTAGCTGTGTGACCATGGGCAAGTCACTTAACCTTGTTTGCCTTAGTTTCTTCATCTGTAAAATGAGCTAGAGAAGCAAATGGCAAACCGCTCCGGTATCTCTGCCCAAAAAAGGGGTCGGACATGATTGAAATGACCCAATAAAAACAATAAATTAACATTTATCTAGAACTTGAACATTTGGACTATAAAGCTGCATGATGAAATAAACATTATGTTCATTTTCTTGGTGGCAGCATGGTGTGGTGGAACTGTGTTGAATCTCAAGTCAGAGGATACTAGGTCACTTTCTGTCTCTGCTACTTCCTACCTCTACAACCTTGAGTGAGTCACCTAAGGTTTTTGTGTCTTAGTTTCCTCATCTGTAAGACGAAAGGATTGAATTAGATGATCTCAATTGCCCCTGATAGCTCTAAAACATAGGAATCACAGTCAGATGTGGGGTTTTTTTCCCCACCTCGCTTTATCCCTCTATTCCTCCTTTCCCTTTAAATCCCTGATCCCATTTGAAAACCAAAGGATTTCAAATGGGTTTAACATTATTATTATTATTATTTTACTCTTATCACCTAGGGTTGACCTAAGGGCTCAGAGCTTGAAGGGGAAAGTTCTTAGTTGCAACACTTTTTATCTTAAAGTCAACAACATCAAACACTACGGATAGGTCAGTAATAAACAATATGGAAGAAGAGCAGCAATCTCGGGGATTATTGATCCTTGCGGTCACTGTGATCTTTGTACCTTTCAGTGATTAGGACCCTGGGAAAAGGGCTTGCCTCCCCTTTCATCTCTCAGAGGTGAGAAGGGGTAACAAACACAGAATTAGGTTTTTCTAGTCTTCTTCACAGAATGTCATGTTTTGGTTTTGAATAATTAAAAGATCTCTTGTAGGTGAGAGCACGTTTTTGTTTCTAGTTCCTTTCAGCTGCTTTCTGAGCAGAGAGGATTTGAAAAGGTAAACGTGTGTTCCATGAAGATAAGCTGGAAAAACTTGTTTGAAAATGACCATGTGATTTCAGTGGACTGTTAGAAGCTCAGTATGAGTCAGCTGCAGTCAAGAAAGCTAATGAGATCTTGGCGGGCAGGACTGCTGGAAATCATCCTTATTCAAGAAATTCCAGTGGCACTCTCTTGCCCCTAGGATAAAATACAAACCCCAATGTTCAAAGCCCTTAAAGGTGGGCTCAGGACATTTGCTATCACAAGCTCTGAACTCCAGGACAATTCCCACTGTTCCCTATATATATAATGGGTCTTGGGTAAGATCTCAGGTACGGGACACCTTAGGTAAGTCCCTAAACCTCGTCTTCAGCTAAAAAATGAGGGGCTGCGTTAAATGACCTTAAAACGTCTTCCAGCTCTGATTTTTGGGCTGTATGACCTTGGGCAATTCACTTCCCATTTTGGGGACTGTTTTCTCATGCCCCAAAGAGATTGAATTCAATTATCTATAAGGTTCCTTCCAGTATGATATTTTGTGATTTTTTTTTTTTTTTTTGCAGGGCAATGAGGGTTAAGTGACTTGCCCGGGTCACACAGCTAGTAAGTGTCAAGTGTCTGAGGTCAAATTTGAACTCAGGTCCTCCTGAATCCAGGGCCAGTGCCTTATCTATCCACTGTGCCACCCAGCTGCCCCTTTTTTGTGATTCTGAATGTAATAAGGTGTTGTTGTTGTCTTTTTTTGATCAGGGTTAAGTGACTTGCCGAGGGTCACACTGCTAGCACCTGTCTGAAGATGCATTTGAATTCAGGTCTTCCTGACTACAGGGCGGGTGCTCTGTAAAAAAATAAGAATCACAAAATATCATACTGGAAGGAACCTTATATATAATTGAATTCAATCTCTTTGGGGCATGAGAAAACCGTCCCCAAAATGGGAAGTGAAGTGCTCAAGGTCAACAGGTAGCTGCCCCTGAATATAATAAGTTTTAAATCTTTATGGGATGTTACTGAGGGCGTCTAGATAATTCCCTCAATTTACAGAGGAGGAAACTGCTTCTTTTCTCAGAATCCAAGCCCTGCAGTCACCATTACTCCATTGCACTGGTGTGGCTTAATAATGGAAAGAGCTCTAAATTCAGAGTCAGAGGATCTGGGTTCAAAATACGACCTTGCCACCTGCCCTCTCATATGTCAATTTCCTCGTTTGTAAAAGGGGGTTAGACTCTTTATCTCTCTAAGTTTCCTCTCAGTTCTTGTTCCTGTGAATCAGCCTCCCTTATTGAGGTCCTTGACAAGTGGGATCTGGGATTGTGCAGCACAGACATTTGAGTACCTACTTCACTTGTCACTAATGTATGGACTGTGGACTCCCCTCTCTTATCCTTTGAATCTCTTCTCAGTGCCCTTGCAAGCTGGCTACTGACTGACTCTACCACTGAATCTCATGGCCTTGTCTCAGTTCTCATCCTTGAATTCTCCTCATTTGTCCTTCATCCTGGGAGAGGACCGATGACATCAAGGGTGATACCTTGACTTGCTTGGGTGTGAATGTGACTTGGATTAATCGAGGAGGAGCTGAGCCAAGTGGTCAGCCTCACTCTTCTTCCAGCATAGTGGAAGTCCATCGGCAGGACAAAAGTCAAGATGACTGGCGGCTCTGATGATGCTGAACCCCGCCTTCTACCAGGTACTTTCTCCTCCCTGGGCTTTTCTAATAATATTCTTTCCTGGGTCTCCTTCTGTATGTCTGACTGCCCCTTTCTAGGCTCCTCTGCTGGTTCATCATTCGCATTCTGTACTTTATCCATGGATGGTTGTACGCTGGAGCCAACCCAGGTCCCCTCTTCCCCCCTCTCTTTACACTCTCTTCAGTTATCTCATTGGCTTCTATGAGTTTGGTCTGTAATCATCTCTCCAGTCCTCATCTCTGATGAGTTCAAGTTTGATTCACCAACTACTTTCTGAACTTATTCAACCGGAGACCCCATGGACATTTTGAGCACATTCAAAACAGACTCATTTTCTCCATCCCTTGGCACCTTCCCCCAGGTTCCCTAACTTTCTTACCTACACCCTCAACAACAGACATCTATCCCTCCAAATTCAATGAATTAATGGAGCAACAAACATTTATAGAGGGCTTACTGACTTGTGACAGACACTGGAAAACACAGAGGGGGCAAGAACACCAATAAAGACAGACTTAGGTTTGGACTGGACATCAGAGGTGAGCTCGTCAGATGACTTCATTTTACAGTCTACACTGTCTCTCCCACTCCAAGTCATCCTTTCTACTTCCTGCAAAGTGATTTTGACCAGGTGGGAGAATTGCCCTCTCTTCACTGGATAAACCCCAGTGTCTCTCTCCTAAGCTTTAGGATTAAATAGGAACTCTTTTTAAAGCTCTTCACTGTCTGGCCTCTTTCCAGCTTTCCATTCTTCTTCTGTAGATCTCCCTTCCTGTTACTCTGAAGTCCAGCCACAGTAGCCTCCTTATTGTGGACAGAGGATGTTCTCTTTTCCCTGTCTTCCATTTAGGAATGCACTTCCTCACTGAGGCTTCTTGGGATCTCTGATTTCCTTCAAAACTCAGCTGGGGGGGGGGGCAGCTAGGTGGCACAGTGGATAAAGCACTGGCCCTGGATTCAGGAGGAACTGGGTTCAAATCCAGCCTCAGACACTTGACACTTACTAGCTTGTGTGACCATGGGCAAGTCACTTAACCCTATTTCCCCCACAAAACAAACAAACAAAAGTCAACTCCAACATCACCCTCTACAGGAGACCTTTCCTGCCCCTGCCCCCCTCTCCCTACAGAAGCTGGTGAGCCTCTTCCCAAACTACCTCAGATTCTTGTATTTTTCGGTATCTATCATACACAAATACATACACATATACATATATATGTGTGTGTGTAAATACATACATACATACGTCATGTATAAGTGTATATGTATATGCGTCTCCTTGCTAGAAAGTTACCTACTTACATAGCTATAGATGAACATAGGTACATAAATGTGTATATATTGGAATATGTGAATGTTATATAACATATGTTATATGTTATATTATACATTACAGTATTATACACAGAAATCTTGTCACACCATGCCTGCTGCATATCTGGTGCTTAATAAATACTTGGTGATTGATGAGGTAACAGCCTTGAAAGCTTGCCCAAGGTCACACAGGGTGAGCAGAGCTGGGATTCTGACCCAACCTCTCTGACCTTAGTCTTTAGAACATCTTGGGGATTGGGGAAGGCGGGCGGTCTGGAGAGGCTCTGGAGGGGCGCTGGGGGGAGCCACGGTTGGGGGGAATCTAGAGAGACACTGGGGGGAGCCACTGTTGGAGGGGTTTGGAAGGGTCCTGGGGCATCTTTCCTGGGAGCAGCTGGGGGGCTCTCTCCTCCCCTTCCCCAGCCCTTCCTAGGCCAATGGAACAAAGAGGGGCCTGCGGGCCACGGCCCAGAGTAAAGCCTCCGAGCTCCAGAGGAGCGGTTGGGGGGGCCGCCCCAACTGGGTGGGGGCAGACTAGACAGGGGAAGGTGGGAAGCCCAGAAGGGGAGGGGCTGGAAAAGGGTCTGGGTGGAAGAAAGGATCCTCGGGGCGGGAGGGGCTAGCTGAGGGCGGGGCTCCCAGAAAGGGGGCGGGGTTTGGAGCGAGAGGGGAGGGGAAAGCAGAGTGGGCGTAGGGGGCGGGACTCCGGAGAAGGGGAGAGGGGTGGGGCTTGGGGGGCATGGGAGGAGCCCAGGGGAAGGAGGCGGCGACGACAAGGTGGGATTCGACGGGGGTCGCAGAGAGGGTAGGAGAGGCGGGGCCGGGCTGCGCACCCGGAGGGGGAGGTTGCAGAGAGGTGGGGGGAGGAGGAGGAGGAAGAGGAGAAGGGCTCCGCTTCGGCGGAGACGGGAGAAGGGGAGGGGCGCGAGGGGAGTTGAGGAGACCCGGTGGGCCGGGCCCGGCTCTCTCGGAGGGGGGAGGCCTGGCTGAGGAGAGGCGCGGAGGGGCGGGGCGGGGGCGGGGCCCGTCCGCGTGGGACGCGCGGGGGGCGGGGCCTGGCGCGGCGGCGCGCGGGGGCGGGGCCGGGCTCGCGCTCCGGGGTGGCCGGAGGCTGGCAGTCGGAGCCCGGGCGGCGGCGGCGGGACGAGGGCGAGCCGGGCCGGCGGAGCCGGGGCAGGCGCGCGCTGCGCTCGGGGGCCGGGCGGGTTGGGACGCGGGCAGAGGCATGGTGGTGGTGGCGGCGGCGGCGGCGGCGGCGGCCGGGAGCTCGGAAGAGGGGCGGCGGCAAGGAGGCCGCGGTGTCCGGGCGTGCGCCGACTGAAGCGGCGGCGGAGGTAACCGCGGGCGGAGGCCTCCCTCTCCTCCCTCCCCGCGGGCCTGCCTGGGCCGGGCCCGGACCCCCCCCCTCCGCGCGCCCCGCTTTGTCTCCTCCGGCCAGAGCCGGGCGGGGGCCCCGCGCCCCGGAGTCCTGGTCCGGAGCCTGCCAACTCCACAAAGACGGCCGCGGGCCGGGCACCCGGCTGGGCAGCCGGGCAGGCCTCCCGCCCGCCCGCCGGGGCCCGGCTCCCAACTTCGGACGGAGCGGCGGCCGCCGGTGCTCCCGGAGCCGGTGCCGGGGGCCCCCCGACCCCCGCGGAGCCCCGACCCGGGCCGGCCCCTTCGTCCCGGCTCCCTCCGGGCTGACGCTTGTTGTCGTCTCTTTGTTTTCTTCCAGGCTCTCGTGGAAGATGTGAACTCTGCAGACCCGGGACCCCCGCGCGCACGTTCCGGGAGAATCCTCTGCCCCTGCCCGAGCAGGGCCGCCCTCGGAACCAGCCTCCTGGCACCGCCCCGGCCCGAGGGGGCGCGTCCCGACGCGTCCGGCGCCCAGCACGACCCTGCCGGCCCGGGAAGCCGGTCCCGATGCGCTCCCCGGGCGCGGGACCGACCCTGCTAGTCAAGAGGCAGCGCGTAGCCCCCGAAGGCCCGGGCCGCCCCCTCTGGTTGTTCCAGACGTAGGGTCCCAGCTCGGCCCCAGTCGCGATAAATGGCAGATGTAGCCATGGAGTTGGGTGACTTAGGCGGCCACCCGACGAGTCCTCCGGAGCGCCGGGACCGGCGCCGCGATTAAGCCGATCTGTGATCTGCCCCTCCAGACAAAGGGCAAACTAAAGGAAGCCCCCGCCAGGGGCTCGCGGGCTGCCCGGCTAGCAGCCACCCCGCTTTGAACTTCCTCGGCCAGGTGTGGGACCCAGAGGGTTGGCAGGGCGGCCTTCATGTGCCCTCCGTGCTGAAGGAGGCCGGGCAGGCTGCTATGGCCAGCCCTTGGGAAGAAGAGCGAGCCTGCAAAATGGCTCAGACCAGTCTGCTGCAGGGGAAGCCCTTTTACTGTAGAGAGTGGGTTTTCCACAAGCTTCAGCATTGCCTCCAGGAGAAGAAGAACTGTTGTAACAGTGCTGCCAACAACCCATCCCTCGGGAATCCCGGGAATAATGCTGCTGGCGTCTCGGGGAAAGGAGCAGCCTGGGGGGTGTTGTTGGTAGGGGGGCCCGGCAGCGGAAAGACGGCCCTCTGCACCGAGCTCTTGTGGCCAAGTTCACCTGCAAGTGTGCAGAGAGGTTTACACCGGCAAGCCCTGGCCTTTCACTTCTGCAAAGCCCAGGACTCGGACACCCTGTGCGTCGGAGGCTTTGTTCGAGGTCTGGTGGCCCAGATCTGCCACAGTGGACTGATCCAAGGCTATGAGGACAAGCTGAGGGATCCAGCCGTCCAAAGCCTCTTACAGCCTGGGGAATGCGAGAGGAACCCAGCGGAGGCGTTTAAAAGGTAATGCTAAAGGTGGTGGACAGATTTTTCAGGCTTTTCATTCAGAAAAGACAAGTGTGCCTTTGCCTAAGTACGAGAAGGTAACTGATGATGAACGCTATTTTAGTTGATGCCTGTTATTTTAAAAAAGTAATTAAGATGATGAATGAAACTTAAGCTTTCTGTCTTCACTTGTCAAAACAGCGTATTGGCGACGAAGTGCACAGTGGACTTCATTTTAGTTGTAGTTGATTTAATATAAGATCCTGAAGCCAAAGAGAAACTTAAGAAAGGGAATTGTTTGGATTTATGATTTTTCCTGACAACCTTTGCTTAGAAAGGGCAGGGTTCTGCTGTGGAGAAGAAAGCGGCTGGATGGAAATGGGTTTTCTGGGAGAGTAAATTTATCGTTTGTGTTTTAACAGTCATCCTTTTAAGGAATTGATTTCTCTTTAATGAGAATGTTGACTGTTCAGAGTCTGAAGGGTATTTGTGTATTTGGAGTTCTTCGCCAGTGCTTAAATGGTAAAGTAAGACATTTGAAGTGTTTGCTCATTTTATTTTCCAGCTGGTGTAAGTGAAGGGGCATTTGGGATTGCCTTGTAGTGAAAGCAAAGACAACTTTTGATCTGACTGTAGTTGAATCCCAAATAGTGAAAGTTGACATTGTACTTTGCCTAGTTAAACTGATCAAACAAGCAAGTTTCTTTTCAGGTGTTTAAAAGCAACTTCAGATATGTAGCAAAAGGAAAATAAAAACCCACCTAAAGAAGTCTGCTCTCCCCGTTTTTACTTAACTGAGGAGGAGAAAATGCCTCTTTTGGTTGGTTTAACTTGAGATTGGTTTTATTTGCTTCCATTGTTAATTCAGCAAGGAAACATTTATTCATCATCTGTTCTGTGGAGATACAAAGACAAAACCTCCCAAACCCAGTCCTTGCCTTCAAGGAGCTTACTTTTTATATATGTAGATAGATAGATATAGTATAGGGACTGAGTTTCTGTGATGTAAGGAAACTCCTACTATACTCAGACACGTTGGCATCTTCTTTGCAGCTTAGAATCTTAACCAAACTCTACCTAAGGATCTTGACAGGCTGCATAGTGACTGAATTTTAAAATGTAATTTTATCTCTACTTGACTGTATTTTTATTTATTGTCTTAAACATCTCCCAAGTACAGATTCTTCTGGTTTGGGCCATCTGGGGGAGCGTTGAGACCGGCATGTTTGCCACTTTGTGCTTGGAGGACTGAGAGATTGGGCAGTTGGCCCAGGGTCACATAGGTCACCAGGTTGCCCTGGCTCTAAGGCCGGCTCTCTCTCTCTCTCTCTCCACTGTAGGTAAATGCCGTGGTGGGGTGACAGCATGGTGTCAGCATAGCCTTCCTGGAAAAGAGATAGCACCTGATTTTGCCAAGTCTTCCTTTCTTGATAAAACAAGGATTCTATGAAGTATGAGTGAATGAATGGAAAAGCATTTTTTAGTACTTCTCTAATGCCATTTCTACTGTTAAAATGCTGTTAGTGTGTGATGTTTGTTGAAGCATTTGATAGTGTCAAGACCTTTGGTGGTCAGATCCTTCCTTTCTGCCTCTCCAATAGCTGTGGCTGCAGCCCCTGCAGGGGCAGGGGACCAGCTGCATCTCCCAGGGGGATGGCTGTCAGAATCCAGCTGGGAGCATTGCTGTTCCCAAGGCCTGGGGTTCAGAGCTGTCCCCTCAGAGTCTGAGGAGATATGGTGGTGTTACTGGTGGTGGTCTGACTCGCCTGGCACATGCTGCCTCCTGACTCTCCCCCAGGTGGCCATGCTGCTTCAGCACTGCTGGCCTTGCCCACCCTGGGAGTGGCCATTGGCTGGCCGTTGGTGAAGATGGCTGGCCCATTCTTCACAGGAGTTACCCAGAAGACTGGGAAAGCTGCCCTGGAAGCAAGGCTGGGGACCTGGGGTCAGCCCCTCCCAGGGCACTTATTGGTAGCAGTTTTCAGCTGTTGGTGGTGGGGATGAGGCAGGTGAGTCATTTCTACCCTAGATGATGGCTGTGGCTGGCTGGGCTGGAAGGTGGTTTGGGGGTCACAGCTCTTTACCCAAGGCTTTTTTGTTCAGGGTCTTGATGGCAGCAATGGTGGCGATGTTGAGTGAGAGAGGGGACAACATTCCAGGCATAGGGGGATAACTTTTGGAAAGTTATGCAAATGAGACACAATACAGCCCATAAGCAGCTGAAGATAGGGCATTGTGAAGGAGCTTAGGTAATAAGGAGCTTCGATAATGAGTTTAGAAAGATTGGCTTAATCGAGATTGTGAAGGGATTAAATGTCAAATGGTATTTTGTATTTTATCGTAAGAAAGCAATTGGACAGTAGGGAGCCAGTGGAGCTTCTTGAGCAGGAGAGTGACAGGGCAGTGCTTTGGGAATAAGATTTGGCAGCTGTGTGGAGAATAGATTAAAAAGACTTCAAGCAATAGTCCAGGGGAGAGGTGATAGAGACTCTGAACTAGGTTTTTTGTCTTATGAATAGAGAAAAGGTGATAAATGCAAGATCTATTGAGCATTTAGCATTTAAATATTTGCTTGTTAACTAGAATTGATTAGAGTTAGTGACTGAGCCTTTGGGAGCCTGGTTGACTGGAAAGAAGGTGGTACCTTCAGCAGAAACAGATAGGAAGAAGATGAGGGTTGTGGGTTCAAAGATGAGATCTCTTTGGACATTTGTTGCATTTGAATTGCCTACAGTCCAGCTAGTGGGAGATGTCAAAGAACAGTTGCTGATGTGACACTGGAATTCAGCAGAGAGGCTGAGATGTTTAGATCCAGAAGTTGACAAAAGTTGAAACCATGAAAGCTGGTAACTCCCCAAGAAAGTGTGTAGAGAGACCGGAGGAAAGGGCCTAGGACAGTCTTGGGATATATCTGCACATGTCCTGGGGGTGAATAATGATCTGGCAAAGGGACCAACAAGGCAGGTAAGAGGAAAACTCCTTCAAGGGAGGTGAGAAGGTCTGCCTGGTGGGAGGCCCTTGGATTTGTCAGCTCAGAGTCCATTGGTCATTTTGTAGAGAGCAGTTAGGGAGCAATGAGGTCGGAAGCCAGATTACAAGTGAATGAGGGAAGAGGAAGCATTGAGGCAAGCCACCTTTTTCTAGATTAGCTATAAAAGGGGGGAAAGCTCTACAGGATAATAACCTACTCAAGTGAAGGGTTTTGTTTAAGGAGGGAATATCTGCACATATTTGTCACTGGTAGGGAAGGAGCCATAGCTAAGCAAAGATTGAACATTAGAGAGCAAGAGGAATGTTAGACACTATTGGCTCTTTACCAGTGTGGGCTGCTGGACAGAGTGGGCTTCCTCACATGTCCTAGAAATCATCTTCTACTAATACTACTAATGCTGGTTATTGTCACTGTCATCTTTATTTCTCTAAGAGGACCGTGACATCAGGTCATGACTTGCTGTGAATTGGAAATTGCATTTAAGTGAGGGAGGGCTGTGCGAGTTCAGCCTCACTCACTTCTCCAGAGCCATCTAGGTCCAGTGGCAAGAAATACATCAGGATGACTGGAGATGGCCTTAGTTGGCAGTTGGGGTTAAGTGATTTACCCAGGGTCACACAGCTAGTAAGTGTGTGCCTGAGGTGATATTTGAACTCAGGTCCTCCTAACTTCAGGGCCACCTAGCTGCCCCACTAGTAATGGTAAGGAGAACAATAGGCATTTATAACAATGCTTTAAGTTGTGCAAAAGGCTTTAGAAATACTGCATTTGATCCTCACAGCAGTCCTGTGGGGTGACTTCTAATTTGTTCCTTCCCCTCAACCCGCTCTTTATTTTAGATTAGCAAACCAGGCTATTGAACACAGTTAGCAAGCTTAGGATACAGGTTTTCAAAGCCAGCTCTCCATGCTCCAAATCCAGCATTCTTCTTACTACCCCAAGAAAATTAAGGTTTTGAAAAAGGCTGTATGAACTTTTTCTCATTGCTCTGCATTTTTGTCATCAGTACATAAACTATACAAGGAAATATCTTCTTATATATGCATATACATGTTTGTGTAACCTTTGAAGCTATAGTATACATATTGCTAGGGAGAGGAGTATGTGTACTATAAAAGTGTAGGGAATAGTGTACTGATAGTTCATGGGTGAGAAGGACCCCCAGGTAAGAAAGGAAGGGGGAAGGGATTCTGGAGAGCTCTGGAGAAGGGACTAGGCTAGTTTATGATGGAGTTGTCTTGGAAATAGTAGAGAACTTGTCTTCTGGAATGAAAAATTTATGAGATGACTAAGGTTTACTAGGGTTTAGTTGAAGTTGGGTTGTGGGCCATTCATTGGGATAGTATAAAGAGGGTGTGTGTGTGTGTGTGTGTGTGTGTGTGTGTGTGTGTGTGTGTGTGTGTGTGTGTGACAGACAGACAGACAGACAGACAGATACTGAGGGACACAGAGGAAGAGGAGAGAGACACAGACACTTCTAGGTGCCCTTCTAAGTGCAAGTATATATAAGTACCTGCATAGAGGCAGTTTGGTGTAGTATAGGACTTCTTAAACTTTTTCCCCTCTGTGACCCCGCCCCCCCTTTTTTTCTTTCCCTAGGCAATGAGGGTTAAGTGACTTGCCCAGGGTCACCCAGCTAGTAAGTGTCAAGTGTTTTTGAGGCCGGATTTGAACTCAGGTCCTCCTGAATCCAGGGCTGGTGCTTTATCCACTGTGCCACCTAGCTGCCCCCTGGATTAATTTTGTTACTCAGAATAACTGAGGAAGTTAATGTACTCTGCTCTATTGGATTTGTGACCCCTTTTTGACTGTGAAATTTTTAGGTGACCCTGGGTATATAGGTATATAAAATAGCTATACATAACCTTTTACTGTTGCCAATATTTTCATGACCCCCCCCATGTTCAGTTACTCGACCCCATATGGGGTTTTGACCCATAGTTTAAGAAGGTAGGGTGTGATGGATAGAGTGCTGTGCTGGAATTGGAGTCAGAAAGACCTGTATCTAAACCCTACCTCAGACACATCCTACCTGTAAGTCATTAACCTCTTCTAGTGTCAATTTCTTCATTGGTAAAACTTACCTCACAGGGTTGTTATGAAGTTCACATGAGATAACACGTGTAAAGTACTCTGCAAACCTTAAAGCAACTTTATAAACATTAGCTATTGTTTAAATCAATTTAATATGATATTATGGCCCTAAATTTGCAAGATTTGAAACTTGTTATTTTAGGCTTTTCATCTGAAGAGCAGAATAATAAAAGTCCAGGTGAAATTGCTGGCATTACTTGACCAATAGCCAAACTCAAGGTTAAAATTGTAATCTGGTTCTAAAAATAGTGAAGAAAATCTATAAAGGAAAGCATAAGCCAGAAATAAAGAGTTTAATTTTGATTTAAAAAACAATTTGAATAAGATATTGACATGGCCAACTGTTCCCTGTTCAGTATTCTCTAAAATTAAAATTTAATTTTTCAAGTGAGTTATTTTTTGTGTGAACTATTTTTGAAGTTTCCTTTGTCTTTGAACTTCCTCTGAAGCTATTGAAGTAACTAAGTTTATGTCATTGGAATCTGGTCTGGCAAGTAGTAAGCACTTAATGCTTATTGACTGATTGAATCTAAAGACAGTCTAGGAAAAACATAAGGAACTTAGTGCAGTTATACAAATATTCAGTTCCTTTTGGTTATGTTTTCTTAGTGTTGATTTCTTGGGTTTCAAAGCATCTGTAACATCATCGTACAGATATTTTGATCACTAATGCCTACTTAATCATTTATTGAGATTGCCATTCAGAGGTTCTATTTTGTATTTTTTTCTATATGATTTGTAGTTGCTAGCTACTGTCAGAAATTAAGATGAATATTATTTATTGCGTGTGAAATTAGTATCGGTGCTGCATCCTGGTTGACAGAGGGAGCTAATCACTTCAGAGTCTCTTTCTTCACTTTTCTAGTCAGAGAAAGCCTAGTTTTTGTTCCTGGACAACTTTGGTTTTCTACCACTAATGTGGTAGAAATGTTAATGAATCACAAGATCAACCTAGAACCCTACCATTGTTTCTCATTTAATCAAATTAATATTAAAATAGGACATGAATTAAAGGGATTTTATTTTCTCTTGTGTGTACTACAAAGAGTTAACCGATTCTATGTTTATATAATTTGATGTCATCTTGCATCTATGTCCCCAGTTTAGATTTTGGTTTGTGGTTTTGCTTATATTGGTATTTCTTCTTCCATTATTCTTGCAAAGTGTTAATAATTTTCTCTCCCCCAAGTATTACACTTTATTAGGATCATAGAGCCAGAACTGAGCGGGACCTTGGAGATCATCTGGTCCAGACCCCAAGATTTTACATATAAGGAAACTAGGGACCCCAGAAGTGGCAAGACTTACTCAAGGTCACACAGGTCAAGTGTCACAGCCAGTATCTGACCCCACTACTGCCAATGCTGGATCCAGGGATATTTCCATCATACCACACCTGAAAGCAGCCTAATAATGCCAGTTAAAAGTGATAGTGAATCTTGAATCTGTGTATCCAGCATTTGTCTCCCTGTTGTGTCCAGGATCAAATAGAAACTTTTCTCTCGGTATTCAGAGCTCTTTATCACTTGTCCACAATCTACCTTTCCAGCCTTAGTGTACATGATACCCTTTTTCATACTCTATAGTCCAGCTATACCCACTTTATTCTTTTACTCACAAGATGCAAGGGAATCATAGTCTTTGACCCAGTAAGTCCATTGTTGGGCATATACTTTTAAAGTGTTATCAACAAGAAAAAAATGTTAAATATTTATCACAGGATTTTTTCAAGTTGTAAAAAGCCACAAAAAACCCCACAAAAATCTGGAAACGACCTAAATAACTAGCAGTAGAGGAGTATATTAAGTAAATCGTGATGCTTTAATTTAATTAAATATAATACAATTAGTATGGACAAATACTAGAAATATAATGAAATTTGGAAGTAAGCTTATGAAATAATGCAAGGTAAAATACCTACTAAAATCATAAAAGTTTAGGTGACTTGCACATAGAGCTAGTAGCCATCAAAAGCAGGATTCACATTGATTCCAAGTTTGTTGCTATTTGTACCACAACACATGGAACAATTAACCATGTTGCTCAAAATATCCTCCACTAATCTGTGAAACTCATTTATAACTCTATATAAACTTTGAAGTTCTTTATATTTTGTGGTCAGCACTTCTACTTATTCTCCATAAATTTGCCTTCATTACACTTTAAGAGATTTTACCTAGTTCTGGCATAGGAAGATTTCTGGATAAGCGATTGTTCCTTCCGGATAGTTTTATAGAATAGCATTGTGTTTTTTGTTGAATTTTTTTGGCCACATATTTAATTGTCTTTTAAGTTTTAGTTTTTTCAAAGAATATGTTTATATATTATTGGTATTGATATCTTTTTTTGAATGTTAACCCCTCCTTTTGAATATATTTTCCTATCTTCCCCACAGCAGACTATCACTGTAAGAGAGAAATAAGAAAGAGCACTGCGGTAAAGCCAACTAGCTTATCCACAATAGCTGATATTGTATGGATTATTCCATACCTGGAGGTCTCCACCTATGGAGGGAAGGGAAAGAATCCATTTTGTCCCCAACCCTCCAGAACCAAGCAGTGGTTGCTACAGTTGCAGAGTGTTCAGTTTTGGTTTTTTGTTCTCTCCATTTACATGGCCATAGTCATTGTGTGTATTGTTTTACTGGTTTTGCTAATTTCACTTTGCATCAAGTCCTATAAATATAACCATGTGTTTCTTAAAGCACAGTAATATTCCAGTATTCATATACCACATAGGCATTCCTCAGTCAGTGGGTACCTCTTTTTCTCTGTTAGCTCCTTGCTAACACAAAAAGTGTTGCTGTGAATATTTTGACACATAAGGACTTTTTTGTCATTGATCTCCTTGAAGTATATGCCCAATATAGGTCAGACGCAGGGTCTGGCAACAGTTTTAATATATTTTGAACATAAATCCCATTCATTTCTGTAATATTTGGACAGATTCATAGCTCTTCCAATAGTGTATTATTGTTCCAGTCTTCCCATAACTTCTCCAACATGTACTATTTCCATCTTTTGTCATCTTTGACAATTTTCTCAGTGTGAGGTGGAATATCAGAACATCATAGTTTTGATTTACATTTATCTTATTATTGATTTGGATCAGTCTTTTATATGATTATTAATACTTTGTAGTTATTCTTTGGTATATTTAATACCAAGATTTTTTATCCCAAAAAACAATTTCCTTTTTTTATTCTGGCTGCATTGATTATGCAAAAAAGCTTTTCAACTATCTGTTTTATCCCTTGTGATCCCATATCTCTTTCATATGGTTATATTTTTTTTCTTATATGGGTAAAAGAAAATTTTTAGTTGTGAAAGGATCTAATCTAATTAACTTTTTGGGGGGCAGAGGTAGAAAGGATTGAAGGAAAAGGTTTGTTTTGTGGTATGACTTTTTATATTCATTTTTTTAACCTATCCGGAAGTAGGAAGCATGTTTCATTATTAGTCCTCTGGAATCTTGGTTGATCTTAATGCTGATAATGATAGTATGATAGTTATTCCATCATATTTCTATGCCACAACTTGTTCAGCTAGTCCTTAATTTGGGGGCACTCCCTCAGATTCCCGTCCTTTACCACCTCAAGAAGAGCTACACCCTTAAGAGTTTGTTTTGCTTAGGACCAATCCAGACCTTAATCTGCACTTTTAATATCTACCTTTCTTTTTACCTATTGAGTGAAATGTATGTCTGTCCCTAAGTGTGTGTATGCATGTGTGTGTTCTTTGATTTGACCAGTTTAGATGAGAGGGAGGTTCAAGTGTCAGTCTCTTCCCCAATCTCATCCTTCTTGATTCTATAGATATCAATTTGTGCACCCTGATTTTGAGAATTTCCCTTTAACCTTTTCTCTCACCCCAACCTGGTGTATCCCGATTCGCCCCTCCCCCTTTCTGTTCTTAAGATGAAAATATAACAGAAACACTCCCTGGCCTTGTCTTAATGGATACCCTCTGTGAACCCTGATGTGATAGGGTTTGGGGGACACATGTATCATATTTGTACAAAAACAGTTTATCCTTGTTTGGTCTTGTATTATTGTCCATTATTGTTTACCTTTTTATGTTTCCCTTTACTCTTGTATTTGAACCTCAAAGTTTTCTCTGAAGCTCTGTTCTTTTCATCAGGATGTTTGAAAGTAGTCCTCTATTTCATTAAAAGTTCATTTTTCCCTTGCAGGATTATCCTCAGTTTTGCTGGCTAAGTTATTTTTGGCTGTAGGCGAAGAATATGTCCTTTGCCTTCTAGAATATCTTATTCCAGGTTTTTTGCTCCGTTATAGTGGTGAGTGCTAAATCATATTTGATCATGACTAGCTTTCTTTCTGTCTGTTTGCAGTATTTTTTTGTCTAATTAATACCATGGATTTTTGGCTGTGATGTTCTTTGGCATTTTTATTTAGAGTGTCTTTTAGGAGGTGATTGGTAGATTCTTTTTCTACATTGCTTCTGGTTTTAAGAGATCTGGGAATTTTCTTTAAGATATCTTGAAATATGATGTCTTTTTTTGTTGCTGTTATAGTGTTCAGATGGTCTTAAACATTTAAATATTTTTCTCCTTGAACAGTTGCCAGGTCAGTTTTTTGTTGTTATTATTATTTGCTATGAGATACTTTACATTTCTTCATTTTTTTCAGACTTTTGACTTTATTTTATTATTTCATGTTGCTTATAGAGTCATTGGCTTCTTTTTGGTTCATTCTGATTTTCAGGGAGTTTGTTGCTTGGGCAAGGTTTTGTACCTATTGCGACAATTCCTTTCTAATTCTTTCCTTTTTTGGGGGGAGGGGAGGAGCAGGACATTATTTTAAACTGTTATTTGTTTCTTACATCACTATAGTATCCCCTCCCATTCCTCCTCCCAGAGAGCCATCTCATATAACAGTATATTTTGGAGAGGAAAAAAGAAGTAAAAAAAGTCAGCGTAGTCAATCTGTTTATTGAGAAAGTCTGTGTAACGATTGGAATAATGCCACCTGCTGGATACTTACTGTAGAAGAGTTCTGCCCATGAAGGGAAGGTCTTTGAGGGCAAGACCAGGAGTCTTTTCTTCAGGATTCAGGAAGTGACGCGGACTAGTGGGAGGAGGAAGGAAGAGACTGGCGCTCAGTCTCGGCCTCTTTCCTCTGGACTCTGGCGGAGAAGGGAGCTAGAAATGTGCTCTCCCTTTAATAGATAGGAATCTAGGCCTTTTTCTCTCTCTTTACCAAATTCTTATTCTCCTTAATAAATGCTTAAAAGTCTAACTCTTGCTAAAGCTTGTAATTTATTGGCGACCACTCATTAGATATTTTAGACAGTTTAGCTAGAATTTTAGCCCTTAACATCTGACAATGTGTATAACATGTAATGCCTGTGGACCTTTCACCTCCAGGAAGGGGTAGGGTGGGGATGTCTTCTCATATCTCTTCATTTAAATGCCACTTAATCTTTATAATCTTGTCACATTTATCTTTGATTTTTTTGACATCATGCTTTCCATTGACATTGTTGTAGTCACCATGTATGTTGTTTTCTGGCTCTGTTGTTGTCTGTCTGCATCAGCTCATAGAGATCTTTCCAGGCTTCTAGGTATTCATCGCACACATCATTTCTTATGGCACAGTAATATCCCCTTATGTTCACATACCACAGTTTGTTTAGCCATTCCCCAATTGATGAATATCTACTTAGTTTCCAATTGTTAGCTCTCACAAAAAGTGCTTCTGTAAATAGTTTGATTTCTTTGGGGACTTTTTTCTAGTGGTTTCCTTAGGGCATAAGCCCAGGTAGAGTCTTCAATTCAAAGGATGTGGACATTTCATTTACTTTATTTGTATAATTCCAAATTTCCTTCCAAAATTATTTTACCATTTCACAGTTTTGCCAGCAGTGTATAATGTACCTATCTTTTCACTATTCCTCCAACATTGACTGTTTCCCTTTGTTTTCATTTTTACCAATTTGCAGGGAGTAAGTAAGGTGAATCCACTAGGTTCTTTAGATTTGCATTTCTCATATTAGTGATTTGGAATATTTCTTTTAATGTGGTTTGAATACTTGTAGTTCTTCTTTTGAGAACTGCTGTTCATAGCCTTTGACCATTTATCTATTGGAGAATGACTAATAGTCATATATGTTTGTTAGTTGTTTTTATATCTTGCATGCAAACTCTTAGCAGAGAAATTTGATAAAAGGATTTTTTCCCCATTCAACCATTTACCTTCTTATTTTAGGTGCATTAATATTGTCTGTGCAGAGCCTTTCAGTTTAAGTTTACTTTTTCTTATGTTCCTTCAGTTACTTAAATCTTTTTTTAAGGTGACTCTGTTCACTCTTCCAGGATTTCTTCCTTACTTTGGTTCCCTTCTTCTGATTTGATATTCCCCTTTCCTCTCCTCCCCTCTGGTAGTGTTACTGGAACAGGGAGGAGAGTAGTGTTTAATAAGACTGGACATGGGGCAGGTTGGGATGGATCTTTGGGGTGTGTGTATGAGCGGAATGAGTATTTGTGTGGCTGAATTGCACTTGAGATGACCCCTGGACAACTCTTTGACATTATTATCAACATTGGTGATGGGGGATGAGAACTTAAAATTATGAGAGCTTTTAAGTCTCTGAGGGAGGGAGTGTAGAGAGAAGAAAAAAGGGTGTCCAGGACAGAGCCTTGAGGTACACTCACATCTACAGTTAGGAGTTGGGACAAAGGTGATAATAGTTCAGAAAGGAACCTGAAAAGGCATGGGCAGACCGGAGAACTGCAAGAGTCTCAGTATTACAGAAACCCAGAACAGGGAAATAGGCAGTGTCAAGTGCTTTTGAGAGATCACAGCAGATTAGGATTGAGAAAAGCTATGAGATTTGTGATGATCACTGGCAATTTTAGAGAGAGTAGTTACAATGGAGTGAACTGATTTGTTAATGGTGAAAGGAGCCATATTTAGAGAAAGATTATTGGGGTAAATTTTAAGAAACCTATTTTCTACTTTATTCTCTAGTATTGATTCTTGTCATTTATTTCCTTGTAGTGTGGTTATTTGGACATAGGAGACATGATTCTGATACTCACTATTTCTATGGAAATGGACCGTTCTATATATGTACGTGTAAATATATTTATATTTCATATATATATATATATATATATGTAAACATTTTTCTTTATTTTACATCGGGATGGTGCTACCTACTTAAAGTAATTTTTGTAATAACGGGAGAATTTCTTGATCTTAATGTTTAAGAAGGGAAATATTAGGCTGGTATCTCTCACTTTTACATTCAGACCAGACTTAATATGGTGATGGTTATTAATTTATTAAGCATCTTATTAACTTTTTAAGCATGATGAATATGGTTTTAATCCAGATCATTTGTAGTGACCATAGGTCTGTTTCCTCTTGGAACTTTCTTCCCCCACCCCCCCCCCCCAAAAAAAATCGAAGAAGCTAAAAATAGAATGAATCTGGAAAATGTAGTATGATGTTGCCCATGGTTGTGATTTCTTTTAGGACAGCTTCCCACCTTGCATTATTCTATTATGCACAAGTTGTATACTTATGATTGCTTTCTGCAATTGCTTTTACTTGAACATTTTTATAAGCAAAATTACCTTTTTATTGCTGCTGATCAGAGTCTTCAGTCACTTAACTGTTCTCACTTCTTTTAGCCAGTTCCTTACTTCTGGCTACAAAAGGCTTACTTTCCCCTCCACTCCACCTCATGGTTATCTTCATTGTGACTATTATCAGGACTCTCAAATCTAGAATCGTCCTGCCCTTTTGCTAATTTTTTCCCATAGTTTTAGAGTCTTCAGTTGTAAGGACCTTAGAAATTATGTAGGCCAGCCTTCTCATTTTATGCTTTTTTGATCCTTTTCTTTGCTTTGCTAGCTACTCTTCCTACTTCCATGCACCATGAGAAATTCAATAATCGCTAATAATAATAATGAAAACTATCATTTACATAGCACCTACTATGTGCCAGGCAGTGTTAAGCATTATAAATATCTCATCCAGTCCTCATAACCCTGGGAGGTAAGTGGTATTATTATCCTCATTTGATAGTTGAGGAAACCGAAGCAAACAGAGGCTAAGTAATTTGCCCAGAGTCACACGACTACCAAGTGTCATGGCCTGATTTAAACTCAGGTTTTCTTGACTCCAGGCCCAGTGCTCTTTCCACTGTGCTCTAACACCTTCACCCTTATGCCGTCTTTTGTAGGACATAATTTTTTGAGACATATTTGAATAATAAAAAAGAGAACAGTAAAGTAATATGAGTGCTGTGTGAGGGAGAAATTATTTTTGCTAAATTATTTTTCTCTTTACTTTTCTGACCATTGAGTTCAGTTTATCAGGTGGTTGGCCCTGTTAGGGGTAAAGAGAAGTACCCTGCCATGCTAGCCCTCAGGGACCATATGTTTTGGTGAGGAATATTAGACATGTGGTACTTAATAATGAACTCTAGTATAAGAATGTATAAAAGTAAGTGGCATATAGGTAATATTTTTTTCAAGTGCTATAAAATTTTGAGGAAATACAGAAATTGCTTAATGCCTCATAGAGGTGGTACCATCCATCTAGGGTCAACCTGGTTCTTGAATGAATGAATGAATGGATGGATAGATGAAAAAGAATATTAAGTTGTCCTGTACTCTAAGAACTGGGAATATAAAAATGAAACAACCAGTGCCCTTATAAATCGTACACTTTAATGGGGGAATATAACGCCTATTATAGTATTGTATTGTGGTCAGGACAGGGAGTTTTCTTGCAGGGAAACATAGGGATGGTAAATGAGTCAATAGCAAAATAAATCGATGCACTTTTTCCAGAAGAAATCGTACTATTGTTATTATAAAGCCTTGGGAAGCAGGAACTTTTGTCTTTGTATCTCCATTGTGCAGCATAGCTGGGGCATACAATAAGCACTTAATAAATACCTCTGGACTGATTGATTCTCAGTATTTGATTGATTGTTAATTGATTGATAGTGATTAACTTGGGTGGATAGCTGTGGTTTTCAGTTCTGATTCTACCTTCTACTTGTAACGATTGGAATGATGCCACCTGCTGGAGACTTACTGAAGAAAAGCTCCACCATGAGGAGAAGGCCAAGCCATGCGGTCAAGGTCCTTGGTGTCAGGAAGCGACGTTCGCTCATGGGTACTGTCTATCAAGGCTACCAGCCACTCAACTTGAGGAGCCTCCCATTTCTGGGAGGGGACATGAAGGAGGAAGCAGAGGCTGGTGGGACTGGGCTTCCTCTTTGGCTTCGAGACACTGGCATGGTGGCAGGGAACTTCAGAAGTGGGAGATTAGGAAGGCTAGGATTGCCTGGTTATAAGAAGTCTCTTCTCAATCTTTCTTTTACTGTCTTTCAATAAACCCTTAAAAAAATTCTAAACTCGTTTATCAGTGATTTTAGTCAGTTTCCCCCCCAAACTGGGAGGAAACAGATTAGAACCCACATTTAGAATTTTAAATTATACATACTTATAAGCCCATTCAGCTCTACTAGGATGTGAGGTTCAATCAAACAAACTTGAGTTTATTTTAAAATGGAAAATTTGTTTTTATTGGTGATGTCCCCTTGCTCTTTTTAAAGTATTTTAAAATAATGCTTTCTGTGCTGGCACAACAAAATAAGGTAACATAGTAACGTCACTTGTTTTTGTCATTGTTCTTATATTATCAGGACAGTAATAGAGGCTGGTTTAATTTGGAAGGACAGAGGAGGATAGAAGGCCATCTCCTTTGTTTGTTAGGTACCTCTTAGTCATAAATGCTTTAGTGAATCTGTGATCTTGTTGGTTTACAAGTTTCCTTCCACAGTGCAAATCACAACTTGTCCTTTTCTACTCATCATATTCTCCCAGAAAATTTGATACAGGAGGTCTACCCAGTGTGTCAGAGGCCTTCCTTGATTGCTCTTGACATCTTGAGGATACTGTCACACTCTAGCTGTCCACCTGCCATCCCTCCCTCTTGCCTTCTGACCAGCCATCTTCTTTTCCTGTCATAAAATTCCTTGATAACATCCTGTCCTCCTGTCCTTCAGTGTTCCTTGTGTTAGAAATGAAGCTAACAGCTCAAGTGTGTAACGATTGGAATGATGCCACCTGCTGGAGACTTACTGTAGGAAAGCTCCAACATGAGGAGAGGGCCTCTGAGGGCAGGACCATGTGTCTTTTCTTTGGTGTCAGGAAGTGATGTTTGCTTGTGGGAGGAAGAAGGGGGAGGCTGGGGCTCTGACTCATGCTCTTTCGTGTGGACTCTGGCGGAGAGCGGAGCTAGGAATGCTCTCTCCCTTTAATAGATAGAGGAATCTAGGCCTTTCTCTGTATCAAATTCTTATTCTCCTTAACAAATGCTTAAAAGTCTAACTCTTGCTAAAGCTTTTAATTTATTGGCGACCACTCATTAGATATTTTAGACAGACTAGCTAGAATTTTAGCCCCTTACAAGTGTTAGCAGCTCAGGTGTTGCTAGCAGCTTGCAGCTCAAGGAATCTAAGCAGGCAGCAGTCGGTGGGTGAAGGCTTTATGCATCTTCACAAAGATGGGCACTCTTCTGAATGTGCCAGAGAGTGTACTGAAGTTATTGATTTATACCCACCAAGGGTCCCTCTCTATCAATCACATTACAATTCCTATTTACATACAGCATTACAGAAACAATCAATCACAGCATGTAGTACCAACCTCCTATATATGGTAATTGTATCAGATTGTAGCAGTCGACCAATCAGATTGCAACACTAGGCCTTAACCTTATTGTGGGCAAGAATATCCATTCCTCACTAGAACAGTGTTGTGTGAACATATATAAACATATATAACTTGTCAAGAAACAAAACTTAAGTAGGGGTTTGAACGTCAGGGTGATGTGGGAATCACCTCAGGCACCTCAAGGTGAACTTCTAGCTTAGCTCGGCTCCCACAGAGTGCAGGCCCCATTCCAGTCCCAGGGACCTTGGCTCCACAGAACCTTGTGTGCCCGGCGGCCCCCTTCTGGGAAATTCAGACAACAAAGGTGTGGGGCTTGAAACTAGACTCACTCTCTGTATTTAGGGCTTCGAGAAGAGTCCAAATATGGTCTTTTCTCTCATTAGTGAAGGTATTTGTAGGGGCCAAAGAAGCTTTTATAAGCCATATTTAACAATGGATCACATCTTTACCAAGTCACATAAACTGAAAGCTATAGAGAATATAAAATGTCATTGTCCTTATTGTTTGTCGATTATGAAAAATTTTTTGTTTTCTTTCAATTATATATAAAGATAGTTTTCAGCTTTCATTTTTGTAAGATTTTGTGTTCCAAATTTTTCTTTCTCCTTCCCTTCCCGCCAACCTCCTGAAGCCAGCAAGCAATCTGATATAAGTTTTGTATTACAATCATGTTAAACATTTCCACATTAGTCATGTTCCGAGAGAAGAATCAGAACAAAAGGAAAAAAAACACAAAGAAGAAACAAAATACAACAGCAAAAGTGAAAATAGTATGCTTCAGTCTGCATTCAGACTCCAAAGTTCTTTTTCTGAATGTGGAGAGCATTTTCCATCATCAGACTTTTCGAATTGTCTTGGAGCATTGTATTGCTGAGAAGAGTTAAGTCTATCACAGTTGATCATCACACAGTGTTGTTACAGTGTACAGTGTTCTCTTGGTTCTGCTCATTTCACTCAGCATCAATTCATGTAGGTCTTACCAGGTTTTTCTGAAATCTGCCTGCTTATCATTTCTTTTTTTGTGGGGTGATCAGTGTTAAGTGACTTGCCCCAGTTTACACAGCTAGTAAGTTTCAAGTGTCTGAGGTCAGATTTGAACTCAGGTCCTCCTGAATCCAGGGCCGGTGCTTTATCCACTGTGCCACCTTGAAGCCCCCCTGCTCATCATTTCTTACACAGCACAATAGTATTCCATTACATTCTTATACCACAACTTGTTCAGCCATTCCCCAATTGATGGGCATCCCCTCAATTTCCAGTTCTTTGCCACCACAAAAAGAGCTGCTATAAATATTTTTGTACATGTAGGTCCTCTTCCCTTTTTTATGATCTCTTTGGAATATAGACCCAGTAGTGGTATTGCTGGGTCAAAGGATTATGGAAAACTATTTGATGTGGTAGAACAAAGTGCTGCTGTATAAGTCTTTTTTACAGTAAGGCATCAAACTATTTTAAATACATATTTCATGGGCTATCATCTTATATACAAGTAAAATGTATTAGTCATTTCTCTCAAGAAAGATATTTAAGTCTATGTACATTTGTGTGTGTAAATGTAAGTTATCTTTAAATGGAAGTGATAGGTGTTATGGCATATGAATTGTCACTTATTATTAATTTCCTTTTGTTTTTTTTTCTGAATGGTATATTTAAGCCTGTGAATGCACTTGATTTATATATATATACATATATATATATAATTTTACCTGTTTCACATATTTTCATGAAATGAAAAGTTAGCTTTTATTATGTAGTTCTTAATTTATAGCCTCTAGTTATTTTTATTAGTTACTAGTATTTATCTAGTTAGTAGTTATTAGAATTTTGGTATTTGTTTTTTACCAGTATGGCATTTAACAGCTATACTTATACCCTTGCTCATTTGCTTTAATCAATAAGTTTTTTTATATCTCTATATATGTACATATTTTCACACATGTATATGCATACCACCTTGTGGAATAATGGGCTTTTTGTGATTTTTTTACCCCATCTTTTCTTCTTTACCCTCAAAATCACTCTGTATGTATATGTATGTTTTGTTTTGTTTTGTTTTTTTGCAAGGCAGTGGGGGTTAAGTGACTTGCCCAGGGTCACACAGCTTGTGTCAAGTGTCCAAGGCCGGATTTGAACTCAGGTTCTCCTGAATCCAGGGCTGGTGCTTTATACACTGTGCCACCTAGCTGCCCCATGTATATGTAAAGGAAGAGAGTAGGTTGTAAAAGATAAAAGAGATACTTTTGGTTATATGGAATTGGAAAACAATTGGGGCAGCTAGGTGGTGCAGTGGACGGAGCACTGGCCCTGGAGTCAGGAGTACCCAAGTTCAAATCCGGCCTCAGACACTTAACACTTACTAGCTGTGTGACCCTGGGCAAGTCACTTAACCCCAATTGCCTCAGTAAAAAAAAAAAAAAAAAAGGAAAAAGGAAAAAATTGCACAAGCAAACTCATTAAATCCAGGATAAGAAGGGATAAAGAAATGACCTTTAGGAGTCAGAAGAACCTGGGTTCAAGTTCTACACAAACTGACTGTATGGTCCTGGGAACAACAATTAACCCCTCAGTTCCCAGAATGCTTTCTGACAATATACTAGGGGCTGAAGGTACAGATCGGCATCAACATTAGTAGAGGAAGTGGCTTACCAAGGACTGAAAACACTATTGAGATCCCAGGTCTGTTTTTTTAAAAAATCGTCTTATCCCTTATTAGATTTCAATGTCCTTGAGGGCAAACTTTTGTGTCTCCAGCACATTGCCTAGCAGATAGTTGGTGTTTGATAAGTGCTTCTTGAATTGTGTGGAATTGAATCGAATGTTGAAATATATGGGGATCTCTGTGAAGGAAAGAGTGAGGAAAGACCTGTGGACCTAGTCAGGAAAGGCCAAGGTCACATCCTGCCTCTGGCTACTAGTTTTGTGGTTGTGGACAAGTCATGTCACCTCTTACCTCATTTTCTCATTTGTAACACGGTAAAAATGATATGTGTAGAATGTATTTCACAGGATTGTCATGAGGTCCAGATGGCCTAATGTATATGTAATGTGTTTGGCTAACTGTACAGTGCCAACCGAATACAAAGTACCAATGCTGCACTTAATAATTTTTGTTATTTCATAACCTTTTGTTTTTGATCCATACATTTCCCAATATTTTTAAATGAGTTGACTTCTAATCCGGAAAAAAAGATACTGTCAGGCTAGGATTATGGGTTGGATCCGATAAGATGAAATTTAATAGAGGTAAATGTGCTTGAGTCAAAAGAAATCAAGGTCACAGATACAAGAAGGGGAGGTCTGGGTAGGCAGCACTTTTTCTGAAAAAAGATTTGGGAATTTTATTGAACTGCAAGTGTAATGTGAGTAAACAGCTCAGTAAACTCTTTAACAGGTTATCCTTAGGCAGTCACTGGGGGGGGGGGCAGTGTTACTGGAGAGTCTGGGAGAGGGACTGAGGAAGGGCCTTCTCTTCCATTAATCTCCTTTTTCATCTGAAACTTGACATTGTACATGTATGGAGTCATACCTTTAGATTAGACTTGCTTCTTTCTCTTAGGTCCTGGGAGGATCGATATTTACAACTCATTTACACTGAAGTTTGGTAACCTAATAATAGTGCTTTTTTAGGGGGTAGTAGATGTGGGGTTAGAGTGAAGAAGAATGAATGGGGCTCCCTGAAAGGGAGGACGAAATGGATTCTAGGCCTGGAGTGGAACAGATCTCAGAGATCATCTTGTACAGCTCCCTCATTGTACAGGTGAAGAAACTCAGGCCCACTTTGATTAAATATAATGCCCAACAGCATCAGGCAGGTAAGTAAGAAGTAGAGCTAGGATTTGAATGCAGCAGCATTACTCCAGATCCAATCTTCCCATGCCACACATTGCCATGCCTTTCAAGGAAAGGAGAGCTGGCTTGGCTAGTTCACACTTTTGTCGAGGCCTTGCCTCATTTTTAATGCCAGTTGGAATCATTGAAATTTTCCAAGTGAGTTAAGTGGGTTATATTTGGCCAGAGACTAACATTTGTGGATATTTCTTGTATTTTGCATTATTAATGAAGAGGTAATTTCTTTTTGGAAGTTTTTGCTTATTCTTTGCTTCCCTACTTTTCACACCTCAAAATATGACCTACCTTTTAAAAAAAGATGCTTGTTTGGATGTTTCAGGTACGATTAAAAGATTGACAGGTAAGATTCATTCAGTTATCAATTCTTCAATTTCAAGTACAATTTGATATTGTTTAGAATTAACCTTTTGCCAAAGTTTAAAAAAATAGTTAATTTTGCCATTAAATTTGACAGATACTGGAGAAAGTGTAGGTTCCTAAAGCCAAAGTAAATCATCTGGACCTGGAAAATTGTAGTGTAGAGTAGAATATAAATAAATCAGTTGATCAAATATCAAAATATGGAACTTAATTGAACACTGTTAAGTGAGCAGATAGTTCTTGCCAAGACTTATGAACTCTTGATGGCTCAGGGCAACAATGGTTAACCAAAATATTATAGTGGAACACATGGGAACAATCTTTGCATATTCAATAGGGTATAACTACCATCTCTTAGGAAATACTCAGCAGATCCTTTGTGGACCACCTTGGTGATTATTAGTGAACTGGACCTGGGGACTAAAATGACTAACTCTTTAAAATAGCTAGCCAAAATAGTTATGTAGTGAAATTTCAGAAAATACAGGCGGCTAATTTTCCAAATCCTGCACTGAGGCAAGTCTTTTTTTTTGGGGGGGGGGCAGGGCAATGAGGGTTAAGTGACTTTCCCAGGGTCACACAGCTAGTTAAGTGTCAAGTGTCTGAGGCCAGATTTAATTTAGGTACTCCTGAATCCAGGGCCGGTGCTTTATCCACTACACCACCTAGCTGCCCCCGAACTGAGGCAAGTCTAACAGCAATTTGCTTGTTTAGTAGTACTAGCAACTATAAATTTCAGTTATTTTTGTTTGAAAAAACAATGAAAATTTTGTAAATAATAACTTTGTCACTTGTATGAAGAATGATTCTAACTAGTCTTGCCATCTATTTTTGCATTCCTTCACTAATCTAATTTAATCAAATTGCACTAATAATATTCTTGTTTAAAACTGGACACCAAGCCTTCTATGTACTTTTTCCCCCATTTTAATACTAAAACATTGTGTCTTAAGGATAGAATTGGTTCCTGGCATTGGGCATTAGAAGGAGCACTGTATTTGGAGTTAGGGAACTTGGGTTCAAGTTTGTCTTTGCCTCCCCCTAGACAAGTTACTTCACTTTCTGGGTTTCATTTGCAAAATGAAGGGGTAGGATTAAAATAATTTTAAGATTCTTTATAGCTCTGAATCAATAATCCTTAGACAGAACTGAATGGCACATTTCAAATACACGTTGAATTTTAAAAACAAACTTTAATTATGTGCCACAAGCTGATATTAAGGAAACTTTTTTAAGAAAACCTATTTCACATGGCATGATCTACCTGTTTCCCAGACATATTTCAGTAGCAGTGTAGTTTTTGTCTTAGACGAGTAAAGAGAACATTTAAGCATGTTTTTGAGGTAGGAGGAGTTGAAAATAATGATTTGACAGCACTTTGGAGGATGGGGAATTTTTCATATGTTCTGGTTTCAAATACTTGGGCATCTGCGATTTTGACTTAATTTTTCCCCTTTCTTTGGACTCCTAACCCTATCCCAAACCCCCTACCCTATTTCCCCACAACATTTTTTAATGACCCAATTTCCTGCTCCAGTTACCCTCCCAGGTATTTCTTTTGGTGGGGAAAAAGAGTGTGAAGAACAATGATAACTATTTATTGTTTCATTATTTAGAATGAGGTAGTCAGTCTTTGACTTTAAGAGCCAACGATTAGCAGTGTTGCTTGGATCACTGTTCTTGTGTGTCAAGGTACTGTGGCTATCTCATTCTGAATAGAGCCTCTGATGGATTAAAGATTAGAACAGTGTAAAAGAGTTGTGAACTGTCACAACTAGCTTTGAACACTGTCTAATTAGTTTTTCAAAAGCTCATAAGAACATAAATTTAGAGCTAAAAATGACTTCAGGGATCACCTAGTTGAACCTTCTCTTTTTTCAAATGAGGAACCTGAGGCTCATAGAGGTTAAATGATTTGGCATTCAGTTCATAAGTGGTGCAATGCTTCAGGGACCTCACCTAGCAACCTTTTAATGCTGCTTTAGTTTCTGTATTGTGTGGGAAAGGTGGCAAACTAGGTAACCGCAGGGATGTTCAGTGTCTGGTTTTTGTTAGTTGAGCCAGTAGTATATACTGACAACTAACTTTGACAAACTTATTTTGTTGGTTTGTAATTACACTAGTTTGCAAGAAACTTATTTTTTCATGAACTAGAATTTAAAATTATTCTTTCCGATTCTTGATACATGAGCCTTTAATCCAATTTTATTAGTCTCTTTAAATATACTAGATATATAAATTAAATGTGAAGGTAAAAGATACAAAAATACTATGAGAAATTAAAACATGTCATTAAGATACAAAATTATGATTATTGTTGTTAAGCTGCCTTTATTCTATGAGTAATGTACCACACTAAAGATTGAAAAGTGGAAGACTTGGCACCTACTGTCTAGAATGACTAGAAGGTGGGGAATTTTTGACTAACAAGCTAATCTGGGGAGATTTTTCACAACCATCTTTATAGTTTCTAACCAGAACAAAAATTTGCATACTCTTAAGGTTTATGGCACTTTGAAAGGGAAATTGACTTCCTAAGCAAGAGGCATTAAGTAAACTTATTATGTTTAAAACAACAACAACAACAGTGGATGGCTTTCATTTTACAATTACTCTAATAGGCTTGCAGCTGTCTTTCTGCCTGCTAACCAAAGGGCCAGCTGCACTGGGAGGATATTGGCAGTATTCTTATATTTAAGAGGATTTTGAACAAAGGAGAAAGAAAGAGGGAGGTGTATTTCTCTGGGATCCAGACCCATGCTTTTAATGAATATAATAAGAAACATTAGAATGAAGTATACAATTGTTGCTTAAAAAAAAGAAATTAACAAAGAAAACAAATGTAAGATACTTTTGCATATGGATATATAAAATAAGACACTTCTGCATGCTGCTTCTGGTTTTGTTCATGGTGATAATAACTTTTGTCTAATCTTTACTAGTGATATATTTTTAACACTGTTGCATCAGTAGTATGTCAAAGTTCTCAAATATTACCTTTTGTGATATTCATTCTGTTGTGGGGAAATAGGGTAGGAGGTTTAGGGTTTGGGATAGGGGTTCTTAGGAATTCCTCTTTAAAGAATTACACCCTCTTGCATACAAATCCAATAGAATAAGATAATAGTTTATTTTGGGGCTGGGGAAGGGAAACCAAGAGAGAAATCCTTGGACTTCTCATCGGGAGAAGGAATGGCACAGAGTGTGGCTCTTAGATACCCATCTCCTTGAGCAGGAGACAGGCAGGTACTTTTATAGAGGTCTGATGGTGGTCCGATGAGGTGATCGTCTGACTGTGGAAAGTTCCCCTATTGAGGGAGGACCATCCCCGACTGGTGGTGGCTGGAGGAGTTGGGTGAGGGGGGACTTCGGATCTCTCAAGCCATCTCGTTGCTCCTCAGGCCACAAAGACAGCAGCCACATCTAATCTTATCTCCCTAGGAGTGAGGGACACTAGAATGAAGGGTCTGGGTCCCAGAGCTAACTCAGCCGTGATCCTGTTCAACTTCTCTCTTTAGGTGTGTCTGTCCTTTGGTTTAGTTTCTCAAGGAGAAGGCTCTTTGATGTGCCCCAGAGAACTTCTGGGGTGCTAAGCCCTGTAACAATTCTTTGCTCTATTTATACAAATGATTCTTCATATACAAAAAAAGACAACGTACCTGGTTTTTTTAAGGACAGGAGCTTCAAATCTAGACGTGCTGACAAAGGTTAGGATTTTGAAAACTAGACAATATTTTCCCGAATGTCTAGCAAGTGGTCAACTTCCTCTGTCCCTGTCTACAATCAAGTCAATCAAAAAGTGTTTATTATAGGATTACTAAATAGGTACTTGGAGTAAGAGAGTGTGTGTGTGTGTGTGTGTGTGTGTGTGTGTGTGTGTGTGAATAAGAAGAATATATATATATATATATATATATATATAGTTAGTTAGTTAGTTAGTTAGTTGTAAATCTTTGCATTATTATCTCCACAGCCTCTCTTAGATCTATCTGGACCTCATCTCCTCTCTGACTGTTGTACTCTGTACTTGCCTTCTCTTTGGTCTCCCTGCCTCAAGTCTTTTTCCATTCTCAATCCATCCTCCTCCACAAGGCTGCCAACCATGACTCTCCTACTCAATAAACTTCATTGGTTTCCTGTGGCCATTAGTATAAATATTGACATCTCCTTGGCTTTTAAGGACCTTTACAACCTGGCCCAAACATACATTTCCAGGCTTAATCACACACTGTATGCTATTCAAACTGGCCTCCTTGTTGTTCCTCCAAACATCTCCCATCTCTTTGTCTTTGCACAAATTGTCTCCCCTGTTTGGAATGCATTCATTCCTCCCCTCAATCTTGGAGAATCCTTTGTTTCTCTGAGACAGCTCAAGCACCCCACCTTCTCACTGGATGAATTTCAGATTCCCCATCTGCTAGTGGGAGTTCCCCCTTCCAGTAACCTTGTATTAATTATATATATTGTGCCTACTTTTGTACATACATTTAGTCTTCTATTGAATATAAGCTCTCTGAAAGCAAAGGATTGTTTCCTTTTTTTGTCTTCTGTATTCTCTTTGGGGATATGCAGTAGTACCTGGCATATATAAAAAATGCACGGTGATTAATGAAGTCTTGGGTACAATCCTGTATTCAGGAACAAAATCCCTTTGGGGGAATTTAGATGTGCAATGGAAAGCCAGAGTTGTCAAACTTCTCCTGACTTGTGGACGTTTAGTTTTAAGAGTTATATTACACCATATAAAAGCAATTTATGAATTTAGGGATTTATTTATTGCCCTCTGTAGTCTTTGTTTAGAGAGCACTGCTGATTTGTAGGGAAATCAACAAAAACCTGTCATTTTTGTCCCGAGTATTCTCTAGCATACGCTTTTACTTTCCAATTCACAATTTTATTCTCACTTAAACAATTATGTGTGACCCACTTAAACGTGAAATACTTGGAAATTACTTTATTTGTAGTCCAAGATAAATTCGTTCTTTTTTTCTTCCCCACAATTTGTAGCCATGCACTGAATCCCAAAGATTGTTCACTTCTGCAAACTTTCTGTTCTGTTCTTGCTGGTACCGTACTAGGACCTCATCACTACCTCTTTGATTCTGAAAGGAGGAGAGAGCTAGGTGGTACAGTGGATTAGAGCACTGGCCCTGAAGTTGGGAGGATCTGAGTTCAAGTCTCACCTCAGCTCCTTACTAGCTGTGTGACCCTGGGCAAGTCACTTAATTCCAATTGCCTTAAACATCAGGGACTATCTCCAGTTGTCCTGATGTATATCTTGCCACTGGACCCAGATGGCTCTGGAGAAGAGTGAGGTTGGTGACTTTGCACTGCCTTGGCTCACTTAAATCCAGTTGAGTGCAAGTCATGACATCACCCTGATGTCATGGTCCTCTTTGAGAACAAAGGACAAACAACAACAGCAGGACATTGTTAGCCTGTTAACCAGAAAGGGATAAGTAAGGTGTATGCCATATTCAGGACAGTGAATAGACTGGTCTGTGTAGGAAGGTGGGTTTGTATTCAGAGAGATAATAGATAAGTTGTATAAACAGACTTATCAAACTATAGAAAACTTTGAATTGCTAAAAATAATGTCTTGATGTTCTAAGTGCAGTGTTGGGACTTTTAACACCAGTTGTGAGTTGTGTCATTCTGTGATGGGAAGAGAAGATTGTGCATGTCTTTTGACTCTGCAGCATTGGTAGTCAGTGTGGTATACTGGTGAAAAGACTGGACTTTTAGTCAAAAAGAACTGAGTTCAGATCTTTCCTCTAATATTTGCTATTTGTGTGACCACTTGTCTTCCCCAAGCCTCAGTTTCCTTATCTGTAAAATGAGAGTGTTCTCCTTAGTGACTGGCAGATGTCTTTCCATTCTAATTCTGTGTATGACCCTAAGCAAAAACAGGATCTAGGAGAGATTATGACAATCTAATTATTTTTCTTACCTCATCACACCAGGCTTGCACTGGTGCCTATGAAATAGTAAAGAACACCAGGGAAAACCTCCGGTATTTTATATAGAACATCTTTGGAGAGTCTCAAGGAAGATACTAAACAGAAATTACATTGAAGTACAAAACAAAGTTATAAGCATGACGTCTGAAGGGAGAATGATACTAGTGGTGAGGTCAAGGAATGCTTCAAAGAGACAGTGGCATTTGAACTGGACAATTTCTGCAGGGTTGGGGATGAGATAGAATGGAGGAGTAAAATGTTTGCTCAGTAGGAGAGGTAAGGTAAGAAAAAGAAGAAAATGGAGAAACCAGAGTTTCAAATCTCAGAAATTGTTGAACGGTGATACCATAGATTGAAAATGTGAGGTCAGAAGGTAGAGCACATTTGGAGAAAAGATAAACTTGATTGGGGAAATGGAAGTTTCCAGAGTGATGTAGATGGCATAAAGGAAATGGAATGAATGAAAAATCATTCATTATGATATGGTGGGAAAATGGGGTATGGGTTGGGGTTGGGGTTCTTGGGAATTCCTCTTTAAAGAATTACACCCTCTTGCACACAAAACGTAGTTAGAATAAGGTGATAGTTTATTTAGGAGCAAGGGAAGGGAAGGGTGGGGGGAGGGAGACCATGAAAGAAATCCTTGGACTTTTCATGGGGAGATTTGGCATAAAGCACATGGCTCAGAAGTACCAAATCTCCTCGAACAGGAGACTGGAAGGTACTTTTATAGAGGCCTGATGGGGGTGGACCATCTGCCTGTGGAAAGTTCCTTTAGTGAAGGTGGACCATGCCCCACTGGTAGTGACTAAAGGAATTGGGTGGGGGGTGGCTACAGATCCCTCTTCAGAACACAAAGGCCGAAGCCACACCCAAATTTATCTCCCCAGGGTAAGGGGGACCAGAATGAAGGGTAGGAATCCCAAGCTAGCTCAGTCAGATTTGGTTCATTTTATCTCTCTAGGCATTATCTGTCCTCTGGTTTAGTTTCTCAAGGAGAAGACTCCTCGGTGTGCCCCAGAGAAATTCTGGGGTGCTCTGCGCCCCATGACAATTATCTACTTTATCATATAATAAATCATGTATCATATAATAAATTTGGACCGAAGATCCAAATTTAGGAGTGAGACAGCCTCAGCTCTCAAGGAGGAAGCTCTACTGGGGAAGAGGACACATATAGGAAGGTTCAGTTTTAGAAAGGATGGAAGGACTTGGAAGTCAGAGTGCCTTGGCACGCCATCTGGAAGTTCCCTGGGGAAATGGAGAGTTTGGAAAGAGCAGAGTGGAGTGGTGGTGTTGGTGGTGATGATGGATGCTCATCAGCATAATAGTCAGCCAGCATTTACATAGCACTCTAAGGATGTTGTCTCATTTGGCCCTCACCACTCTGTGAGGTAGGTGCTATTATTTTTACAGGTGAGGAAAATGAGGCTGAGGAATGTTAAGTGACTTTCCCAGTCACAGAGACAGTAAATATCTGTGGCTCCCAAGCCCAACCTCTCTATTGTGTCACTTAGCTGCCTTACGGATCCTTCACTTCATTGGAAGGATTGTATTTGGTATTCTCTGCTCATCTAAGCAGTGTGAGCATCTGTAACCACTCTGCAGTCTGCCAGCCTGAAGGGGAACAACCTACCACCCCTGGGAAGAGGGCCAGTGGGTCAAAGTGGAATAGAGATTGAGGGAAGGAGAGTGTCTGTGGCCAGGCAGCAAGGGTCAAGCGGAAAGTGGACATTGGCAGGAACGTGGGAGGAGAAGGGGAGAAGAAAGTGCTCAATAGTAAGCGGAAAATTGGCAATTTATATATTTCTGCCTTTCCAATCATTGTCTATTTTCTATTTGTAAAATTCTTTACTTTCTGAAATTTACTACTCTGCATTTATTGAATTTGATTCCATTTGTTTTAGGTCTTTTTCAATTCAATTTGAATTTTAATATTATATCCAACATGTTCTAGCATCTATTGAAACTTAATTTTGTCTCTCAGCTTCATTTTTTTAGTTCCAGAGAGCAGTCTCAGAAAGCCAAACAGGTGGCTTGAGTGGTTTGCATAAAGACTCTCCTGAATTTCCCCTCCCCTGAATTATTTCGCGAAGCTTCCTAATTGATATCTCCCCTGCAATCCAGCCTTCACACAGCTACCGAAGCCATCTTCCTTCATCTTACACAAGTGTTCGTCCTTGATTCTGAGTCTTCGGGGGCTTCCCCTTGCCTCAACCTAGTATGCAAAGCTCCCCAGTCTAGCTCTCCTTCACTCGGTCCACCAAGTGCCATCTCTATTCTCTGAATTGGGCATTCTGGCTTTCTACTTGTACCTGGGTCTTATTCTCTATTCTCTGATGAGAGTTGGTTTTTCCTACCTTCTTTTCCTCCATAATGGTTCAGTTTAAAATCCCGCACATAAATTTTACCATGATTATGGGGAGTCTCTGTCAGTGCACTGGCACTAGTGTAGGCTCCCCTCACAGCATCTCCTTTCTGGAATTGACATTCCCTAGACTCTCCTCCTATTGTCTTAGGCTCCGTCCTGATTTTCTTACAGTTGCTATCTTTTTCTGAAGTTTTATGAAATTCCTCAATTGCCTCAGGCATATCCCACTTGAAACCTTTGGCTTTCAACCTCTCTTCTCTGCACCCAGCTATCCATTCTTATTGTCCCCACCATGTGAAAGCTAAATGTCCTCTTTCTTATGCTGCTTCTTCCCCAGCACCCAGCCTAGTGTTTTATGATCTCCTCAGGGCTTCTTTTTAGGGAGCACGTGACACCTCTTGGATTTTCTGCCCTTACCTTCCGCATCACAGAGACCCTTTACTCAAACCACCTGGTTTGGCTTTCCGAGATAGCTCTCTCCAACTAAAATGATATCTAAGTTTGGAGCTTCAATAGATGCCAGAATATAATGGATAGCATCTTAAAATTCAAGTTGAAAAAGACCCAAAACAAATGGAATCAACTCAATAAATGCAGAGTGGTGAATTTTAGATAACAAAGAATCGCACAGCTACAGGTAGAGAATTATTGGATAGGAACAGATATATCGTTTTCCTGTTTCCATTGACTACTGATAAAACCTTGGAGGCACAATTAAAGTGATTTGTAAAAGAAAACCTGGAAAGGCTTCTGAGAGGGGCTCTTTAAGTGATTGAGGGGCTGGAAAGTATTTAAGATAAACTTCAAAAAAACAGAGATTGATCATCACAAAGGAGAGGATGCTGAAGGGCAACTTTGTAATCATCTTTAAAAATACTGGGGATGAGGTGTACTTGTGATACAAAAGCTAGTTGGGGGAGGGGCAGCTAGGTGGCGCAGTGGATAAAACACCAGCCCTGGATTCAGGAGGACCTGAGTTCAAATTCGGCCTCAGACACTTGACACATACTAGCTGTGTGACCCTGGGCAAGTCACTTAACCCCATTGCCCCGCAAAAAAAAAAAAAAAAAAAAAAGCTAGTTGGGCACATGAGTGGATGGAATTGCAAATACAAACTGCCCTTTCAAAGCTTAATTGTGAAGTAAGGTGAGAAATGGCTCTGCAGGATCTGGAGAAGACTTTTTTGTTAAGTTAGATCTAAAGAAGGAACCAGCAAAGAGGGAAAGATGGAAAGTGCTACAAAGAAGGGGTTAAAGAGGCATGATCTCAGAAGAGGCAACTGGTAATGGGATGAATGAAGGAAGAAGCATACATTGAGCTAAGTGCCCAGTGCTAGCACTAGAGGGATATTAGTAGAAAGGCAAGAAAGTCACAAGCAGATGAAAGCATTAATCTTAGCTAGAAGGAGAATGACATCCTTCTCCAAAAATGGGAGGAAAGTCAAGTCAAAGACTTTTTTATTTGGTAAGGGAGGGGAGTTAAATGACTTTATACAGATGTGAAACACCTAGTTCACACAGATGTGAAACATCCAATTCACACAAAGATGAAACATCCAATACTAATTTGGTTAGGACCTATTGTAGTGGACCCTCTGGAACAGCTAGAAGTTCTCACATATGATCTAAGAAGACTGATGAAAGGGCCCTCCTAAGTAGGCTCATTTCTTCCTCAAAGCAATGAAATGGCCCTCCACTGTTGATGTAACTTCCTGGATGCCCAAGTTGTAAAAGTTAAGGATGTGAGCAGCCTGGGGTCCTTAGTTTTGATAGAATTCCTTGTTGTAAGCACCAGCCCTGGATTCAGGAGGACCTGAGTTCAAATTCAACCTCAGACACATGACACTTACTAGCTGTGTGACCCTGGGCTAGTCATTTAACCCTCATTGTCCCGAGCGTTTCCCCCCCCCCCCAAATAATAATTCCTTGTTGTAGAAATAAATATGTTTCTTGACCAAGTGTGCTGTCATGGTAAATGTGAAGGCAGTGCTGCTCTGCCCAACCCACTAGGTTGTGTCATGGTTGAGAAAGCTTGCTTGCTTTCTTTTCTGTCTTTCTGTCTTTCTTTCTTTTCTTTCTTTCTTTCTTTCTTTCTTTCTTTCTTTCTTTCTTTCTTTCTCTTTCTCTTTCTTTCTTTCTTTCTTTCTCTTTCTTTCTTTCTTTCTTTCTCTCTCTCTCTCTTTCTTTCTTTCTTTCTTTCTTCTTTCTTTCTTTCTTTCTTTCTTTCTTTCTTTCTTTCTTTCTTTCTTTCTTTCTTTCTTTCTTTCTTTCTTTCTCTTTCTTTCTTTCTCTCTCTCTCTCTCTCTCTCTCTCTTTCTTTCTTTCTTTCTTTCTTTCTTTCTCTTTCTTTCTCTCTCTCTCTCTCTCTTTCTTTCTTTCTTTCTCTCTCTCTCTCTCTCTCTCTCTCTCTCTTTCTTTCTGTCTGTCTGTCTGTCTGTCTTTCTGTCTTTTTCCCCCTTTAACAAGATTATATGATCTCAGAATGTTCTTTTTTGTTCTAGTCTTGAGCCTTAACTACTGTATTGCCGTGGGGTCTGGCCCAGGATTTTTGGCCTGGGTGGCAGGATTTGTTTGGAATGACCTCATGCCTGATCTAGTTGAAATGGGGAAAGGTGTGTACTAAGGGAAGGGAGCCAGTATGGATTGGGTGGCCTGATAATAGGAACCTGGAGCCCTCTGACCACTGGAGTTTCTGGCGATATGGGGTATATATGGGAGTTTCTGGCAATGTGGGAGGAACCTTCCACTGATCCATGGAATTAGCTTGCTTAGGTGGTTAAGGAGGTTGACAAACAATTTATGAACTTAGTAATTACACAAATAAAGGAACAATACTGATAGGGGCATGATTAGCCCTTGGGGTTCAACCTTCAATCCAGAGGCCTCCCTGGAAAAGGGGGTGAAATCTTTTGCTATTAGTACTATTAGGCAAGAGAATAGAAGCTAGAGTGAGTATGAGAAATGGGAACTCAACTGGGTGGTAAGAAAGCCTGGGTTTACTTTTTTTTACTTACCCCTAGGGTTCAGTAAAGTCCACAAGCATTTGCTGAGCACTGGGGAGCCAAAGAAAGGAAAGCAAAAGGAAGAACAGCCCTTGCTTACCAGGAGTTCACCTTCTAATGGGAAGATAACATGCAAAAAAAAAAGTGTATCAAGAAGGTGTACCCTAGATAAATGGGGACAACAACAGGACGATTTCCTTTACGGAGGGTGGAAAGGGTGGGGCTGCTTTCTGGAGGTGGTGGGCTTCCTGAAGAAGGATGGTTTGAGCAGAAACTGCCAAGAAGCCAGAAGGCAAAAGGTGAGGAGGCAGCCTTGTAGGCTTGGAAATCAGCTAGGGAAGAGGAATGGTATCAGGAGGATGAGATGTCCTCCTGTGTGTGCGGAGCAGGAAGAAAGCCAGCCTCACTGGATCATATAGTATGTGGAAAGGGATAAAGTAGAAGAACACTGGAAAGGTTGGAAGGGCTTTAACTGTCCAACAGCATTGTAGATTTGATTCTACAAGTAACAGGGAGCCCCTGGAGTTTACTGAGTAGGAGGAGTGATATAGTGGATTGTATTGGAGCAGGGAGAAACTTGAGGCTGGGAGACCAATTAAGAGAGTATTGTCATAGTCTAGCTAGGAGATGATGATAACTTGTGCCATTGTGGTGGCTGTGTGAGGAGATAGCATGAGGGTAGAAACAAGAGTTGACAACAATTAGGAAATGTGAAGTGAGTGTGAGCAGAATCAAATAAATACAATACTAAAGTTGGGAAACTCTGACTGGAAGAATGATGGTGTTCTTGACAATAATAGGGAAATTTGGAATGAGGGTGGGTTTGGGGTATAGAATAAAGAGTTCTGTTTTTGACATGTTGAGTTGAAATGCCTATGAGTCAACTACTTTGAGATGTCCAAAAGGCAGTTTGGTGATGTGAGGCTGTAGTTCAGGAGAGAGGTTAGATTTGTGAATCATATACATAATTAAACCCATAGGAGCTGATGAAATCAGAGACAGAGATTGTATAGAGGGAGAAGAAAAGAGGGCCTAGAATAGAGCCTTGGGGGATACCCACAGTTAGTGTACTTGGCCAAGATGAAGATCCAGCAAAATTGACTGAAAAGCTAGGTCTGGTGATTTGGCTTTATACGACTTTCTCCTCTCCCCAACCCCAAATGGTTTATCTATACCCTATGACCAGCCTTATTCACCTTTTATCATTAGGCTTTAGCCATGGGCTTCCCCCATCACATCACCAAAAGGACCTATTTGTATAGAAATATTTGTAGCAGCTCTTTTTGGGGCGGTAAAGAATTGGAAATTGAGGGTATGACCATTAATTGGAGAATGGCTGAACGAGTTTTGGTGTGTGATTGTGATGGAATACTATTGTGCTATAAGAATTGATGAACAAGTTGGTTCCAGACCAACCTTTAAACATGTGAACTTATACAAAGTGAAGTGAGCAAAACCAGGAGCACATTGTGTAAATAACAGCAGTATTGTAAGGATGATCAACTGTGAAAGACTCATCTACTCAGATCAAAACAATGACCCAAGACAGTTCCAAAGAACCCATGATGAAAAATGCTATCCTCTCCAGAGAGAGAAATGATGTGTTAAGGCTAAAATTCTAGCTAGTCTGTCTAAAATATCTAATGAGTGGTCGCCAATAAATTATAAGCTTTAGCAAGAGTTAGACTTTTAAGCATTTATTAAGGAGAATAAGAATTTGGTAAAGAGAGAGAAAGGCCTAGATTCCTATCTATTAAAGGGAGAGCACATTTCTAGCTCCCTTCTCCGCCAGCGTCCCCAGGAAAGAGAGCGAGACTGAGCGCCAGTCTCTTCCTTCCTCCTCCCACTAGCCCGCGTCACTTCCTGACTCCTGGTCTTGCCCTCAAAGACCTTCCCTTCATGGGCAGAACTCTTCCACAGTAAGTATCCAGCAGGTGGCGTCATTCCAATCGTTACAGATGAACTCCCAATGCAGATTGAAACATACTTTTTTAACTTACTTTTTAAAAGTTTTTTTGGTCTGTTTTCTTTCACAACACAGCCAATATGGAAATAGGTTTTGCATGACATCACATGTATAATGAATATCAAATTGCTTGCCTTTTCAAAGGAAGTGCTGAGGTGAGAGGAAGAAATCTGGAACTCAAAACTTAAAAAAAAAATTTATATGTAATTATTTAACCAAGTAAACACAAATATATTTTAAATAAGGACTTAAGTAGTCCAAGAGACTAAGACTCTGTTGAAATAACTTCTTAAGTCATAAAAATCAAATGCATGAGCAGTCGGAGCTTCACCTTTAATCCACTTCCCATTGCTTTCTGACCAAGTAAGCCATTAAGTCAAATATGGAGGTGCTGTGCCCAAATGAACTGATGCTGTATCTTGACTGAGTATCTTTTCCATGCTATTCTTGAGCAAACTTTTCTACATTTAAGATTTTATGGTTTCTGAGTCCAAGCTTTTACCACCAGACTTATCTGAGCCAGGCCTGGCACAGAACTCTTTGATCTTGACAGCTACCTTATGTATTTCTGTTCTTGTGTGAGGTGTTATTTATACATACATACATACATACATACATACATGCAATTACTGATGTAATTTCAAATTAACATATTTCATTAAAGCAGGTCCTCAAAGAGTCTCTGCTAAGCACTACTTTTAGTAGTAAAAATTCACATCTAATATAGCGCTTTAAAATTTCCAAAATACTTCCCTATCAGCAATTTTGTTGCTATTGCAAGTATCATTGTTCCCCTTTTACAGTTGGAGAAAATGAGGCTCTGGAAGATGACTTGAATTTTTCAAAGTCAATAGCAACTAACAAGTATCTGAGACAGGATGAACTAGTTCATCTAGTTTTGTACTTGACATTTCTTGAACTTAGTTTAAATTGCAGTGTGTATTTAAACATACTAAAACTGCATTTCTTTTTAAAATGATTCTCCAATTCAAGCTCTTCAAATATAGAATCTTAGAATATTGGTATTGGAAGGGGATATAGTGGTCATTTTATCTGTTACATATTGTTCTGCACTGATGGTCCTCATTTTGAATTAGTCGAATTTTGTTGTTGAAAAGATTGTTTTTCAAAATATGAAATAATCATTTTAGCTAGAACATTTATTTCATGATAATAATTATGTAGTATTAATTTTGCATTAATTGAATAAGTACTAACCAACAAAGCTGATGAGCATATGTCGTGTCTTTTATAGGTGTGTTCTCCTTCCTCTTTTGGGAATGAAGCCGCCCCAGCAGAGTCTGTATCTGCTTGTTGATTCTGTGGATGAAGGTTGTAATATTGCTGAAGGCGAACAGACTTCAGGCTTATCTGGGACCGTGGCAGAGTTGTTAGCTGGTCACCATGAATTCTTCCCACCTTGGCTGCTACTTCTCTGCTCTGCTCGCAAACAGAGTAAGGCTGTTACCAAAATGTTTACAGGTGAGTAAATGTATTTTGATTTTTAGTTGTCATATATGTGTTATACTTTCTTAATAATTTGAATTCAAAGTATTAACACTAATTTATTATATATTCTATTGATACCAAAATTATCCTCTGGTGCCTCACTTGGCATGTAGGGGTGGCTCTGGACTCCTGAAGACTATATGAGTAGAGTGAAAACTTTGCTGGATCTTACCAAAGTGGCGGAGCTTCAGGTACCCATCTTGGGTGACAGGCACTATGCCCAATGCTGTACAAAGAAAATTTAATAATGTTCTGCTATTCCCAAGGAAAGCTCTAACTATTCTTTGACATGGGAGATCAATCATAGGACTGATTTGAATGGACCTTAGAAATCATCCAACCCAACCTCCTCCTTAGGAAAGGAAACTCAGAATGTGAAGTAGAAGTGACTTGGCCAATGTCGTACATCATAGAGTCCGTGTTGTAACACTGGGCTTCTGATCCCAAGTTCAGTGATGTTTTCATCCAGGAAGAGCTCTTTGATAAAGTCACTATCTTTGTTTCAAAAACAAAAACACCATTAGAAAGCATAGGAATGAATGGAGGTTTCCTTAATATGAAAAGTAATATCTATCTAAGACAAATGCCAGCACTACCAGAAAGGTCAGGAGTAAAATCAAGGATGTTCATTTTCACTCTTACCATTCAGTATAGTGCTAGCAATGGTATATATACCAATAAAAGAAGAGAAGGAAATTTATGGAATAAGCATAGGAAAAGAGGAAATAAATTGATCAACTTTGTACAAATCATATGATAGTTTACTTAAGACAACCTAAAAATCTAATTGAAGTAGTTAATGTCTTGAGCAAAGATGCATACAGTAAAATAAACCTACAAAAATCATTAGCATTTCTGCATGTTAACAATAAAATCCAGTAGAAAGAGTAAGAAAAGTTCCATTTAAAATAGTAGCAAATACTATTGGAGGCCTCCTGCCAAGTCACACACAGGAAATATATGAAGACAATAATAAAACTGTACGTAAATAATATCTAAATAACTGGAGAAATATTAATTGCTCATGGCTAGGCTAAACCAACATAATAAAAATGATGGTAACTTCTAAATTACTTATTTAGTGTTTTGCCAATCAAATTACCAAAGGATTATTTTATAGAGCTAGAAAAAAATAACAGAATTCATTTTGAAGGAACAAAATATAAAGGTCAAAAATATCAAGAGATTTAATGTAAAAAAAGTGGGATGGAAGTGGTTTCACAGGACCAGATTTCAAACTATAGTACAGATCCATAATCATCAAAACAATTTGGTAGTGAATAAAAAATAGAGAAGTTGATCAATGGAATAGATGATTTACACTATATACAGAAGCAAACAGACATTGAAGCTTTGTGTAATACCTCAGCTTTTGGAGTATGAACTCATTTTTCAACAAAAATATTCAGTCTGGGAGAAATAAGGTACACACCAACATCTAACACCATGTACCAAGGCATGCTCCAAACATGTACATTATTTAGATGTAAAGGGTGACATCATAAAATAGATGATAAAGAGCACTGAAGAAATTATCAGATCTGTGGACAGGGGAAGTATTTGTGACCAAGCAAGATAGAGAGGTTCATAGGAAGTAAAGTGAACAATTCTGATTACATAAAATTAAAAAGTTTGCAGACAATACCATTTTATGTAAAATTAGAATAAGGAAATTTGGAGGGGGGGAATCTTTGCACCAAGTTTTTCTAATAAATGTATTTTTTCTAAGATTATATAAGGAATTGATTCAAATGTATAAGAATAAGAGGTAGTATTCCACAATTGATAAATGGTCATGGCATAGCATGAATAGCAATTTTTATAGGTAGAAATTCAAACTACCAACAGCCATATGAAAAAATGTTTCGTGTCACTAACAATTAATGAAATGGAAGTTGACAGTTCTGAGGTTTCTCTTCACACCCATCAGATTATCAAAGATGATAAAAAGGAAAATGACAAGTGCTAGAGGGGCTCTGCTCCCTTAACTTGGGAGGAGAGGTACTCTCAACTAACTATAGGTTACAATGGGTACATTAGTGCACTGTTAGTGGAACTGTGAACTGGTTCAGCTAATCTGGAAAGGATTTGTAATTATGCCCCAAAACTTATTAAACTCTGCATACCCTTAGACTCAGCATTACTGCTACTGGGTCTGTACCACAGAGAGATCAAAGAAAGAGGTAGCAAAGAATTGGAAACTGAAGGTATGCCCATCATCAATTGGGGAGTGGCTGAACAAGTTATGGTGTATGAATGTGATGGAATATTGTTGTGAGGGAAGAAATGATGAAAGGGATGGATTCAAAGAAGCCTGACAAGACTTGTATGAACAGAGTGAAATGAACAGAATAAGGAGAATAATTTTTCCAATGATGACAATATTGTAAAGACAAACAACTTTGAAAGACTTAGGAACTCAGATCAACATAATGACCGACCACAGTTCCAGAGGCCTTATGATGAAACATGCTCTCCACCTCCAGATAGAGAGCTGATAAACTCAAGAATGCAGTTTGAAGATTGTTTTGTTTGGGTTTCGTTTTTTTGTTTTGTTTTGTTTTTTGGCATGGCCAATGTGGAAATTTTTACGTGTTTGTAACTGGTTTTGTTTCTTATTGGAGTGGAGATGGGAAGGAATTTGAAACTGAAAGTACAATAAAATTGAATTAGGAAAAAAAAGGAAATTACTATTTGAGTGGCACCTATTCAATCCTAAGCTCACCTTCCCCCCTACCCGCACAAACGCATACTAAGAGTTTGTCTAGGAGAGCTCATATACCAAGGGGCATAAAGTCTATTCTAGACCAAGGATTCCTGGCCCTGGAGTCTGGTGCCAGTGATTATTCCCTTTTTAGGTCCATTTTACCTTTTCAAGCGATACTGTACAAAGATGTTTGGAGGGATATAGTAAACAGAAAGGGCTGGTGCGTTATCCCATATCCATTTGCTTCTGACAAACAATAGTACTACTAGTAAGTGCTTTTATTTGTTCATCTTTCTAAGAGTGAGAATAAGCCTTGAATAGGATTCGTATTCTCTTAATCACTGAAACCACAGTGTTATCATCATACAATTTATACTTGGATAACAAAATTAGCAGTAGTGTTCTCAGGTCTAGGTATTCTCTGATTAGATATGAGAATAATATTTCATTATACTCCTCCAGAACTATGTCATTGTATCTTTTTTTCTGGGATTTTGCCTTATAGTTGGTGAAGTGGAAAAAGTCTTATCCTGTAATCTGACCAGGAGCCTGAATTCAAATCCCATTTATGCTACTTGCTATTTGTATGCTAAGACATTTAACCTCTCTGGACTTGGTTTTGCTCATCATTGGTCTTTGATCACTTAACAAGGGTTTTTAAGTGCCTGCTATCTGTTTACCAGGCACAGTACAAGATGACTCTGAGTGTACCAAGAACAAAATAAAATGGTCCTTGGGGGGAAAGGCACTAGCTGCAGGGAATCATGAAGGAGGTGTGGTTTCAGCTGGACTTTAAAGGAAATGAGGAGTTCAACGGGGGGGCGGAAGAGAGGGGTGTGGGTGAGTAAGGAAGTGTGTTTGCCTTTCCACAGTCTGCGGAGGAATAGAAATAGGAGATAGGGTGCTGTGTATGAGGAACAGCAAGAAGACAAGTTTGGCTGAGTTGTTGACCATGTGGAAGAGAGTAATTTGTAATAAGCCCGGAAAGGTAGGTTGGAGCCAGATTGTGAAGAGACGATTGTATTTGACCGCAGAGCTATTAAGTAGGGGGCCACTGGAATCTTTTGAGCAGGGAAGTGAGTCAGATCTGTATTTCCAAAATGTTAACTGGACAGGGAGACAAATTAGGAAACTGTTTTAGTAGTCTTTGTGAGAGGTGATATGGATGTAGTTGTGTGAAGGAAGAGAAGGGGAAGGATATTAGAGACGTGGGTCAAGAGACTTGATGATTGATAATAAGCATGTGGTGGGTGAAAGTGCAGACTTGGGTGTTACTGAGCTTGAGAATCTCTGCCTCCAGGATCTCTATTTTTAAACGTCCAGTAGGCAGGTGATGATGAAGGATTGGTGTTCAGTAAAGATTGGCTGGGTGCATAGAACTATGAGCCATCTGCGTGGAGATGATTGAATCCCAGGGAACTGATGAGCTCCCTGAAAGCTTGTTTAGAGACCCCAAGGTAGAGCTGCATGCACAATTAGGGGGCAGGCTATGGAGGATGGTGCTGGTAGTCGTCTTGGTGCTGCTGCTGCCGCTGCTCCTGATGGTGGTGATGTCAGAGAAGATAACAACTGAAAAGCAGTGGTCAGATAGGACTCAAGTAGGAAAAGACTTGAGCCAAGAAGACCAACCAGCAAGCTCTTGGCAGTAGTCCCAAGCATGAGGTGTTGAGGGCATTCACTAGGGTGTTGGCAGTGTTAGAGGAGAAAAGATGGAATGTGTAAGAGATTTTATGAAGATAAAATCGACAAGACTTCTCCATTGATATAGAGAGTGAGAGAGAAGAAGGAGCCAAAGATGACACCTGGATTGTGAGGCTGTGTGACTGGAAAAATGGTGATATTCTCAACAATAATTTTTGTTGTTGTTGTTGTTGTTTGTTCTTCATTCTTGAAGAGGACCAAGACATTCAGGGTGATGCATGACTTGCAGGGAATTAGATTTAAGTGAGGGAGGGCTGTGCAAGATCACTAGCCTTACTTTTTCCTCCAGAGCCATCTGAGTCCAGTGGCAAGCTGTGTATCAGGACGATTGGAGATGGCCCTGGGTGGTTTGAAGGCAATTGGGGTTAAGCAACTTGCCCAAAGTCACAGCTAGTAAGTATATGAGGTGAGATTTGAACTCAGGTCCTTCTGACTCCAGCATCAGTGCTCTATCTTCTGTGCCACCTGGCTGCTTCTCAATGATAATAAGGAAGTTAGGAAGAGGGGAAGGTTTCTGGGGAATGAGAATGATTTCTACTTTGGACATGTTGAGTTTAAGATGTCTAATAAGCAATTGAAGATGCAAGACTGGAGGCCAGCAGAGAGGTTAGGAATGCTTAAGTAGAATTGAGAGTCATTAGCTTAGAGATGAACATTGATTCATGAGGCCTGATGAGATTGCCAAGTGAAATAGTCTAAAGGGAGAAGAGGGGAAGGGAGAGGAAAGGGAAGAAAAGGGAGAACATGGAGCCCATCTTTAGTAGGCATGGCTTGGGACTGAGAAGTAGTCATAGGGGGAAGAGGAGAACCAGGATATGAAAATCCGTCGAGAAGAGAATATCAAAGAATTCAGCTCATCAGATCCTGGAGGTGACTGTGGCACCAAAGAACATGAACATGGGAGAAACATCGGGGCCAAACAAATACAGCAAAAGTTTATAGTGGAAATGACCATTTTGAAGGCATTGAAGAATTGATTTTTTTCAAATTTTTGATAGAGACAAGATACTAAATGATTGGAATTAAAAAAGAAAATCACAGAGGGTATCCTTTCCCAAAAGGACAATCAAGAATATCAGAATATTAGTAATTACTAACTTTTATGATTACTTTTTCATCTTTGTAAATATTTTTTTCCTTTTTACTTTTGTTAAATTTACCACAAATTTAATAGGAAAGAAACATTCATATAGGCTAAGGTAAGTAACTGTTTTCTTTTAAATGTTTCATTGCAATATATATATATATACATATATATATATATATATATATATATATGCATGCTACAAAGCTGATAGTGAGATGAAGAAAGTGCTTTCTAAAAAGTAAAGCACTGTATAGGTGTAAGCTAATGGTCAATAACTAGAGTTCTTTTTCAAATGATCCAAGAAGTTTAGGGGATAGAAGAAACTGCATTTGGGATGGATTTGTTCATTGGGCTCCTAGATAATTTCCGTTAGGAAGAAAAATATCTGTCAATTAAAAAAACAACAACCAATGCACTTAGTCACCAAGCGTTAGAGTGTGAGCTTCTTAAGAACAGGGATTGTCTTGCTTTTTGCTTTTACTTAACAAGAACTTAATATAGTGCTTGGCATCCAGTAAGAGCTTAATAAGTGCATTTTCATTTAGTTAGTCAGTCATTCATTCCATGTATTTATATTGATTGACAATCATGGTTTCCTTGGGCATACAGGCTGATGGTATCCCTTTGTATAATATCTGATTCTCCAGGTATGCCTTATCACTTCCAGTGTGAACTTTCCTACCCACAGGCTCAGTGCTTATACAAAGCTCATAAAGCTCTTTAAGAACTCAAGAGATTGATTGTTCCTGTGTGTCCATCCACATAATGGATATTTCACATGTTTTATCTACTACCATCTTTCCTTTTGGCTTTTTCCTTTCTGCTATGACATAGTAAAGCGTTATTCAGGTAGTAAAACCTGTCTGGTGCAATTTTGATATTAATTTCTACTTTTCACAGCAGCAATTACTGAAACTGGATTTCACCCAATTCTACTTAAAAAGTTTTGATTCTAGCCATACCTAGTGAGAACTATAAAGTAATATTTTTAAAAATGGATTATAAGGGGGCAGCTAGGTGGCACAATGGATAGAGCACCGGCCCTGGAGTCAGGAGTACCTGAGTTCAAATCTGGCCTCAGACACTTACTAGCTGTGTGCCCCTGGACAAGTCACTTAACCCCAATTGCCTCACTAAAAGAAGAAAGAAAAATGGATTATAAGACCCTTTCACTTCACACCTCTCAATGGATCAGTTTTCCTTATTAATTCCACTGCTGTCCCTCAAGCAACTCACTTGACTTGCTGGGTCTTATGTATACATTTTACCTAGTAGACATTTTATATAGTAGACAGTGTAAAATCATTATTAATTCACTTTACTTGATTACAGAAAAAAAATTATGTAGTATTATTAACAAAGAGAGGGAGAGATACTGCAGGAGAAAATATAAGAAATGGAATAGTGTGGCTGGGGCTGGGATTCGTGGTACTCACCTGGAAGCTATCCCTTAAGGTGAGGCGTTCTGAGCTACAATAGGTCTAAAAACCTATCAGGTGTCTGCACTATATCTAGCACAAATATGGTGAGCCTCTGGGAGTAGAGGACCACAAAACTGCCCAAGGGATGATTAGCCTGCCTCAGTCAGTAGAACAGGGCAGCTTCCTAAAGCTTCCGTGCTGATCAGCTTTGAGCCTGTGAGTGGCCATTGAACTTCTATTGCTGTTTGGTTGTTTCAGTCAAGTCTGACTTTTCGTGACCCAATTTGGGGTTTTCTTGGTAAAGATACTGGAGTGGTTTGCCATTTCCTTCTCCAGCCCATTTGACAAATGAAGTAAACTGAGGTAAACAGGGTTAAGTGACTTGCCCAGGGTCATACAGCTAGTAAGTGTCTGGGGCCAGCTTCGAACTCAGGAAAAGGAGTCTTCCTGATTGCAAGTCCAGTGTTCTATGCACTGCACCACCCAGCTGCCTTATTACACTAGACTAGAAGTCTGGGTGAAATGGAGACATCCAGTTCGTGTTAGGGTTGTATATGTGCTTACTTTGAATATACACAACACTATACATGTTCTACATGTTTTCTCTCTCTATAGAATATAAGGTTATTGATGGATCTTTATATAGATGATCCTTACAAAAGGTACGTGTCCCGCAGGGACTCTGGAAGTGGCACTGAAGAACAAGAAGTGTTCTAACTCTCCCGCCTTGACCAATGAGTTGAGGGGAATGAGTGAAGGTACAGTAAAGACGAAATGATCAACAGAAGAAAGGTACTAGAATTGAAGGAGACTGGGAAAGGTTTCTTGTAGAAGGGGAGATTTTAGCTGGGATTGAGGGAAGTCACTAGAGCAAGGAGGTAGAGATGAGGAAGAAGAGCATTGGGGGTGGGGGTGGGGGTGGGGGACACAGCCTGGGGCAATAGCCTGAGCTGAGAGATGAAGGGTCTTGTTTGTGGAACAGCCAGGAGGCCGGGGTCACTGAATGGAAGAGCATGTTGGGGAGAGTAAGATAGAAAAAGACTGGAAAGGTGGGAAGGGGCCAGGTTGTAAAAGGCTTTGCATACCACATAGAGAAGTGCTAGGGAGCCACTGGAGTTTATTGAGGAGGGTGGGGTGACATGGTCAGATCTGCACTTTAGGAAGATCTCTTTCATAACTGAGTGGAACAGACTGGAGTGGGAAAGGACTTGAGGCAGGAAGACCAAACAGCAGACTCTTGGAGCAGTTCAGGCATGAGGTGATGAGGGCTTGTGTTCCCCTGCAATTGACTTCATGAAATCAGCAACAATTATATTAACTTTTAAAATTCTAGTGCCTAATAACATGGATATTTAAAAAAAAAACATAACACATAGTTGAGCTGGCTATAAGAAACACAATTTTTCTTTTCTTTGGTATATCTAAAGTTTTTAAAAGTTCCAGACTTAACTAATGCTAAATAAAATGGACATTCCCATCTACATAGTAGAATAGACAAAGGGTCATTTGTGAAACTGCAAATCCCTATTATGTAAAGTTACTTTTCTTTTAAATTTCAAACATTTAACATGTCACTTTCAAATCTGTTTGTGATTCTTTCTAGGTTTCTTTTCTTTTCAATGTATTTTTAATGCAATAATAAGCCTCCCTCCCTCCTTCTTCCCCCTCTCTCCCTCCCTTTTCTCTTTCCCTTCTTATTTTATCCCTATATCTCCCCTCCCTTCACATTTAAGTAGAAAAATGAAACCCTTGTAACAGACATGCAAATATTTCACATGGGAGAAACACAAGAAAGGTCCATAAGTAGAGTTAAAAAGAAAAAACTAAACAATGAACTCAATTCCTTCAATAGTACAGGGAAAGGTAAGGTTTTTTCCTTAAAAGAGGGGAAAAAAATTTAGATGGGTTAATAGCAAACATATCTGAGAGAAAAAGTAATATATGGGGCTAGAGAAGAAGTGTGTGTGTGTGTGTGTGAGAGAGAGAGAGAGTGTGTGTAGTAAAGGATTGGGTGAGAAGAAGAAAGAACAACAGATAGGAAGAAATCATAGAAGCAGTTCTGCTTAGCCTGACTGAGAGGAGAGGGGAAAGTGGCCTTTTCTCTCTCTGGGGGGAAATGGAATGGTACAGGAAGAACACAGGAGGGAAGGTATATGACAGAAAATAGTAGGAGGAATGTCTCATCGTAGGTTGTGGGGGGTGGGGGGGATAGGACATGAAAGCACTTTCATAACTATTTTGTGGTGGGGCAGGCCCTTACAAGCACCGAAGCAGATGTGAGCCATAGGAACTTGGTAAAATTTTACTTACTTGTCGAATTTATTTAATTATGTGTTTGGAGGTGAGTGTAATCTTCAGGCCCACCTGCTCAGGAATCTCTGTGCTCTTATGAAAACCCACTAATTTGGAGTATCTTACGAACAATTGCTAATGTTTAAAATCTCATCGATTTCATGAACTCCACAGTCATCCTAATGAGTTTAGGAGCAGCACCTGCATTTGGGACCCCCTCTCCACCTTAGGGAACACAGAATACGCCTTGGATTGGAGATGCCTCTAAAAGGACGAATCTGAATTCAGGTGAATTGACTTCAGGATCTAGAAAAAGGAGCTCTTAATACTTTTCCTTTCCCTATTTACCTTCTGGAATTCAGTAAGGGGTTCCTGGAATGGACTGCTCTCCATCCCCCTCCCACCGCAGGAACTGGAATGTCAGCTTGTGGCAGAAACACATGGCAGAGATAGGCATGTGCTTACATGTAGTCTGAGAGTCGTTCCCAACCCTGACTTACTATGGAGAGGAGGAAGGGACTCTGAATTCCCCAGGCAGTGTCAGCCTGTTCTAACTGAAAATGGAGATTTCCTGAGCATCACCTCCTTATGGGAAACAACCAGTCTCAAGATTTCCCAAGATGGAGAATTTGGGGATGAAAGCTTAGAGAAAGAGAAAGGGTTTTCCCAAGTCACCAACTTCCTTGAAGAAAGACTTGGATAGTACACATACAGTTCCTTCATTTCTTCCTGTGTGGAGAACAAAGCCCTTTACTTACTTGAAAAGTATAGGTCTGATTGGAAAGAGGGCATAGCTTGTCCAGCAGGCCCTATGATATGCTGGCTTGCTTTGTGGGTTTGGTGGGAAGACCACAGAGTGGGGACTCTCAAAGAGGGGCTCATAGGAGTGTCAGAGGGCTTCTCTGATAATGTCTCCATTTCCTCCTTTCCTGGGAACTCTGGGTCCATTCAGATACGTTTTATACTTTCTCTGTTTATTGGTTGCTGACTCCTTTGCATTTAGCATTTTCTGTAGGGTGAAATAAAAGCTGTTCTGTGCCCAATACGTTTGTGCTCTCTTGTGTGCTTCATATATAAAGATAGAGAAATATAGAAAGGGGCCTCCTATACCCATATTTGGTATAAATACAACCTCTATCCTGCGTATGTTGGGTATTTCTAGAGTAACTCCAGGTAGGAACAACAAGCCAAAGAGAGCTGACCCCCCCCTTCCCCACCCCCACCCGAAGGAGCGTAGTTCTGCCCAGGAGTGCCCTGGGTCATAGGCTATATTTGTATTTACCACATGCAGGTTATTTCCCAATAGAACATAAACCTCCTGCGGGCAGGGAGTGTTTCATTTTTTTCTTTCTGTCTCCAGAACCTGGCACTTAATGCTTAATAGATGCTTAATAGGGAGAATGATGAGGGGCTCAAGATTTTGCTTAGGTAGGTGTCTCAGGAAACCTTTAACCCATCCCAGAGGGAACCAGCATCCATAGTGGATAATGAGTCACAAGTCCAGAATTAACATGTATTGTTCCTGGCATAGATAAACACTGAATATAAGGGCATGGAATTCAATCAGGGCCTCATGACTCTGGAGGGAGAGTCATCTATCAGCATGCCACACTGAGTCCTCCCTAAATTTGATTTGAGAGAATGAGACATCACATAAAGACCCCTGACAAAAATGGTAAGAAAGGTGGAGTGGTTGTCATTTATGATTGTGCTAATAATGAGACAAGAGAACTGAGCTTTTTTATTTTTTTTAAATCCCCAGAAAGCCTTATTTCATATGAGCAATGTAGAAAGACATAGGGCAAAAAATAAGTGAAGAGCCCAAGGATGGTGATATCAGAATTAATAGAAAGAAAAAGAAGTAAGGAAGGAGGTGAAGTATATTATCATTTCATGAAAGATGCTCTGGTGAAATTTGAGAGGGTAGATGGGGTTTGGGGACATGGAGTGTTGAGTATTGTATTCTCTTCTGAGAAAGGAGCATGTGATTCAAGCTCTATTAAGTGTTGGGAAGACTAGAAGTAGCAGAGGTGGGGAGTGGTAATGTGAGTGAATACTTATTCAGATTAGCAAACCAAGAGCTGGCTTAAACTGAGAGGACAAACCTAACAGGAATAACATATGGGATGAATGAGGAGCTGTAACGATTCATGTGTCAGGTGATTCCAGTGTTTTAACCACTATTTCAGACAAGGCAAAAATAAAATTGGACAGTTAAGGGGACACTGTTGACAGTATATGGCTTAAAAGCATCATAGATAGCTAGAGGATTCTGTTACTCCAGTAGTTCTGTTAGCTTGTTGAGGTACATTAATGAATGAAGTATTTATTAAGCGAAAGAGGAAAGTAAGACTTCAATGAGGAGCTTACATTCTAGGGCCATCTCTGTGTTGATTTCTCCGGTTTATTATCCTGTATGTAAGTGTTTGTACAGACTTATTTGTGTATTGTCTCTCCCGTTCGATCTGAGAACAAGAGAAAGGACTATCTTTCACCTTTCTTATCCTTCAGCCCTTAGCACAGTGCTTAGCACACAGTGACTGGCCCTTAATAAATGTTTCTTGGCTGACTGGCTTTCTCCTGGTGGAGACAACACATCTAAGTTTCTGGTACAAGTCAGAAAGGTCTTATGGCACTTAAGGTGATGCAGCAGAGCAACCAGTAAAAAGCCGTTTTCTTTCATTTCATTTCTGCCAGTGAAATCCTGCCAGGTTCTGATGCTGAACCATCTGACAGCTACTTTTCTGGCTCTTCAGTATCTGTGGCAGCAGCCCCTGCAGGGGCACATTTCCTCAGGGGCTGCACAGCGCTGGAAGCCTGGCTATTGTTCCCAAGGCTCTTGGGTTCAGGGTCCTGGGCTGTGTCTGTTGGGTGTGAGAGGATGTGGTGGTCATGGAGAGGTGGCTAGTGGTGCTTCAGCTTGCCTGCCTCATGGACCCTTTAGGTGTTTTGCTGTTGGTTGGCATGATGAAGCCCTTCTCCAGAGAGCTGCCTCCCCAGGTGATGACTGAGGGGGCTTTCGTGCCTATCTGCCTTGTGGTAGCAATTGGTACACACTGGTGGTAGCAAGAAACATGGACTCCTCCAGAAGAATTTCTCCCTTCAATCGAAGCACATCTGGTGTTTAGGGGACCACTGGTCTTCCAATAGTTCTTGGGTTCAGGGCCCTGGGCTATCTCCATCAGGTCTGAGAGGAGACAGTGGTCATGGTGAATGATGGTAATTTGACTAGTTGCAAAAAGGCAGAAATATTAAATATAAGCTTTATAGCCCACAGGAACAACATGTTGAATAGTGAATCCAGAAACAAATCAGAAAAGTGGCAGCTATGTAAAGGAGGAATAATAATAATGAGACAGTCATTAAAAGATGTTGAGATGAAACTAAAGCATTCTTCAAGGGGAAAAAATTAGTCCTCTGAAAACATAAAAGTAGGAAAAGAAGGGCAACTAGGTGGTGCAGTGGATAAAGCACCAGCCCTGGATTCAGGAGAACCTTAGTTCAAATCCAGCCTCAGACACTTGACACTTACTAGCTGTGTGACCTTGAGCAAGTCACAACCCTCATTGTCCACCCCGCAAAAAAATAGGAAAAGAAACTTCATTAACTCTGCGTGAAATTTGAAAAACTAAAGTAAAAAAACAAGAAATTTTGAACATTAGAGGGAAAATAGATAAAATTATGTACAAGAAGACTAGAGAAATGGTAAAAAAAAAACCCTACATTTTTAAAAATTAAAAAAAACCTAATAAGTCATTAACTAATTGGTAAAAAAGAAAAACTAAAATTGCCTAAATAAATGAAAAGTGTGTATAACAACAGAGAATAAATAAAAATAATTATCAGAAATTATATAATATCTGGAATCTTAAAGGTGATAGGTGATTACCTATCAAAATAAAATACCCAAATGAACAAAACAGATATCTTAATTCAGACTTAGAATGAAAAGTAGAGAAAATCATGTAGTTACTACCAGATAAAGAATTAGGAGAGGTGTGTGTGGAAGGGGGGGAAGGATAACTCTTTGTTTAGAAAGTATTTCATAATCTATAAAATCTATTAAAATCTATCACAATCTACAAAAACTATCAATTTTAATTAAAATTTTAATTATCTAAATATAATCTTTAAAAATCTCTAAAATTTAGCAATTAATACCTTTGCAAAAAATGTATTCTCTGTAATTAAGAATGTAATCTGCCATGTTTTTATGAAACTATTCAATAATCATTACAAAAATGGAAGATTTCTTGCACCACAATCCATGTTGAGCTCTGAATATGTATGTAAATATGAAGAATCGCGTAGAAAAAATAGAGGGGAACAGAAGCAGCTGTTTTTCATAACTTTGGCTCAGGGAAAATTCATAAGCCAATGATAAACATCACAAAAGATAAAATAGAATATCTTGATTATGAAAAAGTTCAATCAAAATCATCGCAGCTAAAATAGAAAGGGAAGCAAGAAATAATTTTTGCTGTGAATGATTCTGATATGCACCATAAGTTCAAGGTATATAGGCTATAGACGCAAACAGATTAAATCACAAACTATTACTTATAAGTAATCGGGATATGAACAAGCCATTTGCAAAAGAAGAATTAAATTATGCTCATATGAAAGATTGCTTTGAATCACTAGTAAGAGGGCCAATGCAAATTAAAACAATTCCTTTCACACTTCTAAAAATAATGTTTGTAGAAATAGAAAACTTTCTAAGCTGTCTTCTTTGACTCCAAAATTCTACTATTGGAAAAATTCCTTCAAGGAGCTAATTTTTATAAGAGAAGGAATTAGCCCAGTCTATATCAAAACATTTTTAATAGCTATAAACTTTTTATTTATTTGTTTGTCTAATTACTTACCTATTTATCATTAACACTGGTTTTAAAAAGTTTGGGCTTCCAAATTCTCTCTCCCCCCTCTACCCACTAAGAAATCAAGCAATATGATATCAGTTATACTTGTGAAGTCATGCAAAATTAGCCATGGGTAATTATAAACTTGGAACAAAATTGGGGGATAGCTATAGAAATTGTGATATGTGAATGGAATAAAATATTATTATTATGCTTTAAGAAGTTACAGAATGAGGTAAGAAGAACCAGGATAATCATACACGCAATTACTATAATATTGTGAGGAAAAAATGACACTACAGGGAAGTAAAATGCCGATAATGAAATAAACATACCTCCTTCCTCTCAGTTGAGAAGTGGGAGATTATGTATTTTGTGACATTGGTTTTTGATTAAATATTTTGGGATTTTTCTTAAACAGTTTTTACTTAAATTTCTTTGTCACAAGGAAGCTTTATTGGGCAGTAATTAAGGGAAAATTGACTGTGCTCTACAACAAAAGACAACAATAAACCATAAAAAGAAAAATCAGTTTATAATAATATGAAAACACTATTATATACAGTGAATACTGGGAAAACATTGCTGATTTTAAGTATAGAATGCCAGCTTTTTTTTCTTTATAGAACATATTATATGATAATTTTATTATGTCATGTCTGTTATTTACCATTGTTTTGCCCTTAGGGGAAAAGTATTTGAGAGAAAAGACTATATTTGGACTCTTCTCAGAGTCCTAAAGGCAGAGAGTGAGTCTGGTTTCAGGCCCCACACCTTTGATGTCCAAATCTCCCAGCAGGGGGCTGCCCAGAACAAAAGGCTCTGAGGAGCCGAAGGTTCTGTGTTTTGTGGGAGCTGGGCTAAGCTGGGAGTTCACCTTGAGGTGCCCAAAGTGATCCCCATGTGACCCTGATGTTCAAACCCCAACTAAAGTTTTGTTTTTTGACAAGTTATGTATTATGTGTGTTAATACAGCCCTGTTCTAGTGAGGAATGGGGACATTCTTGCCCAGAATAAGGTCAAGGCCTAGTGTTGCAATCTGATTGGTCAACTGCTACAATCTGATTGGTTCTTACAGTTACCACATATGGGAGGTTGTTACTATATTCTGGTATTGGTTGTTTTTGTAATGCTGCATGCAAATGGAAACTGTAATGTGATTGGTCCAGAGGGACCCTTGAGGAGTATAAATAGAGGGGAGGGCACATTCAGAAGAGTGCCCATCTTCGAGAAGACGAATAAAGAAGCCTTCACCCACCTACTGCTGCCTACTTGGATTCTTTGAGCAGCAACCTATTAGCAACACTAGAGCTATACAACACTATTTGAATGGTTAGCTGTGTTTCTAACAGTATTGAATTTTTTTTTTATAGAATGTTTAGAAAAAGAGGGATTGGAAATGATATATTTTAAGTTTGTTGATTCATAATTTAATAAGGCATACTTATTTTAGAATTCTCATGGAGCTGTGCTTTCATTAGTGGGCATACTTTTCTATCAGTTTAGAGTTAGTAATAAATGTGGAAATTATGTTAATGTAATTAGAGTAAGTTAGATCTTACATGGTTAATTTTGCTGTCTGAAAGTTGGGGATTTTGATTTGCTTGTCCAATTAAATATGGTTAATTTAAAGACAATTAAAGTTGATGCACTGGGTGGATGAGAAATAATCTCAGAAATATTTTCGAATTACTGATATCCAAAATTGTCCTTAAACATAATATAGTTCATTAGTATAGAAATACATAGTGTATGGACATATTCTATTGGCTTCTCCAAAATTTTACCTAAAAACTGGAACTTTAGAAAGTCTAGACTTTTTTGCTGTTCTAATTCTGATGTATGCCTCTTATTCTGTAAACTACGTTGTATAATACAGAGAGTAGATACTATGCCAAGATCAGGAACCTATTCCATACTGATAAGACAGACTTGCTTAGATAATACATTGTAAAATAAATGCAAATATTTCAACTGGAGTTAGTGATTACTCACCAAAAGCAAATAACTGTAGGACCAGTTTCCATATTTATAAGAATACATTCATACTCCTCATTTGCAGCTTTTGTCTTGGGTGAAGTTTAGAACTTTCTAATTTGTTTTTCTTCATTGAAATAGTTAATTTGCTTTTGTATAGAGTTTATATCCCATTACCAATACTTCTCTGACACCATGATGATTTTTCAAACTTGAAAAAGTACTCTTTGACATGTCTCTCTCTCTTTTCTTTAGGCTTTCGAAAAATAAGTCTCGATGATCTTCGGAAGGCTTATATTGTCAAGGATGTTCAACAGTACATTCTCCATCGTCTAGATCAAGAAGAAGCCTTGAGACAGCACCTCACAAAGGAAACTGCAGAAATGTTGAATCAGCTTCATATCAAAAGCAGCGGATGTTTTCTTTATCTAGAACGAGTTCTTGATGGAGTTGTGGAAAATTTTATTATGTTAAGAGAAATCCGTGATATCCCTGGAACTCTCAACGGGCTATACCTCTGGCTCTGTCAAAGACTTTTTGTGAGGAAACAATTTGCAAAAGTCCAACCTATTCTGAATGTAATTCTTGCAGCATGTCGACCACTAACCATAACAGAATTATATCATGCAGTATGGACCAAAAATATGTCATTGACCATAGAAGACTTCCAGCGCAAATTAGATGTACTCTCAAAACTTCTTGTTGATGGACTAGGAAATACTAAAATATTGTTTCATTATAGTTTTGCAGAATGGCTACTGGATGTCAAACATTGCACACAAAAGTATTTATGTAATGCAGCAGAGGGACACAGAATGCTCGCAATGAGTTATACCTGTCAAGCAAAAAATTTAACTCCTTTAGAAGCTCAAGAATTTGCATTACATTTGATTAATTCCAACTTACAGTTAGAGACTTCTGAGTTAGCTCTGTGGATGATATGGAATGGTACACCTGTCAGAGATTCTTTGTCTACTCTAATCCCCAAAGAACAAGAAGTCCTGCAGTTGTTGGTTAAAGCAGGTGCCCATGTCCACAGTGAAGATGATCGTACGTCTTGTATTGTCCGCCAAGCCTTAGAGAGGGAAGATTCTATCCGAACCTTATTAGATAATGGAGCCTCTGTAAATCAGTGTGATTCAAATGGGAGAACTTTGTTGGCTAATGCTGCGTATAGCGGCAATCTCGATGTTGTTAATTTACTTATTTCCAGGGGAGCAGATTTAGAGATTGAAGATGCTCACGGACAGACAGCACTGACTCTAGCTGCTCGACAAGGACACACCAAGGTGGTTAACTGTTTGATTGGCTGTGGAGCAAATATTAATCACAACGATCATGATGGCTGGACAGCATTACGCTCTGCTGCTTGGGGAGGTCACACCGAGGTCGTTTCTGCTCTTCTTTATGCTGGAGTCAAAGTTGACTGTGCAGACGCCGATAGTCGGACGGCCTTGAGAGCAGCGGCCTGGGGAGGACATGAAGATATTGTTCTGAATTTACTTCAACATGGTGCTGAAGTTAACAAAGCCGATAATGAAGGTAGAACTGCTTTGATAGCTGCAGCCTACATGGGGCACAGAGAGATTGTGGAGCACTTGCTGGACCACGGGGCAGAAGTGAATCATGAGGATGTGGATGGGCGGACTGCACTGTCGGTGGCTGCACTCTGTGTCCCTGCCAGTAAAGGCCATGCATCAGTAGTTAGTCTTTTAATTGATCGTGGCGCTGAAGTAGATCACTGTGATAAAGATGGTATGACCCCCTTGTTGGTAGCTGCCTATGAAGGACATGTGGACGTTGTTGACTTGCTTTTAGAAGGGGGAGCAGATGTGGATCATACAGATAACAATGGCCGAACACCCCTTTTAGCAGCAGCTTCTATGGGGCATGCTTCAGTGGTAAATACTCTTTTATTCTGGGGTGCCGCTATTGATAGCATTGATAGTGAGGGTAGGACAGTTCTCAGCATAGCTTCAGCACAAGGAAATGTCGAGGTGGTACGAACTCTGCTGGACAGAGGGTTAGATGAGAATCACCGAGATGATGCAGGGTGGACACCATTGCACATGGCAGCTTTTGAAGGTCACAGGTTAATATGTGAAGCGCTTATTGAGCAAGGAGCCAGAACAAATGAAATAGATAATGATGGCCGCATACCTTTCATTTTAGCTTCCCAAGAGGGACATTATGATTGTGTACAGATATTATTGGAAAATAAATCTAACATTGATCAAAGAGGATATGATGGAAGGAATTCCTTGCGGGTTGCTGCTTTAGAAGGTCACCGGGACATCGTTGAATTACTTTTCAGCCACGGAGCTGATGTTGACTACAAAGATGCTGACGGCCGACCCACACTTTACATCTTGGCTCTTGAAAACCAGCTTACAATGGCTGAGTACTTTTTAGAAAACGGTGCAAATGTGGAAGCAAGTGATGCTGAAGGGAGGACAGCACTTCATGTTTCCTGCTGGCAGGGCCATTTGGAAATGGTGCGACTTCTGATGACATACCATGCCGACATCAATGCCGCGGACAATGAAAAGCGCTCTGCTTTGCAGTCGGCAGCCTGGCAGGGCCACGTGAAGGTGGTGCAGGTTTTGATTGAACATGGGGCTGTAGTTGACCACACGTGTAACCAAGGTGCGACTGCCCTCTGCATTGCTGCTCAAGAAGGACACATTGATGCTGTGCAGATATTGCTAGAACACGGTGCTGACCCAAACCATGCAGATCAATTTGGACGTACTGCTATGCGGGTTGCTGCCAAAAATGGACATTCTCAGATAATTAAATTATTGGAAAAATACGGTGCATCTAGTTTAAATGGTTGCTCCCCATCTCCTGTGCATACAATGGAGCAAAAGCCCCTGCAGTCAGTATCTTCAAAAATGCAGTCTTTAACAATAAAATCAAATAGTTCTGGGAGTACTGGTGGAGGAGATATGCAGCCTACACTGCGTAGCTTATCTAATGGGCCAACTCATGCATTCAGCTCTCCTTCAGAATCTCCAGATTCCACAGTTGATAGGCAGAAATCATCACTGTCAAATAATTCCCTTAAAAGCTCCAAAAATTCTTCTCTAAGAACTACTTCCTCTACAGCAACTGCTCAGACAGTCCCTATTGATAGCTTCCACAATATGTCTTTTACAGAGCAGATACAGCAACATTCATTGCCCCGAAGCCGAAGTAGACAGTCAATTGTTTCCCCATCTTCTACAACACAATCCTTAGGACAGAGTCATAACTCACCAAGTAGTGAGTTTGAGTGGAGTCAAGTAAAGCCTAGTTTGAAATCAACTAAAGCAAATAAGGGAGGGAAATCAGAAAATTCTAGCAAATCTAGTTCTGCTGGGAAAAAACCTAAATCTAGCAATTCTTCACAGCCAAAAGTTTTAGAGTATGAAATGACTCAGTTTGATAAAAGGGTACCTGTTGCCAAATCTGGGACTTGTACACCACTTAAGCAGATGCCAACAGAATCACAGTGTAAAATTATGATTCCCCCAGCTCAGCAGGAAGTTGGGCGATCTCAGCAGCAGTTCCTAATTCATCAACAAAGTGGTGAACAGAAGAAGAGAAATGGAATAATGACAAATCCAAATTACCACCTACAAAACAATCAGGTTTTCCTTGGTAGGGTTTCAGTCCCACGAACAATACAGGACAGAGGGCATCAGGAAGTTCTAGAAGGCTATCCTCCTGCAGAGACAGAGTTAAGCCTTAAACAAGCCCTGAAGCTTCAGATTGATGGTTCTGATCCAAGTTTCAACTACAAAAAGGAAACCCCCTTATAAAAGGTAAATTTTGATTAGTACCAGTATGGTTCTAAATGAAGAGGGTCTTTGCAAACATTCAGGGAGACCTGTTCAGATCCTGATGCTAAGAGAATACCTAATGTGTTGTAATAGGGTTTATACTTTGACATTTTTGGTTTGAACTGTAACATAGTTAAATAGCTGTTGGCTTAATGGGGTCATCTATAAGTAGGCTATGAAACATAAAGTTATTTTTAAAGATTGAAAAAAGTATATTTTGTCTTTCACATGCAGTCATTACTGCATGTTCAGATATTTATAAGCCTAAGCATTGGGGAAGGCTCAGTGGATATGAGGATGTGGTTTTTATCAGTATAGAGAGTGCACAGTGAGATATTCTATCTCCCAAGGCACACCAATCCACATCTGTTCTGAATCTTACAGAATCTTAGGCATGTTCTTGGGGTATTGAGAAGTTAAGTGATTACCCATAGACTTGTATTTTTTTTATACTATTTAATCATAATCTCTGATCTGTTAGCTTCAGTTTTTTTTTAAATTTTGTTTTTTTTCTGTGTGTGGGGCAGTGAGGGTTAAGTGACTTGCTCAGGGTCACACAGCTAGTAAGTGTCAAGTGTGTGAGGCCAGATTTGAACTCAGGTCCTCTTGAATCCACGGCTGGTGCTTTATCCACTGCGCCACCTAGCTGCCCCTAGCTTCAGTCTTAAATATAAGTAATACCTCTACTAAAATCTTACCATGATGCCTCACTATGACATAGATGTGACTCTGGGTTTTCATAGGTTATACCAACATTAGCATAAACTCAGGAAAATTATGCAAAGCTAGATAGTCCTGGTGATGAACTATGTGCCTCTTGTCCAAAGGACCAAGTAAGCAAAGTTCAGAAGGGCTCATTGGCATGACAGCTAAAGGTCATGAAGTTTTTGGCCATGGTAAAAAAAATGGAATCCATCTACTAAGTCACAAAGACCTTTCAACCTGCTTTAATGAAACAAGTATAATATACACATAGATGAAATGAAAGATTCTTCATATTGTAACGATTGGAATGGCGCCACCTGCTGGAGACTTACTGTAGAAGAGTTCCGCCCATGAAGCGAAGGTTTTTGAGGGCAAGACCAGGAGTCTTTTCTTTGGCATCAGGAAGTGACGCGGGCTAGTGGGAGGAGGAAGGAAGAGACTGGCGCTCAGTCTCAGGCTCTTTCCTTTGGACTCTGGTGGAGAGCGGAGCTAGAAATGTGCTCTCCCTTTAATAGATAGGAATCTAGGCCTTTCTCTCTTTATCAAATTCTTATTCTCCTTAACAAATGCTTAAAAGTCTAACTCTTGCTAAAGCTTATAATTTATTGGTGACCACTCATTGGATATTTTAGACAGTTTAGCTAGAATTTTAGCCCTTCACAATATGATAATAAGTAAAATGTTCATAATGATTTTCAAGTTTTTTTTTTTAATTTAAAGTTTTCTACAAAAATATTATGGTTATCTTCATTTCTCTGGGTTTACTCTGTCTTTGTAGAGGTGCTTAGTTATCAAATACCTCAAAAAAATGTTCATATGTTCTAGTATGGACATTTCATTTTTAAAAGATAAGAACTTATATTCCAGTAAGGCTTTAAAAAGCTACATAATATGATACTGTGTATTGTCTAACCAATTTATTAGTCGTCTTATGTACAACTGTGCTTTAAGGAAACATTGCATTCCAAAGAAAAATATTTTGGCTTTTTAGATTCAACAAAATTCCCCAATTTTAAAAGGCTTTTGGAGGTTATGAAAAACAAAAAATTTAAAGAATAAAATAGCTTATATGACTGAATTCTTAAAAGAATACTCTGGGGAGTCTTGGAAGCAAAACCTTTATGAAATTAATGAAATATTTTAAGCCAGTTTTTCTTACCTAATTACTATTTTATATTGATGAAAATTAATTTGTATTGTTAAAGCTTGATTTATCTATATATCTTTGGTGGAGTTGCAGAGCTACAACATTAATGTGGAAAAGTAGAATTTTTCAGGGATCATTGTATTCTTGTTTCTGAGACACTGGTTTTTACACATAAACATTAATTGCAAGGGTTTTTTTTCCCCCTCTTACATTTTAAATTTTTTCTATCTCCTGAAAATAAAGGGTATTAATGGCATCTTGAAAGAATTATCCTTAATCTTGCAGACACTGAGTAGAATCATGGGAAAATATTGGATCTAGTATCCATAGACCCACTTTGGACAATTTAGTTTCTCTGTGTCTCAGTTTTACCATTTATTAAATTAGAGGCTTTGACTGGATGATATCTCATGTCTTTCTTGATCTCCATATTTTTGATCCTTTAAAAGTAAATATATGTTAACCACAATTCAAAGAAACATTCAGTATCACTGTGATATATATAGTTAGGGTGACATTTTATCTCCTACATCTGTGATGAGCAAGGATATTTTTCTAATGCATAGTTCCTAGGATGTGAGTCAAGAGATTAAATAAAAATGGCATGTTCTTATTCATTTTCTCATAAAAATAGAATACTCTGTAGATAAAGAGTGGTTTCCACAAAAGCACAGAGGCTGAGAATCAGTGGACAGATGATAAGAGATGGCGAATTGTGTGTACCATAAGGCTTGAAAGGTTGTGAGGCATCAGGACCACCTTGAATTTCAGGGGAAGGTGCTACATAATTGGCAGTAAGGAATAGTCAAAGAATTTTCTGTGGAGAATTGACATGATCAGATTTCTACGTATGGCGGGCCACTGCAAAACTATGTAGGATGAAATATAGAGGAAAGAAACTAGAAACAGGCCATGTAAGGCTGTTGCACTTTATAGCATATGGGTCTTTGTTTAAAATATATCGTAGTCTAGATGTGCTTACCATGAATCTTTCCATTGTACTTTAGGTCAGGTACAACATTGATTTATTGGAGACTGTAGCATTCCTAGATTCACAATCATGTCATTAATAGCTAGCTAGCATGACTTTGAGAATGTGTTAAAAATATGTCTGTGTCTATGTGTGTGGATCATTAGAAGTACTATCAGTCATTCTCTTCCTGGGCCTCCCTCATTGTTCATCTGCAGTTACTGTCCCAGATGTATGTAAGTAGATGTACAAGGATACCATTGTTTGGATAATATATACTTTTCATCCAGATGCTACATTTATCGAGATTATTCAGCCAATTCCTTTTGAATCATGGATCTTATGAAATGAGGGCATTTATTATGAAGGCCCTGTAATGTTTTGAGACTTAATGAAATCTCCTTATCTGACTCTCTGGTGAACAAGACACTCCATCTCTCATCTTCGGGCATTCTCTCTGGCTGTCCCCTGTGACTGAAATGTTCTTCCTTCCCAATTCTGCTGACCTCCCTGGCTTCCTTTAAGTGCCAGCTAAAATCCCACATTCTAAAGGAAGCTTTCCCACCCCTTCTTAATGCCAGTATTTTCCCTATTTTAATTATTTCCAGTTTATCCTGTATATCGTTTGCTTTGTGTATATTTGTTGAATGTTTTCTCCCCCATTAGATTGTAAGCTCTTTGAGGGAAGGGACTATCTTTTGCCTCTTTTTGTATACCCAGTGCTTAGTACAGTCCCTGGCACATAGTAGGTGCTTAATAAAGGTGAATGAATGAATGAATAGAATCTGGAAGACTTTACCATCTTTAAATTATTTTTTTCTATCAGTGTCTTGTCTAAGACATAATTGCCTTTTTTAATCTAAGACATCCTATCAGTGGCAAACATCTTTCACAAAATAAATATCCCTGATTTTTTGTCTCAGGGTTAAAAACTAGAGGGTATTTGAATAATTTTTTCTCTAATTTGTCAAAGACTACTATATATTCTTATGTATCAACTCTATGCATCTATTTCCCAGATGTACAGATTCTGCCCCAGCTCTCCCTGGAGCTTCATTCTCACATCATTAGTTGCCTATTGGACATTTCAGATTGGATGTCCCAGAGACCCAGTATGTTCAGCACAATGAACACCAAACTTATCCTTTACGAATCTACCAGAATTCCCTATTTCTGCTGAAGGAATTTCTATTCTCCCAGGATTACACTATGACATTATTCTCAACCACTCCTTCTACATATCCAGTCAGTGGCCAGATCTTACCATTTATATCTCTGAAAGTCTCACATCCACCCCCTTTCCTCTCCTTATACAGATGCTGCATTTATTCATATGGTTATCACTTTTCCTCTAGATTATTGCCTCAGCCTCCTGATTGGGGTCTCTGCTTCCCATTGTAACGATTGGAATGACGCCACCTGCTGGAGACTTACTGTAGAAGAGTTCTGCCCATGAAGCGAAGGTCTTTGAGGGCAAGACCAGGAGTCTTTTCTTTGGCATCAGGAAGTGACGCGGGCTAGTGGGAGGAGGAAGGAAGAGACTGGTGCTCAGTCTCGTGCTTTTTCCTTTGGACTCTGGTGGAGAGCGGAGCTAGAAATGCTCTCTCCCTTTAATAGATAGGAATCTAGGCCTTTCTCTCTCTTTACCAAAATTCTTATTCTCCTTAATAAATGCTTAAAACTCTAACTCTTGCTAAAGCTTATAATTTATTGGCGACCACTCATTAGATATTTTAGACAGTTTAGCTAGAATTTTAGCCCTTAACACCATCCATCCTCCATACTCTGCCAAAGTGATTTTTCATTAAGTTCACATTTGACCATGTTGCTCCCCTACTCAATTGATCAATGCTTTCTTATTGCCTCTAGGATCAAATAAAAACACTTCTGTTGAGCTTTTATAGCCGTACCACCCGGCCCATACTCTGCAAGAAGCCCAGCAGAGTTGGCCTCTGTTTTTCACAGACATTCCAACTTTCATCTTCCTGCCTTTGTACGGGCCATCCCCGATACCTTGAATGTGCTTTTTTCTCCCCTCTGCCTCACAGACAATGAAGCTTAAGTGCTACCCTTGAATATGGACCTTTTCCTGGTCCCTCTAACTGGTAGGGCCCTACCTTTCAAACTACCTTTGTTTTGTGTTGATTTGTATTGATCTTATTATACTGATTCTATGTATTCTCCTTTTAGAATGCAAATTCCTTGAGAGGTAGGATTCTTTGTACCCCTCTGGTCTAGCACAGCTAGCACAGTGCAGATATTTGATAAATAATTATTAGTTGTATGATTGGTCCTTTTGTTATTCTTTCCTCCCTGTGATATTTTGATAAACATTGCTTTAACTCTTCCAAGACGGATTTTCCCCTTCAGTGTTGGTTCTGGTCTAGCCACTTGATCATATTGAAATACACTATTTCAGTTTCCTTAGTAGAACAGCAGATAGTAAATATGTTCTGTGGAGTTACAGGACCTGGGTTCAAAGCTCACCTTTGATACGCCCTATCTGATCTTGACTAGTCACTTAAGTTTCCCCAGCCCAACTCTTCTCAGTTGTATAGGGACGGGTTGGACTAGACAGCCTCTAATAAATAATCCTTTTGGCCCATGGTCCTATGAGACCCATTGAAACCCAAGTAGTATTAGGATCCAGATGTGGAGATTTATTGTTATTGATAATGAAATCAGATCATGATTGAACACAGTTGTTTCATTTTTCTGGCTGTTGGTTGGCCTCCTGCCAGTTTGGGGTTTGAATGCCCTTGAGATAATGTAGCTTAGTTAGGTCTCCTGTCAAGCCTTTTTTCATGCTTGCTTTCTTTTTTTTGGCTTCCGTTACTTTTCTTGTAATCCTATGAGATATTATTCAATCTTCCACTATCCTCCTCCATAACATTTTGCCAATTTGCTTGTATTCTTATATGGTGTTGCTGTTGGCTGCCATTGCTGTTTATTTGGTATGGAAATCAATTATTTACTGGCTAAAGCATCTTCCGGGTTCTCCTGGCAACTCATTCTGAATTTTTCATAGAAGTGTTGATAATGTCAGCCATTTTGCCTTCTTGAAATTGTTGAAGGATCATTTTACAACAATATTTCATGAGAGAAAAGCAGTGAAAATGTCTTCTTTGTGGGTTCATTATCTGTCTTCTGCCTTTCTATGTGTCAGTGTCGCACAGTGCTCTGTCCTGAGCTTTCGTTCTTGATCTCTGTAACTCCTGTATGCTCAGCCATTATTTCTATGCAGATGAGTCCCAGACCACATCCATCCCTCATCTTACTCCTCATCTCTGGCCCCCTTATCTCCAGCTGCCTCTATAGCGCTCTACATGGGTGTCTAATAGGAACCTCAACTTCAACATATCAGGAACAGAACTCATTCTCTTTCCCCAAAATCACCCAAATTTCCCTTTTTCTGTCTAGGACATCACCATTTTTCAATCATCCAGGTTTGCAGCATAAAAGTCATCCTCAATTCTTCTACTTGCCCTGTCTCCCTCCCCCACTTCCCATTCAACCAATTGCTAAACACTGTCAGTTCTGCCTCTACATTTCTTGCATGCTTCCACTTCATCCTTTCACATCATAGCCATCTTATTTCAGCCTTTTTCATCACCTCTCCCAGGCTATTGAAGCAGCCACCCCATTGGTTTTTCTCCTTTTAGTTGAGCAAACAGATAGGGAGAGTTTTAAAGTGACTTGTACAAAGCCAAATAGCAAATAAGTGTTAGATTTAAGAGTCAAACTTTGGTCCACTTGGTGAAAGAGTGAGCAGAGCTGGTCCTGGGCCCCTCCTTGAAATGAAAGTGCTAAGAACTGACCAGTCAGAGGAGGGGACTTTGCTATGTGTTGTATCTCCCTTCTACCATTTCCTCCCAAACAGTAAAATGTAAATTTTATATATATGTATAACTTGAAGGCATGAACTGTTTCATTTGGGCCTTATATATCCCCAGGGCTTCATGTAGTGCTAACTAGGCCTGAGTTGTCTAAGAAATGTTTGTTGAATTAAATTGAAACTCACCAGAAGACAAGCATGTTCTTCAGAGAACCTAAGCCTATTATATAGTTAATGCTTCTTAGGCATTCCTTCAATTTAATTTTATTCTTAAAATTTATAGTTTTCAGAATAAATGGCAGAGTAGAGCTGGAAGGGATATTAGAGATCATGTAATTCAACCTTCTTATACATTAAAAGAAAAAAAAACCTAGCAGCTGCAATTCCAGTCAGATAGAAAAACAATTGTGCATGTATGTATATGTGTGTGTATATATGTATCTCTGTGTGTTTATTCTCTCCCCCGTCCCATCCCCAATGGATATCTGTGAGCATCCAGGGATAAGAGAGAACACACACAAAAAAAAAAAGATTTAGAAAGGAAATTGCCTTTAGTTTCTAGTTAACTTAGGTAGATGATGGAAAAGTAAGTGCCATTAAACAACATCTGTGAGTGGCAGGAAAAACTAATGCTGAGGAGCAAAATTTGTGGTGGCTGAGGGCATAGGAAGATGTATGGACTGGCAAAGGGGAGAAATTCAGGAATCAATAGTTGTATTAAAAAGTATGCATAAAGTAAATCAATCTACCAAATATAAAAACCTTTTTTCTCTACATGAATGTTTACTATTGTAATTGGAGGGCAAAATATTCTCAACATAGTTTTGCATTAAGAACAAGAGACTAGTGTATAGGGTTTTTTTTGTTGTTGTTGTTGTTGTTGTTTTTTGGTGGGGCAATGGGGGTGAAGTGACTTGCCCAGGGTCACAAAGCTAGTGTCAAGTGTCTGAGGCCGGATTTGAACTTAGGCACGCCTGAATCCAGGGCCGGTGCTTTATTCACTGCGCCACCTAGCTGTCCCCTAGTGTATAGTTCTTTAAAAATCTGCTTTTAACAAGGATATTTTGTTCCCATAACTTTTTTATTCTTTTCCCTCTCTGATTACATCTCACTTTTTACTTGGTCTTGAATGCTGAAGCCCTCCATGCTATCACTGGAATTCTTGCTCCTCAGGGGGTAGGTTGTTATAACTGGGTGTTCACTACTTCCAGCAGTAGATAGTCCTCTCTCATACTTTGGTGCAGTGTTAAGGAATGTTTAACAAAGCTTTTAACAGAGTTGAACTCCAGTGACAAATTCTTACCACTATTCAGAGAATCCTTTGCAAATGTAGCCAGTGTTTCAAGATGCAGAATATTTATGAACTGAACTGCGTAACTAATTTAAGTTTCTGCAAAAGGTCAGTTGGCTCATTTATAGCCAGTTCAGCAATTGTACCTGTTTAACCCTATTTAGGCTTTCATTATATTAAAAATAGTATGCTTCTATGATGTTAAAATATTAATATATTTTTAAATAGCAAAATTAATGATCTCTATTTTTTTTAAATGTTTGCACCAGTTCCCATTTCTGTGAAACAGACATTTGTCACTAGCGTGGTTCATCAGCTGCGTGGGACAAAAGCATTTAATGCCTGCTGAATGGCTGGAGAAATGAAGACTGTGATCTCTGCAGTACCGTTACCTTCATTACTGTAACGTGCCTACATTTTCAGGCTGCCTTCTCAGTGTAATCCTCTGTGCTTCAGAATTTTATTTTGTGTACCTTGTATTCACTACACAGAATAAGCACTTTTTTTTTCTTACGTGCAGATACATATTGACTGCATTTCCCTGGCACAAGCTGAAAAAAAATTTGAGTAAGCAATTTTAAGTTAATAGTTCAAGAAGGTTTGATATATGTGCATGTGCCACAGTCAAGTGTTCCTTGTATTTATTTTTCTTTTTGTGGCAAAAGAGACTAGACATACGGATCAAATAACATTTGCATTGTTGGAGTGTATGGTTTATTTCTCGTGTCATTAATTTTTTTTTCAAGAAAAGCAAATTTTACATTATTTGATAAGCCACCTCATGTTCTCTATACTTTATTGCTCATTGAATAAAAAAGCAAGATTACACTTAAATGCCACAGGGTAGGTAAAGGAAAAAAAAAGGAAAACTTCATTGATAGGTAGTTATTTCATTATCCTTAAGCAATCAAAGGAACTGTTTTAACTAATTAACTCTGAATTTGCCCTGACAGTTTCTCTCATCTATATTTAAGGGCTTCAGAAAACAAAAAAAGCAGATCAGGGTGCTGTTTCATTCATTGGGCCTCACTTTACCCATCCACTGGTCCTTCTCCCCCCCCACCCCCCATGACATACCATTCTTCTTAAGGCATGAAAATTCTCAGGGCCAAATCCATGCTTCAGGTGTCTGTATGTAGTACGGAAGGCTTCTATATAATTGAAAATAACTTCTTGCTTGAACAGACAGTTCATTGACCACTACCTTATTTATTTCCAAATTCAATAATCTTTCCCCACAATGTTAATTCTAAAGTCATGCATCTCAGCTTTTTCTATCCGATAATTCAGCATACAACCAAATAGCTTCATAAAAACATGTTTTGCAATTTACTTTTAATTGTTTGGTTGAGTGACTATTCTTGAAATCACAGCATCATATATTTAGAGCTGGGAGGGACCTTACCATTCATTAAGTTCAACCCCTCATCTTCCAGATGAGGAACCGGGGGCCAATAGAGGGTAAGTGACTTGCTTTAGGTCACACAGGGAGTTAGGGGTTGGAGGCAGAATTAGAACCTAGGCTGCAGACTGACTGACATGAAGGTTCTGTGGCAGTTCTTTGGCTATTAGTGATGATACGTTTCCGTGCACTCTTCCTACTTCTCTGTGCATTGCTGAGGCAGCTGCCAAGATCACTGTGTGATCATGAAACAAAGGAAAGGGCATCAGACCCTGTGAGTTGAAAACCTACAACCATGGCTTATTGAGTACCGGTACCTTAAGCCAATGGAGCTAACTGATGTGTGTTTGTGTATTTTTCTTGGTGACATTTAGCTTAACTAGTTAGAACATGGTCATGGTTAAAGCCAGGTGCATGATTTTGACTCTGGTAGGGGCTACTTAGCCTTGCAAGAAGAAGTACTTTTGTGACCACTGGCTTCTGCTTCTGGCTTTCCATTTGTCAAGATCTGTGCTGTTTGTTGACCACTGAGCAGACAAGCAAGAGTATGGATGAGCTAGCACAAATCCATCACCACTACCAGGAAAACAAAGTCCATTTTATTTATAGGAGATCAGCAGGGTCATCTTCACACATGTACATGTGACATGGTGAATATTCAAGGCCATGGAAAGGTTTAATTGGTTACTATTTCCATTTGAATCTTACTTTAAAATTCATTTTAAAATCAGTGCAGCTCATTTTGTTTAACTTATGACATCAATTATAAATCTTAATAAAAATGTAGGAGAAGTTTTAAAATTTGTTAAGGTGACATAGCAATATTGATAACTCTAATGTGAATGTTTCAAGTACTGAATATCTTGTCCCTATGGGACATTTATAAAATAAACAAAAACTCTTGCAAAATAGCCTTAAGAGTGTTAATGGTTCTTTAAGTAAATATGAAGACATTCTAGTATTAGCACAGACTTGACCAATTCCTCAAGCTTAGCACATTTACAATATTTTAGAAGATGGAGCTCTACTTATTAGGTGTATTTTTCTTTAGAAAGAGAACCCTAAAAGCTGCCAGTTTTCTATTAACCTTGAGTTGTTTGGATTCTATTTATTTAATTTTATTATATTTGTTACAAAAAAAAAAAAAACGCACCTTGTGGCCAAAGGGCAAAGAATATGATTAATTTCACAAAGGCTTGTTTTTCAGAGTTGAATGTTTTCATATCCATACTATTTACACTTGAAACTGTTGGTAGGAACTTCACAAAGTCAGTAACCTAAAAACAACCAAAAAAGGCCTGTTGAAAGGTATGATTTTCCAAAAGTAAGTTTTCCTACACACGTTTTGTGTAAATCCTTCTTTTTCTTTTTCTTTTTATCTTTTTTCTTTCTTTCTTTCTTTCTTTCTTTCTTTTTTTTTTTTTTTTTTTTTGCAGTACTAGGTGAACTGCTCTGTTAAGGGTATATCGGGAGATGTCCTGCTTTGCATGTATGTTTGTGTGACTGAATGGCATGGCCACTGTGGCCTCTAATCCACCTTACAAAACAAACTAATTGTTCCAGAGTGTTCTGATGTTCTTGAAATTTGAATATTTCAAGCCTTATCTCTGCATTGCTTCTCCATCATCCCACCTGTTTGTTTATCATTCCATTGTCCTTAAAAGGTGATAATGGGGGAATCTGTAAAGGTCTATTGAAAACGTTTAACATTTGTATGTACACAGAGAAAGGTTTGGGAGGAAAACATATCAAAACAAAAAGGGTAGCAAAGGACAATAATGAAGCCTTTAGTCTTCTCTCTCCCGAGTTCTTACTAGAAGTATTATTGTTAACTCAAAAGATCAAGCTATTATTTTTCTCAATATTGTTTCTGCTATGCAAATGTTGTTTGTTTATGTTTAAGGTCCTCCACTCACACTTTTAAGCAAACTTAGTTTGCGAACTATTGTTTTTAATTTCTTTAATCCCTGGCTTTGGGTTGTAAATAGCCTATAATGTACATTGAATTTCACATTGTAAAATTTTTATTTTATTCCTTGTATTATATTAAGCAAAAATCCTTATGTATATGAAAGTGCATAATAAATATATTTGCTTTTCAGTGAACATCTTATTGTTTTTATTTCACATCTTAGGCCAATTTAAGAATAACATATAAGGTTCTCTACAGTGTATGCTTAAATTATTCTGCATTTTAAATTCCAAAATAACTGTGATTTTGAAACATTGTACCAATAGGAAAATGGAGATAGAGAAATAGACATTGTAAAGGCAATTGAAGCAGGGTTCCTGCCTTCTAATAATTTCTTAAAGAGCTCTATTGTTCATTCTAGGCTTTCATCCATATTGCTATTTCATAATTGCAGGGATTCAAATAATTCAAAAAAATAAAGTACATATGGTTTTCTCATAGACAAAGAGGTATGGTATGGTCACTGTAAATCCAGGACTTGTATGATTGCTGCCAAGCCATGATAATATCTCTTCTACATAGTATTTTTGTCTTTTTTCCATTCAATAATTGTTGGAACCCTTTTTATCATTTCTTGTACTTCCTCCCCCTTACCCCTCATAACATACCAAGCAATACATAACATTATTTTTCAAAAGGCACTTATCTGTATGAGACCAGCAAGGTGTTTCCTTTAAGATGTATAATTATGGATTTCCTCAATGTAAATTGCTAAAGAATTATTCCATAGTTTTTTTTTTAATCTCAGCTTCTTAAAGACCTGTAGCCTCATAAATAAGATCATAATATTTTGAACTAGAATGGATTTTATAGGTCATTTAGTTCAAACTATTCGTTTTATTTTTAAGTTTTTGCTTTTGTTCCTATATTTCATTTTTATATCACCTGCATTTTCAAATGTATGCCCTTCTTCATTTCAGAAAAGCATCCCTTGTTAGGAAAAGAATTTTAAAAACAATGGAGAAAAAAAAGTTCAGCAAAATTAACCAGCACATCAAAAAAGGCTAAAATATGCAGCGTTCAATATTAGTAGTAATCACTCACCTTTTCAAAAAAATGTAGGGGAATTACCTTTTGATATTCTTTTTTGAAGTGGGGAGGGAGCCAAGATAGAGTAGAGGAAGCACTAAACAGATCCCAACATTCTTTTCCAAACTTTAAAATAATGACTCAGATCAAATTCTGGAGTGGCCAAGGTCAGGGCGAGACATTTTCTAGCCCGAGACAATTTTTAGGAGGTTTGGAATGGGAGATCTGTGATACAGGAATGGAGAATAGCCGAGAGCCCATGTGGACAAAACACAAAAGATGGGATGAGGTGTTAGCAAGAGGAACAGAAACAGCTTTGAGAATTATAAAGCTAGAGTTAGTATGGGCACTTGGCAACTGGTCAGAAAGAGATTACAAGTAACCCTGTGCTGATAGGACAAAGGACTAGACACTTTGGCAACTCCATTGCCACTTCTGGGTCACAGTTCAAGGGTCACAGCGGCCCCTGAGGAACATTATCACTTCTAGTATCACAAAGGATCAGGGACCTTGAGAAGTATCACTTGAGGAGAAGTCCTACGGGAGCATGGGCTCTTAAGAGTAGTATCCCTTTCAATCTCAAGAGATCAGGGGCCCTTCCTGGGGAAGGACCTGGACGGAGCAGGAGGGCAGTGACTATACTTCTCCACAGCTCACACCACCTTGGAAGCAATGAAAATTTCCAAACTCTCAGAACTAACTCTCAAAACAAGGATGAAAAAAGCCTGAGGCTTGGGGCACTGTCCCTTCACTTCCCATGCCAAGAACAGGGTCCAACATTAACATAAAGTTAAAAATCAAGAATTGGGGGAGGGGATAAGCAAACCAAGAACCTTACCATTAATAAAACAACAACACTCAGAAAATAGTAAAGTCGAAACAGCTACAAGTAAAGCCTCAAAGGGGGGAAAATGTAATAGGATACAAACCCAACAAAAATTCCTGGAAGAGCTAAAAAATTACATTCAAAATCAGAGTGGTAGAGGAAAAAAATAGGTAAAGGAGTATTGGTGAAGGAAGAAAAGACAACAGTTTATAAAAGAGGTACAAGGGCAGCTAGGTGGCACAGTGGATAAAGCACCGGCCCTGGATTCTGGAGGATCTGAGTTCAAATCCGGCCTCAGACACTCGACGCTAGCTGTGTGACCCTGGGCAAGTCACTTAACCCTCATTGCCCTGCCAAAAAAAAAAAAAGTACAAAAATATTGAAGAAAATAATGCCTTAAAAAAACAGAATTAGATAAATGGAAAAAGATAAAAAACTTAATTGATGAAAATAACTCCTAGGGCAGCTAGGTGGCACAGTGGATAAAGCACCTACAATGTAATCATGAGGACCTGAGTTCAAATCCAGCCTCAAACACTTGACACTAGCTGTGTGACCCTGGACAAGTCACTTAACCATCATTGCCCCACTTAAAAAAGAAAAAGAAATAACTCCTTAAAAAGCAGAAATGGTCAAATGGAAAAAGAAGTACAAAAGTTCACTAAACAAAATTATTCCTTGAAAATTAGAATTGAGCAAGTGGCTGCTAATGACTCCATAAGACATCACAAAACAAAACAATAAAACAAAGTCACAAGACTGAAAATAGAAGAAAATATTAAATATCTCATCAGGAAAAGGAACTGATCTTGAAAACAGAGGAGAGATCATTTCAGATTTATTGAACCACCAGAAAGCAATAATTTTTTTTAAACTATAAACATATATAAAGAAATTATAAAGGAAAACCACCTTGATATCTTAGACCTACAGGGTAAAATAGAAATTGAAAGAATCCACTGATCACCACCTGAAAGAGATCCCAAAATGAACACTTCCAGGAATATTATAGCCAAATTCCAGAGCTCCCAAGTCAAAGAGAAAATATTTCAAACAACCAGAAAAAAAACATTCAAATACAGTGAAACCACAATCAGTATCACACAAGATTTAGCGGCTACCATGTTAAGGGAGTGGGGAGCTTAGACCATGATATTCCAGAAGGCAAAAAAGTTGGAATTACAACCAAGAATAACCTACCCACCAAAACAGGATAATTCTTCAAGGGGAAAATGGATATATAATGAAATAGAGCACTTTCAGGTATTCCTGATGAAAAAGACAAGAGCTGAATAGAAATTTAGACTTTCAAATACAAGACCCAAGAGAAGCATAAAAAGATATTTGGGAGTCAATAATGTTAGCCTGTTGATATGGGAAGATGTTATGTGTATCTTCTAAGAACTTTGTCATTGTTAGGGTTATCACATAGAAGGTGTAAGGTGAATCAATTATGTTGGGATGATATGAAAAAATATGGATAGGTGAAAAAGAAAGATGCCTTGGGAGAAGGGGGGAGTGAGAAAAATAGGGGAATGGTTTCATATAAGAGTCACACAAAGAACTCTTGTAGGAGAGGGGAAAATGGTGGGAGGAGACAGGCAGTGCTTGAACATCACATCTAGATTAGTTCAAAGAGGAGGAAATACACACACACACACACACACACACAATTGGTAATATATAACTATCCTAAGCAGCAAGAGAGTAAGAGGGGAAGAGAAAGGGGCAGGGGGAGTGATAAAAGGGAAGGCAGATAAAAGAAGGCAGTGGTCAGAAGGAAAACAGACTCTAGAGGACAGTATAAACAGAAGAAAATAGAATGGAGGGAAATGCAGTTAGTAATCATAACTGAATGTGAATGGAATGAACTCACCAATAAAATGGAAGTCAATAGCAGAATAAATTAGAAACCAGAATCCAACAACATGTTGTTTATAAGAAACATACTCAAAACAGAGAGACACATACAGAGTTAAAATAAATGGATGGAGCAGAATCTATTATGCTTAAGCTGAAGTAAAAAAGACAAAGGTAGCAATCATCTCAGACAAAGCAAAAGCAAAAATAAACCTAATTAAAAGGGAGAAGCAGGGAAACTAAATCTGGCTAAAAGGAACCATTGATGATGAAGTAATAGCAATAGTAAACACAAGCATCCAAATTTTTAAAGGAAAAGTTAAATGAATTACATGAGCAAACAGTAAAACCATACTAGTGGGGAACTTCAACTTTTCCTTCTCAGAGCTAGAATAAATAAAAGGAAGTTAAAGAGATGAACAGAATCTTAGAAATGATCAATATGATAGACCTCCAGGGAAAACTGAATGGGAATAGAAAGGAGTATACCTTTATTCTCAGCTTATATGGCACCTTCATAAAAATTGACCATGTATCAGGGCATAAAATCCTCATAGCAAAATGCAAAAAAAAAGCAAAAATATTAAATGTGCTTTTTCTAGACCAAAAGGCAATAAGATTATGTTTAATAAAAGGCAGTGGAAGCATAGACTAAATATTCGAAACTAAATATTCCTAGAGAATGAGTGACTCAGAGAACAAAAAGAAACAATCAATACATTTATTAATACAAAACACAAAAATGTGTAGGATGCAACCAAAGCAATATTTAGGGGAAAATATATCTCTAAATTCATACATCAATAAAAGAGGAAACAGCAGGGCAATGAATTGGGCATGCAACTTTAAAAAACTAGAAAAAGAACAAATTACAAATTCCCAATTAAAGACCAAAATAGAAATCCCAAAAATCAAAGGAGAAATTAATAAAAATGAAAATTAAAAAAATTGAGCTAATAAATAACACAAGGAGCTTGTTTTATGGGAAAAGAAATCAAATAGATTAACCATTGGTTAATTTGATAAAAAAAAAAGAAAAAAATTACCAATAACAAAATAAAAAGGCTAAATACATCATCAATGAAGATGAAATTTAAGCAATTAGTAGTTATTTTACCCAGTTATATACCATTAAAACTAACAGTCTAAATGAAATGGATGTATATTTTTGCTTTTTGTTTTTTCGGGGGTGGGGGACGGTTTCCCGTTTAGTGAGACATTTGGTTTTAAGTGACTTGCCCAGGATCACACAGCTAGTAAGTGTTAAGTGTCTGAGGTTGGATTTGAACTCAGGTCCTCCTGAATCCAGGGCCAGTGCTCTATCCACTGTGCCACCTAGCTTCCCCAAAATGGATGAACATTTTTTGAAAAAAATAGAAATTGCCCATGTTAACAGAAGAAATAGAGTACTTAAATGACCCAATCTTATTTTTTTTTTAAATTGACCAAGCCAAAAATGAACTCCCTAAGGAAAAATCCTGAGGACCAGATGGATTTATAAGAGAATTCTACCAAACATTTAAGAAACATTTAATCTCAATACAATGTAAACTATTTGAAAAAATGTATAAAGGAGTTCAACCAAATTCCTTTTATGACAAAAATATAATTTGATACCTAAATTAGGGAGAGCAAAAACAGAAAAAGAAAATTATATATTAATTTTCTTAATGTCAAAGCAAAATTGTTAAATAAAATACTAATAAGGAGATTACAGCAATATATCACAAAGATCACATACTATGAGTAGTAGGTGGGTTGTTGCTGTTTGTCCTTCATTCTTGAAGAGGACCATTATAGATGTCATGACTTGCAATAATTTGGATTCAAGTGAAGAAGGGCTATTTATAGTCACCAGCCTCAATCTTTTCCAGAGCCAGCTGGGTCCACTGGCAAGAAATATCGGGACAACTGGAGATGGCCCTGGATACAGTGGGAGACCTTGGCCTTTTTAAGTTAAGGCCTTGTGAAGGTCTCTGTTTCCCTGAAGCAAAACCCATTCAGTGATATATACCAGGAATGTAGAATGGGTTCAATATTAGGAAAACTGTCAGCATAATTGACCATATCAGTAACAAAAACAACAAAAGTCATAAGATTATATAAAGATACAGAAAAATCTTGACAATATACAACTCCATTCATATTAAAAGCACTAGAAAACATAGGAATCAATGGAGCCTTTCTTAAAATAATTATTATCTATATGAAACCGGAAGCAAGCATGTGTAACTGAAATAAACTTGAAACCTTCCTAAAAAGATCAGGAGCAAAGCACGGATGTTCATTATATCCACTATTATTCAATAGTGTTCTAAAAATGATAACTATATCAATAAGAAAATAGAAAGAAACTGGAGGAATAAAATATAGGTAATGAGAAAACAAAAGTATCACTCTTTGCAGACTATAGTATTGTATACTTGGAAAACACAGAATAAAATAAAAAGCTTGTTGAAATAATGAACAACTTGAGCAGCAGAACCCACAAAAGGATGGGGCGCGATTATTTTCCAGCCAAAGTTGGCTTAGAAGGTGGACAGGAGGGGTCTGCTGTGCTGGGACCATAGTGGAACCCAACCCCGAGGTTGAGCCCACATAGATCTAGCTGCAGGCAGGCTGCGCCAGAGAAAGAGATCTCTGGAGCCTCTAAATTGGCTGCAGCACCAGCATCTTCTTGAACTAAGCTCCCAGTCTTCTGAGAGGGCTGAGTGGTTGTCTGGGGGAAGATTACAGAGGTCTCTATTAACTCTGAGGCATAACTCAGTTGGTTTACCCATGTTGGGAACCAGGAAGCAATCTTGAGTGGCAGCAGCCCAGGCAGGAGAGGGGTGCAGGCTCGCTGGAGCTATCAACCCAGCAAAACAAAAATTTTGTTTTCTGGTTGAACAGCAAGTAAGCTTGGGGTTACTTTTCAGACCAGAGCACAGGCCAAGCTAGGGTGGAACATGATTCTTCTTAAACTGTACTACCTGGGACCCTCTGAAGCCTGGGACAGTACAGCCTGGAAGTAGTGCCCCACTTTAAGAGGGAGTAAAGTCAAGTAAAAGATGGGCAAGATGAGCAGACAGAGAAAGATGTGGACCATAGAAAGTTTCTTTAGTGACAAGGAAGGTTGAGGTGCACCCTTAGAAGAGGATAGCAACATCAGGGTTCCTATATCCAAAGCTTTCAAGAAAAATATGAATTGGTCTCAGGCCATAAAGACACTCAAAAAGGACTTTGAAGATAAAGTAAGAGAGGTAGAGGAAAACATGTAAAGAGAAATGAGAATGATGTAGGAGAGTTATGAAAAAAAAAAGTCAACAGCTTGAAAAGCCAAATGGAAAAACTCTCTGAAGAAAATAATTGCCTAAGAATTAGGATTGAACAAATGAAAGCTAATGGCTTTATGAGAAACCAAGACAAAATAAAGCAAATCCAAATGAATGAAAAAAATAGAGAGAAATGTGAAATATCTTCTTGGAAAAATAGCTGACCTGGAAAATAGATCCAAGATAGATAATTTGAAAATTATTGGACTATCTGAAAACTCTAATGATGCCACCTGCTGGAGACTTACTGTAGGAAAATTCCAATACGAGGAGAGGGCCTCTGAGGGCAGGACCATGCGTCTTTTCTTTGGCGTCAGGAAGTGACATTTGTTTGTGGGAAGAAGAAGGGGGACACTGGCGCACTGGCTCTCTCTCTTTCTTCCACACGTAAACGTCACTTCCTGACACCAAAGAACAGACGCATGGTCCTGCCCTCAGAGGCCCTCTCCTCATATTGGAACTTTCCTACAGTAAGTCTCCAGCAGGTGGCATCATTCAAATCATTACAAAACCACGATCAAAACAAGAGCTTAGACATCATCTTCCAAGAGATTGTCAAGGAAAATTGCCCTGATAGTCTAGAAACAGAAGGTAAAATAGAAATTGAAAGAATCCACAGATCACCCCCTGAAAGAAATACCAAAATGAACCATACCAAAATGAAAACCATCATACCATAAGCAAATTAAGAGAGTATGGAATAGTTTATCTGTCACATTTATGGATAGGGGAAAAATTTAGGGCCAAAGAATACATAGAGATCATTATAAAATGTAAACTCGATAATTTTGATTATATGAAATTTAAAAACTTTTGCACAAACAAAATTAATGCAACCAAAATTATAAGGAAAGCAGAAAACTGGGAAAGATTTATTGCAACAAGTATCTCTGATAAAGGCCTAATTTCTCAAATATAGAGAGAACTGAGTCAAATTTATAAAAAATACTGGTAATTCCCAAATTGATAATGGTCAAAGGATGTTATAAAAAGGCAGTTTTTAGACAAAGAAATCAATGCTATCTATAGTCATATAAAAATGCTCTAAATCACTTCTAATCAGAGAAATGCAAATTAAAACAACTCTTAGGTACCACCTCACATCTATCAGAGTGGCTAATATGATTTTAAAAAAGAGAAAAAAGGTGGATGTTCAAAGGAATGTGGGAAAACTGGGGTGCTAATCCACTATTGGTGGAGTTGTGAACTGATACAACCATTCTGGAGAGCAATATGGAACTATGCCCAAAGGGCTATAGAACTGTGCATACCCTTTGATCCAGCAATAGCACTGTTAGGTTTATATCTTCAAAGGCATCAAAAAAAAAGGGGGAAAGAACCTATTTGTACTGAAATATTCATAGCAGCTCTTTTTGTGGTGTCTAAGAATTGGAGATCAAAGAGATACCCATCAATTGGAAAATGGCTAAATATCCTGTGGTATATGATGGTGATGGAATATTATTGTGCTATATGAAATGTCAAGTAGGATCATTTCAGAAAGTCCTGGAAAGACATGTATGAATTGATGTATAGTGAAGTGAGCAGATAAAGTGGAGAGTTTGATGAAGAACTGTGAATGACTTGACTATTCTCAGCAATACAATGATCCAAGACAATCCCAAAGGATTCACCATGAAGCATACTATCCAATTCCAGAGAAAGAACTGATATTGATTGAATACAAACTGAAGCATGTTATTTTTCACTTTCATTTTTTTTCTTTAGTTTGAGTCTTCTTATACAAAGTGACTAAAATGGAAATGTTTTAGTTTAGTTGCACATGTATAACCTATATCTGATTGCTTACCACCTCAGAGTAGGGAGGGATAGAATTTGGAACTCAAAACCTTAAATAAAAATGTTTATTATCAAAAAAAGATGGGGCAGCTAGGTGGCACAGTGGATAAAGCACCAACCCTGGATTCAGGAGGATCTGAGTTCAAATCCAGCCTCAAACACTTGACACTTACTAGCCATGTGACCCTGGGCAAGTCCCTTAACCCCAATTGCCTCACACACAAAAAAAGATGAATGTTTTTAAAAATTTACATGTAATTAGGAAATATTTAACAAAGTAAATAAAATATATTGTAAAAAACTATTCTTTTTTTTGACACATAGCTTAGTTATATCAATTTCCCAGAATACAACTTTGATTGCTTAATCGTTCTTTCCATTTTCATGGCTATGTTCATTGTGTACATTGTTTTCCTGGTTCTTTTTCATATTAGTTTATATACCGTATCTCCCCATGTTTCTCTGAATTTATCATATCCATTGTTTTTTTATTTTGCTTTGGTTTGGTTTGGTTTTTTGGGGTGAGGCTATGAGGGTTAAGTGACTTGCCCAGGGTCACACAACTAATAAGAATCAAGCGTCTGAGGTGGATTTGAACTCAGGTCTTCCTGATTCCGTGGTTGGTGCTCTATCCACTGCACCCCCATAGTCAGTGTTTCTTACAAAATAATAATATTCCTATAGCTTATTTAGCTACTCTTAAAGTACCACCATAAATATTTTGGCATATACGATGCTTTTCTTTTTATCATTGACCTGCTGGGTTGGTGTGGAGGACAGGTTTGGGAGGACAGGGAGGAAAGAGGAGGCCTGCTATAGATGTTTTAGTCACTTTCTTCTCCTCATAATTCTAAATTTTTTTTCCAGAATGGTTGAATCATTTTATAGCTCCACCATAGTGCACTGATGTTGTCTGTCCTTCAACACCTTTTGTAACAATAACAGTTCTCATTTTTTATAATCTTTCTCAGTTTTCTAGGTGCAAAGTGAAACAAATCTCAGAGACAGTTTTCATTTACATTTATTTTAGCAGTGATTTAGGTTCTTTTCCTTTTTCCTTGATCATCTTTGGAAATAAACCTAGTAGTGGTATTGGTGGGTCAAAGGGTATAGGTAGTTTAATAACTCTTTGGGCATAATTCTAAATTACTCTCCAAAATGGTTGGATCATTTCACAGTTCCACCAATAATGAATGTGTTCCAATTTGTCCACAACCTCCATCAATGTTTTTTTTTGTTTTCTCCTTCAATCAATTTAACCAATTTAATAGATATAAAATATCTCAATGTTGTTTTAATTCGATTTGTAACACTTTTAAAATTGCATCCTGCTTGTTTTTCAGATGAGGAAACTGAAGTCCAGGTAGGTTGAATTCCTTGTGTGAATGTCAGCCATTTACATCAACACTTAGCAACTGACAGGTTTGAGGTCTGATACAAAGTCTTCTGTCTCCAAATCCAGTGTCCTTCCACTGTATCATGCTACTTTTCAGTAGCACACACATATATACATATATACATACATATATTTAATACATTTATGTGTAATATACATATAATATGTATAAATAATATATTATAGTAATAATACTGTAAATATAATATAATGAATCTATTTATGTGTTATATATACTTATAAAATATTTAAGTTATTATTATTATATAATTTTTATAATTGGCATTACACGGCAGAATTTCAAAATTAATGCAGCTTACCTAAATAAATTGATACAGGACTTACCAGCAATAGGTATGCCTGAGAATAGATATCAGTGGGAACTTGGCAGTGGTTAATAGTTTAACTCCTTTGCATTGATAATTGGAAGAGATCCAATTGCTAGCAATAGGATATATATTGGGAAAAAAAGACTCCTATGTCAAGTGTTTCATCGAGGTGCACCCAACCTTTCAGCATGTATGTATGTGAGTTTCTTCATTTAACACCCAAGTCTTCTTAAGGAATTAGGTGCTGACCTGCCATTAAGTGAATACATTTAAATCACAAAACATAAAACTGAAGCCAATTTGGTAACTTCTGAATATAGTAAGCTTTTATTCCTACTGACATATCATCAATGTGAAATTAGAAAAACTGAACTAACTGCCAAATTCTGGAGGCCAGTAGCCTCAGTGGAATATATTTCTGGGAATCATAAAGACGATGTGCTTAATTTACAAAATTTAGGTAGCAAGAAGGTTGGCACCTTTCTAGACATCGGTAGGACTGTCAGTTTGAACACTGATCCTGCCCAATAAATGCATTTGTCAAATACATTTTGTGAATTTGATTGACATTTGCACCTGTGCAAATGAAATTTAAATGAAGCTTAAGTGAAAATTGTGAACCTCAGAATTATTGATACTTTTAGTATCTTATCCTGGATTTTCCACAATAGAAAGAAAGTGAATATAATTCAAGCTTTTCCATTTGTGGATCACAGTGAACAATTAAAATACTTGGAATAAAAGCCATTTCTGTAAAAGACACCCTAAATGGGATGGATTTCTAAGGAATTCTCTGTTCCCAAGGTAGGCAACAGGTCTTCAGAATTAGCTCCAACTTTAGTCTTGAGAAAAAAGAATTCCTTCTGTTGACCTATCAAAGAAAATAATCCCAGTGTTGGAGGAAAAAGGGTCAAGATCAAAATAACAGAAGAATCCAAAAGTATATGTTAACCACAACAATATTCTGATTTTTCTAAAGTACATTAAAATTCACATAGTGGTTTTCCAGCAACTCTGTGAAGGGGGGAGGGCAAGTGCATCAGCTGATTTCATAAACAAGGAAACTGAGGTGCAGAAAAATTAAGTGGTCTGAAGAACACAAAGGGCCAGTATTTGAGCCCAAGTTTCTTAACTTCAGATCCAGCACTTTCCAGATAATGTTACATAGGGCTGGTCAGAAGAGGAGGAGTTTAAAGTCAGCCAGTAATAGAATTAAAGAAGTGTGACCAGAGCATCTGAGAGCTTATAGTAGTTGCTTAGGTCTGGATCCTTGATTAAATTACAGAAAGATCCTTGAGATCCAAGGCATGGAAGACAGGGGAGGGAGGGAGGGAGAGGAGCTGAGGAGAGGGAAGTGTGAGTAATCAGAAACAATTCCAAGTTTCTGTGCTTGGGGCAATGGTAATGCCTCCTTCAGTGTTTAGGCAGCTGAATGTGGGGAAATTTTAAAGATGAAGATGAGTTCAGATTTGATTTGAAATGGTGATGAAACAAGTCTACAGAGACTGAGAACAAGGTCAACATTTTTCTATTCATCACTATTCTAACCTTAACTTTGGACTTCTTGGGCAGTTTTCTTTCAACATTAGCTTGTAGTCATTACTGCCCTTTGATTTTTCATCTGTGAAATTGCATAATTCTACTCAGTTCCCATAGTTATTAGAATTGAGAATCTAGCCCCATTGTTTCAAAATGTTAAAATCAACAGTTCACTACAGGCTCAGTTCTTTAAGGAGTGCTATTGGTGGTAGGGACAAGCAGACATAGTCTCCATTTCTCCAAGGGAAATAAATCCCCCTACACAAGTAAAAGGAATAGTGTCTATGACCATGAAAAATTCCTATCCTGGTCTTTGAACTATAGATCCAGGGCTCAATTGCTTTGAGTCTTAGATGTGCAATCAGGGAGTCATAGTCCATGTTCCAGTGCACCATCATTCTAATAAACTTCCTTGCTGTGATCCTGGGCAAGTCATTTGATCTTTGTACACCTCAATTTCCACATCTGTAAAATGGTGCATGAAGACAGTGTTTTACAAATTATAATATGCACTCTTAACTGTGAAATCATCCTGGTGAAAACACAAGGCACCTGGACTTTAGGGGCTAGGAAGAGGTGGACTTGGGAAAAGAATTATGCAGTAGAGTTATCCTTTCCACCTCATGATTTTCCCTATTGTGGTTTTGAAATATTACAGATTGGCATAAGAACTTAAATGGAAATTTGGGGGGAGTTTTGTGGAAGCCACAGATAACACACAAAGGTTAGCAGATGATGCAGAGCTTATAACTGAATGCTAAACCCATACTTTAAACACATCATAAAAAAAGGAAAAAATCAGACTGCTTTTCTATGAAGGGAGGGTTAAAATATTTTACAAGGAATTTTAAAAACACAGGGGCATGGACCCCTAACCCCCAAGATGTGGAAGGGATAACTGTACAATGAACTGGAATACCTTCAATATCTCTGGCCTGTTGTATATGGATAGTTCCTGATGAATGGTAGCCAATTAAGAGGTACTTGTCAGAATCTGCTCTTATGTTTCTATATTCTAGTCTGGTGCAACAACTTCCTTGCTTCCCCTACAGATACTAGGAAAAATCAAATCTTTGGGATTATTCTCCACTGTGATATGTAATGTATATGAAGCTTAAGTCAAGGAGAAGAGTTGTCTTCACATTTGGGGACGTGGACATTGGTACCTAAAGTGGATTTGCTTCCCCATATGGCTTTTTCCCTTGGTTCCTTCCTTTTTATCCTAGTCTGTCCCTATGGCCATCTGCTTGCTTACCTTGCATTTTTGCTGCTTATCTACCTGCCTGTTTTTATTTTTTATTATTATTTATTTCCCTAATTTTTGACTGTGTGTATGTATATGTATGTATGCATATGTATGCAGGTATGTGTGCATGCATGCGTGTGTGCATGTATGTACTCCTAGAATCTGGGTAAGTCCTGATGCCTGCTTGGCCACCTGTTTGATTTCTAAATCACTGCTTTTCCCTAATCTATCATGTTGAGGGTGTTTCTCAATCATACAATGAGCTCCCCAGAGAATGACTAAACTTGGGTGAAGGGGTGGGGAAGACACTATTACAAGGCAATTTCTGATTCCACTCTGTGTCTGTTGGTGAAATGGAGAATCATGAGGTATTTGAAAATTCAGTAATCACCTCTCCAGAGCTGGTCTGAGCCAGGGTCCGTCACATTCCTCGGTGCAAGGAGATATGCACTGATGAAAGGAATACTTACATGAAAGAAGGGAAGAAGGAAGGAAGGAAGGAAGGAAGGAAGGAAGGAAGGAAGGAAGGAAGGAAGGAAGGAAGGAAGGAAGGAAGGAAGGAAGGAAGGAAGGAAGGAAGGAAGGAAGGAAGGAAGGAAGGAAGGAAGGAAGGAAGGAAGGAAGGAAGGAAGGAAGGAAAATGGGAGAGAAGGAAGGGAGAGAGGGAAGGAAGAAGGGAGGAAGGAAGGAAGTGACATGGGGCTTAGGATAAATCAGAAGTTTATCCTTTGAGAAGCTAAACCAAAGATGACCAGATAACAGGACAGACATATCTAGGAATCAAGGGACTATTAAAGTTTAGATTGTCCAATTAGATATCAGGACAGACACACCTAAGAAGTAAGGGGAGATAAAATTCTATAGCAGGAAGTCAATTAACTGTGGCTACAGGACCATTATTTCTAAAAATGCCCCTTGACTCCCAGGAATATGACAAGCATCCAGGCTTTCCCCACCCAACCCCAAAAAGGAACTTTCCATTTTCAAGTGGATGCCCCATCTATCCTCTATAAATGCTTTTGCTTTCCTTCTGTTCTGGGAAGAGAAGATTTCTAAACTCCCCTCCCCTTGAGGTGAAGTCTTCAACTTCCCTCTAGGTAACCTACCCTATTGTCAAATTAAAAAAAAATTCTAATTGCATTGTATGGAAGAGTGTAATTATTTATCGAGTAATACCTAAATACCCCCACCTTTTCCCCCATGACAGAAGGAAGGAAAAAAGGAAGGGAGGAGAAGAAAATAAGCATTTATTAAGTACCTGCTATGTCCCAGACAAGCACCTTAAAACTATTTTCCTCCTTTGATCCTCACAACAACCCCAGAAATTGGGTGGTATTCCTACCCTAGTTTTACAGTCAAAGCAACAGGAAAACAGAGTTTAAAAGACTTGTCCATTCTCTCATATGTAGGAAATTTCTGTGGCTACATTTGAACTCTGGACTTCCTGACTCCAAGTCCAATGCTTGATCTCCTGGGCTACCTAGCTAACAAATCTATTGAAGCAAAAAGATCTATGCCCTTTAGTAAAATGTTCCTCATAGTCTGCATAGGTACTCAGATTTCCCTTGGGACCTAAGTGTGTGTCCTGCTGAAGCATTGGAGATTCAACTTCATATTATCACCATTGACTATACTACACAAGTCTCTGTAGACTTGTTTTATCACCATTTCAAATCGAATCTGAACTCATCTTCATCTGAAGGGCAACTCCTTGACATGTAGGTTATCAGCTGGTAAATGTGCATCTATCTCTTTCCTCCCATCTCCTCAGTGTTCTGTCCTACTCCCTCTCCTCTCCTTCCACCTTCATTTGCAATTTTGGATTCCATCCCCAGGCTTCACAGCTCTGATAGTGGAGCTTTTATTTTATCTTGGCTAGAACCAGGCAACATGTCAATTCCTACCAGCTCAACAGCATGCCATACCCTTCCTCTACCCCTTTCCAGCTCCCCTTTATGCATTATCTCCCCCTCCCCCGTTAGAATTTAAGCTTTTCAAGGGCAGTGATGATCTTGTTTGCTTGAATTTATATCCCTAGTGCTTACTTTGTTCAATCTATCTAAAGCAATGCTTATTTCCCTCCCTCCCTTCCCTCCTTCTTTCCTTCCTTCATCTATCTATCCATCCATTCATCTATCCATCTATCCATCTATCCATCTATCTATCTATCTATCTATCTATCTATCTATCTATCTATCTATCTATCTATCTATCTATCTATCTATCTATCTATCTATCTATCATCCATAGCTCTCTATCCATCATCAATCTATAACTCTATCATCTATTTCTGTTAGTCTATATCTATCTTCTGTCACTATCCTCTATCTACAAATAATCTATTATTGATTTGTATCTATTAATTTACAGTACAAATGAACAAGTCAGGGCCAGAATGTGTGTATGTATGTATACACACATGTATACACGTTTATATAGTTATACCTATACTCATATATACTTACATATATGTGCATTTGTGTATATACATACATATAACACATATATTCTATAGTTTGCCCATCTGAATGGATGTCATAATGACATAATTTGGGCAATAGATATCATTTATTACCTTCTTTCTCCCTGTGTGGATGGCCAGGCTAAATTCTTTAGAGTGGTTACAGATTCCCTTCAAAGGCTTGGTTAGAGGGCTTGATGTAATCTGTATAATGTCTTCTACAAGAAGGGCATCTGGAGGATCTTACCATTTAACTGCACTGGACTTCTTCCATGACAGCAGCAACATCTTTGGCAAGGACATTTTCCCCTGTTGCTGTTGTTTTATCTTGCTTAATATATACCAGAGTCATTGGGCAATGTTATCTCTGTTACGTCTTTCAAGGAATCTTGAATAATATTAATATGTAGAGAGGGTATACCATGTTAGAAAAGAGTCTCTAACGGGGCATTTTGCTGTACAGGATGAAGTGTGTGTGTGTGTGTGTGTGTGTGTGTGTGTGTGTGTGTGTGTGTGTGTGTGTGTGTGTGTGTGTATTTTAATTACCAAGCACAGTGGGATCTTGTATTTGTTACTTATTTCAGCCAACTGTGGGTCATTAAAGATAGGGTTTATGGTGGAATATTGCTTGTGACTGCATGCCTATCCCCTATGAATAAATACCTTTGATGTATATGTAGATGATTCTTATCAAATTTTATATCGATGGGAAAGTAGGCATGTGATTGAGTTATTGATGTTATCTTAATTGCCTTTGTGAGTATTAATAAACTCTGAAATTTTGTTCTCTTTTCCTCCTTCAGATACCCTGGGAATGATTCCTCATTGCTCTCATAATTGCCTCCAGCACAAATCTGTATTCATATTTGGTCTAATCCAGTTACTTTTCTTGTCTTTATTTTTTTTAGTTCTAGTCTTATCCCCTTTGTAAACAAATTTGGTACTGCAATGTCAGGATCCAAGTGTAGTGGTTCCACTGTCCTTGTTGAAGAAAAAAAAAGTTTGCTATTAAAATTTTCATACATCTTTTTTTATTCTGCTGCTTATTGGCCTTTGTTCTATTTCATTTCATTTTTATATTGCTCAGGTTGAATTTGCTTACTTATTTGGCTTTCTTTAAATAGTCTTATCCTTCATCTCTCTCTCTCTCTCTCTCTCTGTTGATAGGGCTCATAATTTTCCACTGTCTTTCAGTTGTATATTTTGATTTAATTTGAAGAATGTTATCAATTTTGGTAGGATTGTTCTTCATCTTCATCCCCTACAGCAGGTACTGTTGCATTATCTGTAATTATTTTCATGATTTTTCTTCTTTTGCAAATAGTTATCACGAACAATGCAACAAAAGATCACCAAACTCCTCATGAAATATGTCTTGTTGCCTTTGGGTACACAATAAAAGCAACTTAAGCAATTTCTTTATTTCCTATCCAAGGAGAAACTAGGAGACATCTTTTCATTATCTTTCAGCTTCCTTCTTTCTTTTGTTTTTGTTTATAGCAAGAATGTCATGATTGATAATTTTTCCCCCTCTAGTAGTATGTCTACCTACTGGTCATCAAAGAAGCATCTTACATTTAGAGAGCCAATATAAAAATTAAATTGATAGTCTAAAAACTGTGGGAATCTTGGTACCCTTTGTGTGTACCCCCTCACACATAATTGTGCTATTAGGAGTGGGCTACATAGGATTGCTGGGATTTTGCATTTTTTCTTTATTGTGTGTGTTTCCATGGCTCAAGAAACCATCACCAAGTGACCATGGTGATGAGTCTCCCTATAGTTAGCTAGACTGGTCCTTGGAAAGTAGATTCAGTCTGTTGCCAGGATTCTAGAGAAGTCTTCCAAGGATAATATAACCTCCCAAAGAATATGCTTCAATGAGAAAACCTTCAAGAGCCCATGGTTACCTCCATGACACATCTGAGTAGGACTTTGTGGAGATGAATACTTCAAGATCAGGAGTTCTTAACCTGAGGTCTGTGAACTTGTTTTCTAAAAATGTTTTGATCATTGCATTTCAATATAATTTGCTTCCTTCTTTTGTAAATATAAACATTTTATCTTATACATTTAAAAACATGATTCTAAGAAAGGGCCCATAGACTTTGGCGTAGACTGCCAAAGAGGTCCAGTACACACAAAAGGTTAAAAACCCTTGCTCTAGATAGAGTCAGAAAATGGAATACATGTGCACAGATACTTACCAAGACAGATGGCCAATAATCCCTTCAAATGCATGTGTTCAATATAAAATCCACATCTCCAATATAAAGAAATATGAACACTGGTTCTAATTTTATGAGACAAAAAAAGCCAAAACAAACTACATAAAGGGGCATTTTGAAGAGCTGAATCTTCCTTCTACAAAGGAAGCAGGACCTTGGTCCAGCTTTGGGAAATCCTAGAAATAGACTACCACCCCTCTATAATCAGCATGTGCTATGTTCCAACTTGGGAAATGAAATAGGTTGCAACTACAGAGTTGCCAAGTCAAGAACAGTTTTGATCATTTCATTCTCTTTTGTTGGCTTTTAAGGCTTATTTTGAGGAAGTCATTTCCATGCTCGCTTGCCTCTCAGACAGATAGATTTTCAGGACAAAGTATATACTGTCTTTAGCATGCTGCTGGTCTCTGCTTTTCTCTCTCTCTCTCTCTCTCTCTCTCTCTCTCTCTCTCTCTCTCTCTCTCTCTCTCTCTCTCTCTCTCATCTGTCTTTCCCTCTGAGCTATTTATCTTGGTGGAATTTCTCCCCTGTGATTACAGAGCTTAGGAAAGACTAGAACAATGCATCTACTCATTTTGTATCCAAGTTTAATCCTTGAACTTCTGTTCAAAGTCATGTTGCTTGTGAAGGCTGAGATGGCTTTAAAGAGAAAGAAAATGCAGTTTTATGATCCTAGATGTGTGAGGAACATCATTAATAATTTGGAGGCTGGGGAAAAACAGGATGAGGGGTAGGTGGAGCAAATGTGGAGGGACAAAAAGCCAAAACTATAATTAACTCCACATTGGAAAGGTATTTCATGCATTACAAATATCTAAATGATTTTAAGCTATTTTCAGTTTGTAGGAATCCAGAGCACTGCATCACTGGCAGTCTTTGTGTCCTATAGAATGGCTCCCCTTCTCCCAGCTGATTGCCTGGTTATTGATTTATCTAGCATTTGGCCACTAAGGATTATTTGCCCTGCCAGCCCCTGGACTGTTTTGTCTTGTTCTTACATTCTATATTGGATCCAGATAAGATCTCCTTCTCTTTCCACCCCCATCTCAAAGCAGATGATGTCTGTTATGCCCCGGTGTGCTTTTAACATGACTCTAAGGGCACATTCTCATTTGAGACACCTACCCTCTTAGAAACTCCTCTAATGCTTGTCTATGATTAGAACACTGTCCTTTTTGCTTAGGACTGGATTATTTGGTAGTGCTAAAAGTCAATTGGCTCAGTACTACTGACTTTTGCTGAATCATGGTACTAGGAACCATATAAAACCTTGAATATTCAGCTCCACCCGGACCTTGTATTATCTCACCTTGGACAGCAGTCTAATAGGAGACTGGTGCATGGGCAGAATCACTTTGCTAATCTTCTATTCCAAGTTACGTCAGGTCTAGAGACTAATTACCCATGATGCTGGACTCTAGTCTAAACTGTAAATGGGTGTTGTCTTTCACAAACTGAGGCCTGGGAAAGACCTTCATTTAGAAAGGCAAAGGTCATCCATTTCACACTGGGCCATGACATTTGCATTGCCATTGGACTTCAGTGACTGGAGAAAAGAGTGAGGCTGATGACTCTGAGCAGCTATGACTTAAATCCAGTTCACACGCAAGTGAAGACATCACCTTTGTGATGTCATTGGTCCTCTTCAAGACTGAAAGATAGACAATAAAACAGAAGAGAAAACTGTAAAGTCATCATGAGCTTCAATACTGTAGACTAATGCTGAATTCAGAAAGACTCATTCCCAGTTTGGCTATTGGGTAATGGTTTTGTTTTTAACCATCCAACTCATGGAAGACCATCTAAGGTTTAGACAGGTTGCAGACTGTGTGTGTGTGTGTGTGTGTGTGTGTATAGGGAAGATCTACCCTGATAAACTCACAAATCTTGAATATTGATAAATGTTAATTAGGCTATACACAGATGACAATTTTTTAAATAATTAGAACACACAAGAATATAATAATAGCATTTATATAGCTCTTTATGATTTGCAAAACACTTGGCATATAGTATCATTTGATTTTCACAACAACCTTGGAAGGTAGGTGTTATTACAAGTGAGAAAACTGAAGCAGAGAGAATTTAAGTGACTTACCCAAAGATCACACAGCTAGTAACTGTCTGGAGCAGATTAGAACTCAGGTCTTCCTTCCTTTACATGTCATAATATATGTATATATCTTTTACCTATATTACATACACAAAATCTATACATTTATACATGCATTATATACATATAATGTATATGGATGGATGCGTGTATATATTTATCCATACATACACATATATACATATACACATATACATAAAAAAGAACATATTCTCTAAGCACCTTGCAAAATTGATAAAGAAAGCTTTATAGTAAAATGAACAGGGAAGGAAACTTTTCCTGAGGCCCAAAGAAATAAACATAGTTTAAAGCTTTCTTTATCAATTTTTCAAGGCACCCATAGAATATATTCTTGTCTTTTTTTTTTTTTTGGTGAGGAAATTGGGGTTAAGTGACTTGCCCAGGGTCACATAGCTAGTAAGTGTTAAGTGTCTGAGGTCAGATTTGAACTCACGTCCTCCTGAATCCAGGGCCAGTGCTCATAGAATATATTCTTAACAGCTTTTGTTAGGTATACTCCATCTCTGGCAAGGAGTCTATCATCTCTGTATTTTAAACTATGGAATAGAATCCCAATCCCCTTCTTCTTAGTTATTCACTTCCAAAGTGAACTAGCTTTCTTTTTTACTCCTTTGCCTTCATTAGGTAATGGTCAAGAAAACGTAGCTTGTATTTCTAAGGTCTGTGTTGCTTGCCCAAGATGTCATAATTGTTGGCAATACTCTGTAGGTTCCTTTGGCAAGAATTATTTGTGCCCATGTGAATCACCACAACTAAAGAGTTATCAGTGCATTTAGATAAGTCTTGGGAGTTTCCCTCTTATGTCTTAGATAAGTGCCCCAGGAAGACAATAGACTATTATTGCCATTAGGTATATAAATAACTCTTTTGGTAGCCCGAAGCAGGGAATCACTAGCTACAAAAGTCCTACTTTATGCAAGAAGCCCTTCCTAGTCTTCCTTAATTTTATTCCTCTGGGACTACCCCCAAACTGTCCCGTCTACATCTTGTTTATACGTAATTATTTCTTTGTTGCCTCCCCCACTAGACTACAAGCTTCTTGACAACAGGGACTGTTTTATTTATTTATTTTTCCTCCTCCTTTCTTTGTATCTCCAGTGCATAGGATAGCACACTTTCGGGCACATAGTTGGCACTTAATAAATACTAGTTGACTGACTGATGAACTACCACCATTTTCTTCTTTTTTTTTTCTGACTTTTACAGGCTGATCTTTTACCTGAGAACTTTTGTACATTATTCGTTGAAGGAAAAGCAGCCTTCTTTCTCAGAACCTCCAGTTTTCTCCTTTTGAGGAAGAGCTTTAAGTCTCTTTTTAAGCCCTAATGATGCAGTTGTCCTTTTGCTTCCTTCATCTTCTGAGTGAAACTCTCACTTTTTAAATCCTAACAAAGGTTGTATCCCTTTCTACAGCTCAGAGTCTCCTTTCCCCAAAGTCCCATTGAAGCTTTAATTCTGTTTATTGCAGCAGCAGTGGTAGTAGTAGTTGTTGTAGTGATTATAGTCTTAGTAGTAGTACTTGTAGTGGTTGTAGTGTCAGTAATGGTAATAGTGGTGGTAGTAGTAGTAGTGGTTTTAGTGGTTGTAGTGATGGTTGTTGTAGTAAAAATAGTAGTAGAAGCAGCAAGAAAAGCAGTAGTAATAGTGGTAGTAGTGGTAGTAGTGGTTGTTGTAGTGGTTATAGTAGTAGTAGTAGTAGTAGTGGTTTTAGTAGTTGTAGTGATGGTTGTTGTAGTAATAATAGTAGTAGAAGCAGCAAGAAAAGCAGTAGTAATAGTGGTAGTAGTGGTAGTAGTGGTTGTTGTAGTGGTTATAGTAGTAGCAGTTGTAGTGGTTGCAGTAGTAATAATAGCAGTAATTGTGGTTGTAGTGGTAGTAGTAGTTCCTGTTGTTGTTGCTGCTATTGTTCTTAGGGATGTGTCATTTTATCTCACAACCTGGAGTGAGGAGAGACCTTCTCTGTGCCCCTTCATCTTCTTCAGGAGGGCAATGAGACCTGAATTTGGGTCATCTGTAAAATGAGGGGTTGGACGAGATGACCTCTAAAGCCCATTCCAACTCTAAAGCTCTGTCCTATAGTCCGGTGATACAGATTCCAATAGTTTATGAAGCATTATTGTGGTTCTACCCTGGTTGTAGTTATTCCTCCTCTTCTGCTAAGAATACAGTAGCTGTTTCTGGCATCTATTGTCTCTGCATGTCCAGCATCTCTATCTTAGTAGAATGTAGGTGTTCTAGATGTTCTAGATCCAATGTCCTAGACACTGATAGCTAATAGACACTAATAGTTCTAGACAGTAATAGCCCTATGTAGTATAAAGTTGGACTCATTCTTTTGTGTCTTATCTTTTACTGGCATTCCTTATTTAGTCTTAGGGTTTGATTCAGTGGAATTTCTCAGCAAAAAACTTAAGTTAATTTTTGGTTTATACATACAGAATGGTTAGATATTGTGATTTGTTGTCCTGTCATTTCAATCACTGGTTAATTAACTGGTGAGAGGCAGCATGATATAGTGGATAGGACATTAGACTTGGAATCACAAAGACCTGGATTCAAATCCTGCCTCAGAATGGGTCCCTTCCAAATTTAAATATTTAATTCTACAATGGAATAGTGGCTTATATTTAAGAATATGCCCATTCAAACAGGTGCACGATATGTTTAGAAACAGATGTGGACACAAATTATACAGTGTGAGAAGGCATATAAGGACTAACATCTGCTCTTGTAGAGTGGATGTTCTCATTAATGAGATTATATGCTCATTAAAGTAAAAATGGGGGGATATAAGCTTCCCCTGATAATCTTCAGAAGTTGTGATCCAGCTAATTTTATCAGAGCCCAATCTGTTTCTTTAATACCATCAGTATAGACAATAATCAAGGTATTCATAGAAACGTTTTGCATGAGTGATAAAGGAGAGCACGTACTCTAGAGCTAAGGGGAGAAGAAAGATAAACCTTGGCATGATAGGTCAGCTTGTTTTCAAGATTATAAAACATCCTGTAAGGTATTCTTGCATTGTTTCTGTAAAGCAACTCCTTCTCTGGATAGCTGTGATTCACTGGAAATTCCCAATAAGATGATGCAAAGAGCAAGCGGTAACTGGTGATATGTACGCCACAGAGATGAAAGGTGAGATTTACTGATAAAACTTGGGGGCTGGGAACACCTGAAAAATTGACAGCACCATTGGCCTCCACAAAGCACTCTTCAGCTGAAGCCTCCCTCCCAAGCATGACTTGGAAGAAACATCACTGCTTCTTTATAAACAGGCTTATAATGTTTTCTCATCTGTAAAATGGGGGTAATAACAGCACCTAACTCCCAGGGTTGTTGTGAGGATAAGATAAGATCATATTGGCGAAATCCTTCACAATTCTTAAAACATTACCTAAATTAGCACGTATGGATGCAGGAATTTGTACATTTGATATATATATATATATATCAAATTTTATATTTGATTTTATTGATATTATATATATATCACTATAGTGCCAAAGGTACTCACTCTCTCCTTAGCTCTTGCCTTTTGAAAATTATTTTAACAACAGCAAAGGAAATGTGATGATAACAATAATTAGTCTTTTTAGGTTTGCAAAATGCTTTACAATCATTGTGTCATCTGATCCTCACAATAACCATGGGAAATGGGCGTCATTATTATCCCCATTTCACAGATGAGGAAACTGATGCGGGGCATTTACATGGGGCTTTTCCTGTTTCCCCAGCCCCAACCACAACCCCAACCCAATTAATGTTTTCTCTCTCTTTAAATTACTTTTCATTTTCCTATTTATAGATATGATATATTCCCTAAGTAGAAAGTAAGCCCTGTACTTTACACTAAGAAAGATCTTTTTTGGGGGAGGGGCAGGAGGGGCAATGAGGCTTAAGTGTGGTAAGTGTCAAGTGTTTGGGGCCGGATTTGAACTCAGGTCCTTCTGAATCCAGAGCCGGTGTCTTATCCACTGTGCCACCTAGCTGCCACCAGAAAGATCTAAATAAGTTCTTTTTAATTCATTCATTCACTCATTCATTCATTAATTCAGGCATAAGACTCATTTTTTCATATACCCAGTGTCTAACATAGTGCCTAGTAGGTACTTAATAAATACTTATTATATTGATAGTTCAAGGAATGTCAGGAGTTTAATCCCACACCTGATCTCTTTGATTTCTTCTCTCCTATTCTTCCTTGATCTTTCTATTCTTGGTAAGGTTCTTTTTCTAAGATACCATTCAGACCATACTAAATGTCAGCTAGGTATCCCAGTGGATGGAGTGCTGGACCTGGAGTCAGGAAGACTGGAGTTCAAATTTGGCCTCAGACACTTTGGGCAAGTTACTTTGCCTCAGTTTCCTCATCTGTGAAATGGGAATAATAACAGCACCCACTTCCCATGCTTATTGTGTGAATCAAATGATACAAAGATTGTAAAGCATTTTGCAAACCTTAAAACCCTGGTCATTGTTGTCATGAGGTTTCCTGTGCTGCTGTTAAAATAATTTTCAGGGTGGCAGCTAGGTGGTGCTGCAGTGGATAAAGCACTGGCCCTGGATTCAGGAGACTTGAGTTCAAATCCAGCATCAGACCCTTGACACTTACTATCTATCTGTGTGACCCTGGGCAAATCACTTAACTCTCATTGCCCCCAAAAATATAATAATAAAACAAAATAAAATAAAATAATTTTCAGATGACAAAAGCCCTTTCCTTCAGTTTTTAGATTTGTCTCCAAAGTTTCAGTGTTCATTGGTGGGAAGTGTTCCTTTGCTCAGCATATTTAGTTCCCATTAACATTTTATAGAGGACATAGACATTGACAGAGGATGAATTAATTATATATGCCAAATTTTGCACGCAAAGGTCATTAGAAAGAGGAGAGAGATCTGGCAAGAAATTGTGTTCTGGATAGCACAGTGAATGAGGAGTAACCCAGGCTAGGGTTTTCTTTAAATTCCATCTCCCTCCCTGGAGGGAAGCAGCCACACCGGGCATTTAAACGAAATCCGAACTGGCACTGATCAGTTTTTCCACCCATAACAGGGCTCGGTATTTCTCCCCTTCTTGTTAGTGTTTCCAGATTTTAATCTTCCTTCCCAGAAAGAGGTCTTTTTTTTCTCTCTCCCCAGAAAAAAAGAATGAGCTCTCCTTGGAGTTTGCGAAGAAAACTCAGCTGGAGATGGCACAATTCCGTCTCCCAGCCATGGGCTTGGTTAACCCTGTCAGGCCTGTCAGGCCTTCAGCCATCTGTTTTTCCAGCTCATTACTCTTTCATTGTTGGAAACAACACATTTGCTGAACGGTTAAGAATAGAAACCCATGAGGAGATTAACATTCATTCTGCTGCCCCGCGGGTTTGCATCCTTAGCTTGCCCTCAATTTAGAGAAGTGCACCATTGCTGCTGGCAGCTGGGAAATGAGGAGAACAGACAGGGCTGGCTCTCTGGCACGAAGCACCAAGGGGGTGAGCCGGCGACAAAGTGGCATGCTGATGATAGAGGCTAGGAGGCAGGGTCATAAACTGTGACAGGCCTTGCAAGCACTGACCCGGGGCTCAGCTGAGAGAATGAGTAGGACTATAATTAGCTTAGTGAGTTTAAAGAGAAAGTTCTTTGCCATCTTCCAGAATGAGCTGGGATCAGGTCACTTAGAACTGGTAGCAACCTTCCTTTCACACCTCACTGTGATGCACTTTTCTGTGGCAGGCGTTTTGTAGCTCTTTGTGCAGGAGTCTTATCTTCCTGTTAGATAAGAAGTGCAGTGATGTCAGGGACTGTCACCCAGCCTCCAGCTGAGTGACTTTCATTTAGGAGGTGATGAGTAAACACTTATTGGGCTGTAAAATGGTGTGGGGATGTGTGAAGAGAATGACTCTGAAAGATATTTTTATATTGGGGGGTGGGAGGAAAATACAAAAAATAATCATTTTGTCTCCTTGTCCTCCACACTAATCCTCAAATATCCACTGGGTCTGAATGATCACAATGATGTTGCTGTTATTTCCAGTGAGGCAGATTGTAACTAAAACATGCCCATCTTTTACCTCTTGTTCATATGCTTCCCTGCAACAATTCCCTAAAAGGGGGTCCATCTAACATGCCTAGGGAGGGGGCTTTCTTCTTTTCTCTTAACATCAAGATGGTAGCAGTGAAGACCAATAAGCTTTCCCTTTTCCCCTATCCCAGGCCACTCAGAGGTTTGCCTCCAGAGTGTCCCGGTTCCAGTTGGTACCAAGAAGGACATTATCTTCCTAGCATGGCTTCTCCAGTCGACCTAAAACCTTCTGCCATTTCTAGATTCCGTTTTTTATCCTGGCTAGTCATTGATGGTCCAACCCTAATTATCCCTTGGGTTCACTGGGACCAATCCATTTTCTTTTTTCATTTATATATTTCTTTGACAATATCCTTTACTCTAGGGTTTTTTTTTAAAGAAATAATTCCTTATTTGTAATGTGTCAGTTTGCTTACACTAATGATATAGCTTCCCATTACCCTTCAGGTGAAAAACCAACTTGTCAGGCAGAAATCAGCTCTTCTCTCAGACATTACTCTAGATATTTGGTGGGTTGGAGGTGTCTGCCCATGGGCAGGCAGGTCTGACCCAAGGTTACCCAGATTGTCATAGGCTTTAATCCTAAAAGACTCTCAGAGGAGCAGAGACCATGAGATCCTGAGGGAAGGTCAGGATGGAGCCTCTTTGGGTCTCCATGCTGAACTATCCATAGGGAAGCCGATGTTGGCCCATGGTTATGACTAACCTAATGGCTATCAAGAAAGGTCAGTGAAAATGATCAGACCACAACTGGAGGAGTCACTGATAAAGGACAAGCAAGAGATGAATGACCTCCAACTAGTGGGAAGAGCAGAGTAGAACCAGTGGAAACAGCAAATGATAGTTTGTGAGACTCCTATTTTCCCTTCCACAGCCCCTTCACTATCCCCCTCCATCCCTTGAGAAGAAATCCTTTGCCACCTGAATGTAGAGGGTAGAAGAACTAAGAAAGAACTTTACCCTTTCATCCTTCACCATGGGCACGTCTTCCTCAACCAAGCTGAGGTGGGGTAGAGACAATGAAAATGAGCATGTTCATTATTCTTAATCACTGACCTGCATATTTATGTATTCAGATCATATCTCTGGACCTTTTCCTTTTTAACTCTGATAGACTACTAAGCAAAATTACCTGAAAAACCTGGTCCTTGTTTGTGTGTTTCTTCTTGTCTTTCACTTAGGGCATCTTGGGACTGAATCAATGGAAGTTTGCTTTTTCTGCTAAAGTTGAGGTCCCTCGGCACTGGTGGGGACCCTTGGATGCACAAGCAAACACACATGCTCATAATGTCTTGTGGGTTCAACCACACTCGAATTCCCCCTCCCTAGTGTGTCCCAGTTCTTGAGAACATTCAGTGGTCCATAACTTGCAACTATGTAACTTTAGTAAATATTAGTATTAAAAAGGTGGGTCTTACCTCAGGGAGAAGTTTGCTGTCTTTAACCAGTTTTGTAATTTCCCCAAAGCCAGACAGCATATTTTTCTTTTTGTGTTCAATTCTGAGCACAACTTATTATACATTTGTAGTGTCTGTCCAATGTGAAATCTACAGATTGCCCATCTAACTGCATATCAGAATTCAGGCAATAGTTGTTCTTCATCCCCTTAGTTTTTATTGTGTGAATGGTTAGACCAAGCTCTTTTGATTGATTGTGAATCCCATCGAATTAATTCTGCAGGATTCTGGCCTCAATATCTGCCTTTCAGTTTCAACCATGAACACAAGGACAACAGCAATCATCTGATAGAATGAAATGTCTATGTCTCTGTGTTTGTGTGCCTCAATCTCCCTCTCTCTTTCCAATTTTTTTTGAACTACTAGATCCTTTCTTATTGCCATCAAATCTACCCAAGCCTCCCCATCCTTAGAAAAATCTTCACTAGACTCTACCATTCCCTCAACCTATTGTTCTATAGCTCTCCCTCTTGCACAAACTCCTTGAAAAAGCTATTGACTCAGTTTCCTCTCCTCTCACTCACTTTTCAACATTTTGCAGTCAACCTTCACCTAAAACTACTGTCTTCGATGTTATCAACAATCTTGAAATTGCCAAATCTAAAGGTCTTTTCTCTATTCTCATCTTTGGCCTACTCATGGTTTTCTTCCTTCCTTATAACTACTCTCTTCTCTGCTGGCTCATCATTTATATCACGGTCCCTGAATCCCCCCACCCCGACCCACACCCTACACACAAAAGTTCTGTCTTAGACCCTGTTCTCTTTTCCTTATGCACTCTCTCGGTAAGCATATGAACTCCATGAGTATAACTAGCATCTCCATGCAGATGACTTCCAGATCTATATATTGAGTTTTTTAATCATAAAAGTATTTTATTATTTTTCTAGTTAGATGTAGAAAGTTTTCAACATTTGTTTTTATAAAATTTCTAGTTCCAAATTTTTCTCCCTCCCTTCCCTCCCCCTCCCTAATATTGCCAGCAATCTGATATAGGTTATATATGTACAATCACATTAAACACATTTCTGTATTAGTTGTTTTGTGAAAGAAGATTCAGAATAAAAGGGAAAAACCTCAAAAAAGAAAAAAAAAAGAAAAAACAAAAGTAGAAACAGTATGGTTCAATCTGCATCTAGATTCCAAAGTTGTATTTTTTCTGGATGTGGAAAACATTTTCTATCATGAATTGTTGGAATTATCTTGGATCATTATATTGCTGAACAGAGCTAAGTCCATCACAGTTGCAGATCTATATATTTAGCCACAGTCCCTCTCCTGAGTTTCAGCATCACCTTTGGGCACCTCAATGATCTCCAACATCTTAGAATCTTAGTGCTGAAAGGGACCATTTGTAGCCATCTGTCCAATTCAGTGAAGTGTAGTGGAAAAATCAATGCATTTGAGTCTGATTTTTTGGTTTTCTCCCTCATTTTACTGGAGAGGAAATTAAAGCTCAAAGAAAGGGATACAAGGTCATACAAGAAGTACATGGTAGAGGTAGGACTTCAACTTAGTTCTCTCTGACTCTTTTTCTAGGACTTTTTCCACAATAGTGAAAGTGTTCTAGGGATCAAATAAATGGAAAAGTCTAGAGAAGCAAGAATCAGAAACAATGGAATTCAGAAACTGTGTTTAAAAAACCAGAAAATATAAACTACTTAGGAACAAATTCCCTATATGATAAAAATAGCTATATCACTTGGAAAACACTGCCAAAAATTAGGCTTAGAACAACATCTTACAGCATATTCAAAAATAAGTTCAAAACAGATACATGACCTTAATATTTAAGATTATATCATAAAAAATAGAAGAGAAGTAGTTCATATATCTTGTACAGCTATGGCTAGAAAATATATTATTGATGAGCAGAGCCAATTACAAAAAATAAAATAGACAGCTGATTATATGAAACAAAAGCTTCTGTATAATAAAAATTGATGCATCTAGGATAAAAAGGGAAATAGAGGGTAAAATGTATCAAATTTCTTTGATGATGTCTTGATATCCAAGATATAAAAAAATTAACACATATGTAATATATATGTGTGAGTGTTAGATGAAGAATATTTCTCAATAGATAAAGGGGCAACAGATATGAACAAACAGTTCTCAAAGGAAGAATTAGAAACTATTAGCAATCATAGGAAAGAATGCTCCCAATTACTAATTATATAAAAAAATATAGCTAGATGGCACAGTAGATGGAGTGCTGGGTCTGGGGTCAGAAAGACCCAAGTTAAAATCTGGCCTCATACATTTACCAGCTGTGTGACCCTTGGAATGTCACCCCCCCCACACATTTGCCTTAGTTTCTTATCTGTAAAATAGGCTGGAGAAGGAAATGGCAAACCACTCCAGTATCTTCATCATCAAAATCACAAATGGGGTCACAAAGAATAAGACATGACTGAAACTACTGAGCAACATCAAATTAGCAAAGATGACAAATGATGGCAAGAATAAATGTTGGAGGGAGAGTGAGAAGATAGGCATGCTGGTTCATTGTTGGTGGTGCTGTGAATCAGTACAATAATTCTGAAAAGCAACTTGGAATTATATGAATAGCCCATACTCTTTGATCCAAAGATTCCTCTACTAGGCTTATATTCAAGGATGCCATTGAAAAGAACAAAGACCTCATATATATATATATATATACCAGGTGTTTATAAAAGCATTGTGTGTGTGTGTGTGTGTGTGTGTGACAGAGAAGGATTAAAAACAAAGTAGATGTCTGTCAATTGGGGAATAGATAAACAAATTGTGGTATGTGAATATGATGGAATACCACTATCATAAGTAATATCACATCATAAGAAATTATGAATATAATAAATACAGAGAAGCATGGAAATATTTATACAATCTGATGTAGCATGGAGTAAACAGAGCTGAGAAAACAAGATACACAATGATTACAACAATGTAAATGGAAAAAACAACCACAAAACCCCCAAAATGGATGCTTCCAGATTACAAACAACAATCATGGCTCCAAAGAAGTGATATGAAACCTCCCCTTCCCGCTTCTTTGCAGAGATCTATGGGTATAGTGAATTGTGTATATTTTCAGTTTTTCAACTTTTTGCTTGAGTTTGCCAATGTTTTCCTCTTTTTTTCTTTAGAAGTATTATTTGGGGGGCAGCTAGGTGGCACAGTGGATAGACACCGGCCCTGGAGTCAGGAGTACCTGAGTTCAAATCCGACCTCAGACACTTAACACTTATTAGCTGTGTGACCCTGGGCAAGTCACTTAACCCCAATTGCCTCACTAAAAAAAAAAAAGAAGAAGAAGAAGAAGTATTATTTGTTATATTGGATGACTTTGTGGGCTGGGGGAGAGAGAGGGATGCTGAAATAAATTTTAGTGATTAGGAAAAGCAAAAAGGAAAAGTTCTAGAAGATAAGAATCTACCTACTTGCCAATATGTTTTTGGATACTTTTGGAGGGGATGAAGGGCAGGAAGCCTAAGCAGTTACCTTTTATTGAAATCTAATACAATGAACAGATTTAGAATAAACAAATATAGGAACAAATCCTGGCTAGAAGCACGGCACCCTTAGAAACAAGAATTTTGTTTTTATCAGTTTTCAATAATTAGAGTCAATGAGCATTTTTTAAAAGGGCCTACTATGTGGTAGGCCCTGTAGGTAGACACTGTAGAAAGGCAAAAATAGTCTCTCCTCTCAAGGAACTCACAGTCTAATAGGAGAGACAGTATGCAAGCAAATGCATTTTGTGTAGAAAAAGATTCAGACTCTGAACATTTGTATTTTAAAATATTATTCTGAGAAGGGCTCCATGGGCATTATTTTGTTGTTTTCTTTTTTGTGGGGCAATGGGGGTTAAGTGACTTGCCCAGGGTTATACAGCTAGTAAGTGTGAGGCTGGATTTGAACTCAGGTACTCCTGAATGCAAGGCCGGTGCTTTATCCACTGTGCCACCTAGCTGCCCCCATCCATGGGCATTATTAAACTACCTAAGTAGTCCATGACACAAAAAAGGTTAAGAACCCCTGTACTTCAGGGTAGCTAGATGGTACAGTGGATAGAGCACTGGCCCTGGAGTCAGAAGGACCTGAGTTCAGATTTGACCTCTGGGCAAGTCACTTGACCCCATTGCCTTCCAAAAAACCAAAGAATCCCTCAAACAAACAAAAAAACAAAACCCTGCACCAGGGAGTTGTCTGAGGATGCTGTGCTATTAAGTTCTTTTCAGCAGGTGGAAGAATCCTTGTCAGAGGGGGCTGTGAATCCAGATCTGACTGAACTCTGGCTTTCCACCCCTTTCTGTCTCTGGGACTCAGCTTTTACATCAGTAGGAGGAGGGGGCTGAGATAGACAATTGGTCAAGTCCCTTCCATCTCTAAGCTCTTATGATTCTAGATCTTAGCCCCGCTTTCTGGACCAGTCCTGACTTTAAGCCTCAACCTCATGAGTAGGAGTATAACCAGGAATTCTTGTGCCTAGAGAAGCACAAACTGTGTGCAGACAATCATGACCCCAAGTCACCTTAGTAAGCCTTTTCCTGGCCCTCGTGGGCAGAAGGCATGTTATGGAGGCCTTGGTGTGGGTGGGAAGAGAAATCTAGCTTCCTATTTTAGTTAAGTCTTGCTATTTGGGGGATAAGTTCTATTGTTACTGTGCTTCTGGCAATATGCTGTAAATCAGGGGTCCTGGACAAAGGCCTAGTGACCATGTCCTAGGTTTGGGCTTTCACACTGTCCAATCGCACCAAGAAAGTTGGCTGCTGTTGGAATTGTTAGAGACTCAGATCCCACCAGAAAAATGATTTTATCTGTAAAATTTAGCACAGTGAAAACCAAATTTATCCCTTGGATTTCCAAAGACAATTTGGATTTAAAAATTAAAAAAAAAAAGTAAATGAGAGAGGCATCATTAGAAGAAGTTGGAAGCCCTTCCTCATTTAAGGAAGAATGTTTTACCCAACTCAAAGACAATGAATGGTACTCCCTCCACCCTCTAGTACTTCCATTGACCTGAGGCAAGGTTGTGATTGGAGCCAAGAGGCCCCAGAGATCAGAGGCTGGAGGGGTGTGTGTGCATTTAGGGCTGCCACTGCTTCCCAGGGCATAATGTAGGAGGTTGCGTAGAACAGATCAGGTTGTCCTAGAGGGGTTGCCCCATGTGTGTATTCTTCCATGAGTTTGAGGTTCTGCTTTAAGGGAACACAGAATACAAAACGTCTTCTAAGCACGTACAGGACTTTAGTTCCCTGCTGAAGATTTGATCAACAATGACGATTACTACCACCACCACCTCTGCCGCCGCTGCTGCCGCCATTACAATAATAATACTTTGGTTGTTCAGTGGTTTTCAGTTGTGTCCCACTCTCTGTGACCCCATTTCAGATATTCTTGTCCAAGACACTGGAGTGGTTTGCCATTTCCTTTTCCAGATGATTTGGTAGATGAGGAAACTGAGGCAAACATAGTTAAATGACTTGTCCAGGGTCATACAGCTAGGAAGTATCTAAGGCTGGATTTGAATTCATCTTCCTGACTCCTGGCCCATGCCCAGAGATGCTACTGATGTTGCTGATAAAAATAATAATCACTACTCTCTATAGAGCACATTAAAATCTACCAAGCACTAAGTATGCTTAGCCCTATTTAGATAGACAAAGATTTGGGGAGTGATTCATGGTACCTTTCCTGGAAATTCTCCCTTGTACAAAAATCATTGAGTAAGTGCCAGTCTATGCCAGCCAAGCTGATGATAAGTGTTTAAACAGGTATGAACATTACTATACTATCCCACTTGGAGGTAACTAGGTAGCTTAGTGGATAAAGTACTGTACCTGGCATCAGGAAGACCTGAGTTCAATTCTAATTTCAGATACTCTCTAGCTGTGTGACCTTGGTCAAGTCATTTAACCCTGTTTGCCTTAATCTACTGGAGAAGAAAATAGCAAACCACTCCAGTATCTTTGCCAAGAAACCCGCAATGACAGCATTGGCTTGCTATGGTCCATGGGGTCACAGAGTTAGACAAGACTGAAGAACTGAACAATAATATCCCACCCAACCAATAGAGAAATTGAAATTGTAGAAGAATATGAAAATAAGTCCAAATAAAATTGATTCAGTATAAGCTAAAATAAGGCACACTATTTCAGCAGAATCTCACGTAAATGAGAATTAAAGCAAATAACTCATTTTACCAGAAAAACAGACTTGTTTTTTTTCTCTAAAAAATATACAGCAGAATTTTGTCTTTTGTATTAAAATTTGTTCAAATTGAAACACACTCATATTGCACAACATTTTCATAAATTTGATCACAAAAATAGTTTAAAACATTCATCTTTTCATAAGGAGTAGTGTGATTTAAAACACCAAACTGGACAAAGCCAAAATTACCATATAAATATGGTTACTATTGTAGTCCATGGGACCACTAGAGTTACAATTCCTGGTAGCATGTATGACCGTGGGAGGTAAAAAATTGAATGCCCCCATCATTGCCCAGGCTTTTGCAACAGTATTCTTCAAATAGTCCAGAAAAAAATGATTTACACACCTCACTTCTCTGCAGCCCACAGTCCTCCAATATGCCACAGAGATCCATAGCTTTATTTTCAAACAGCATTTTTCAATACCATTTGATACCTGATACCCAGAAGTTAGAATATGCCAATTATCCCATTATCACTCTCCCATAAAGTGAGATAATATGCATAAAGCAATGTGCAAATCTCAAAGTAGTATAAAGACATTATTTATTACTGTTGTTTAAGATGCTTTCCAACTCTGGAATGATTAGCTATGCATGATCAGAAAGTCAGCTATACCAACCCTCCTCCCTTCCCTCCTCCCATTCCCCAGCACTGAAATTAGAACCTTGTGTTATGTCTTGTTTTAATGGGGCTGACCTCTTCTCATCCTTGCTCCCCAGATGGTATCCGAAGGGTAAGTATTTTTGGGGATGGTTCCAATGTCAGCCAAACTCTGAAGGGACTAAAGAAGATGGGAGCCAGGCCCATTCAGATCTAAACCTGAAATCAAATGATGGCTTGACTGTGAGGGCCACTGGGACAAACAGGTCCTGCTGCAGTGAGGGTGGTCCAGGGGAGGCAGGAAGGCAAGTTTAAAGTGAGGGATGAAAGGCTTGGGTCATCAAGAGAGAGATTTCTGAAAGGAGGAGTTATAAAGCACCATCAGAACCTGCCAGATGCAGCCCTCTGGTGATTTTAAAAGAAGATAACAGCAAATCTGTCTGAGACATTTGGGTAAAGTCTGCCTGGAAAAGGGGAAATTAACTGGAGAGTCTCCAGCCATATAAGTGTCTGGGCCTCTACGGGACTTGCAAAGCTGAGACATTTTTTCCTGTTAGGGTTATTTAAAAAAAGAAGAAGAATATGTTTTGTTTTATCTTCCAATAACAGACATGAGCCTTCAAATATCTCTTTAAGAATAAAAGGAATAGATTACAAGCAAAATTATAATCAGGAAAGGAAAATAAAACTTAATCCAAAAGGCATTTTTGGGCTTCTTCTTTAAAATAATTTATTGGTATCTTTTTATTTTATAGTCACTTATTTCCAAACATTTCCCCTCTCACCCTACCTGGTGAGACACCCACAATTTAAGAAAAAAGAAAACAAGTCAACAAAATAAACAGATGAATGAATAAATTCTGCTAGTATACTTATCATTCTATCCCATCATCCCACATTTCTTCAAAGATGAGAAGGAGGCTCATTTTCTCAACTCTTGTAGAACCAAGCTCAGGCATTAGTATTACACAGCATTGTGATTTATTCTTTTGTTCTTTCCATGCATGTGATTGTAGTGGTAGCATATAGTGATTTCCTGGTTTTACTCAATTCACCCAGAATTATTTGACATAAATCTTTCCAATTCTTCTCAGAATTCTTCATATTGATCACATCTTATTGCAAAGTAATATTCCATTATCTGCATCTGCCATGATTTTTTCAGTCATTTGTCAAATGATGGGCATAAACTGTGTTTCCAGTTCATTGTTACCACAGAAAGTGTTGTTCTGAATATCTTTTATATATAAGACCTTTCTACTTTTACCTTCTTGCAGTATATGCCTAGCATTAAGATCTCTGGGTCAGCATCAAGAAGTACTTATTAAATGTCTATTTGTCAGGCATTGTTATATGGAGAGACAGAGAAAAATGCAACAATTTCTGACCTCAAGGATCTTATATTTTTCTGGGGAAGAACAACATACACAAATTACTAGGTTTTGAGGCAGACTGAATCCTTGCAATCTAACCCTAACACTCACTCCTAGGATTCTAGAGCCTAGCCACATGGATTCTTGGAATGGGTAATCAAGGCAGAAAATGTAAATCATCCTCATTCGAAGGCAAAAGGTCATGACAGGTGGGTGAAGACCTGGAAGAGAGGGAAGGGACACAGAGACAGATAAAAAATAAAAAAATAAAGCAGTTCAGTTTTCAGAGAGACAGAGGCAGAATCAGAGACAGAGATGGAGAGACAGAGACACACAACAAAGAACATGGGGAGAAAAAAAGAGACATACAGAGAGTGAGAAAGAGGGACGTACACACAGATAGGCAAATATCCTCTAGCAGGCATTTGCCTATGTGAGTCTAAGACTGGGTGTCAAGGGAGATTGAATTCTCTTCCGATTTTAAACCCCTGAAAAAGAGTTGTGGTTTGGATGAACTGAAGCTGAAATGGTGAAGTGTTTAATTCTCTCTCCCCACGTCTGTCTGCAGAGAGCAGGCAGTTTACTACTACACGACTGCTCCGTTATTTAAGCTGTTCATAATTTCTGATTCATGTCGTATTTTGAGAAGCCGGCTTACTCTTGATATAAAACTATGACTAGTCAAGAGAAATTTTGATGTGTGATTGGTGCATAGCGGAGCTGCAGTTGGTTGTCAGGGAATGGCTCCTGGTATATGGAGATAAAATGGAACTGAGATCTAAACTTACTATTTTAAAATGCTAGGGTTTGCCTCTAGATGGATGCTCTGAGCTAGGAGAAAGAACCTTATGGTTTTGATTTTATTAATAACTCATATGCTCCTTAATAGCAGAGAGAGATTTTTAAAAAAACCCATGATTCAGGACCATTTTCCTAGGCCATGCAGGACTTATGAGTAAAGAGATTTAGGTGATATAAGGAAGCTTGGTATAAGAGGATGCTCTCTTCAGGGGTTAAGTTCATTCCCCTCATTGTCTTTTTCCCCTTGGAACTGTACAGTTCCTGGTGAGGGGTTGAAATAGTGGCTGTGACCAAGAGATAGTCTCCTCTCTCCAATTTCTTGGAGTCAAGCTAAGGGAGGAGTTGGGCAACCATGTCTCCACATTCCAAGGGCAGGGGCCATCGGGAAGAGTGTAGTGTTTACCCTTTATAGCCAAGATTGCCTGATAGCATCACCAATGGGTTACTTGCTCCTAAGCAAATACATAAACAAAGTAATTTTATTTTGGTTGTGGGTTAGGTAGAGGAAGGACTAACAACCTGGAGGACCATGAAAAGCCTCATGTAGGTAGAACTCAGCTCAGGGGTAGATAGATGGCATAGCAGATAGGGCAGGAGTCAGGAGGACCTGAGTTCAAGTCTACCTACAGATAATTACTAGCTGTGTGACCCTGGGCAATCACTTAGCTCTGTTTGCCTCATTTCCTCAAATGTCAAAAGAGCTGGAGAAGGAAATGACAAACCCCTCCAGTGTCTTTGCCAAGAAAACGCCAAATGGAGCCACAGAGAGTCAGACATGACTGAAGTAATTCAACAACAACAAAGGTGGAATTCAAAGTAGGATTTAAAGGAAGCTAGGAATTGCAAGAGAAGGAGTTAAGAAGAAAGAGCATTCTGGGCATAAGGAATATCCTGCACCAGGGCACAAAAATGTCAGTTGGAATGGTTACTATTACTTAGCAATGCTTCACATTGCTCTCTCCTGTTTGCTCTTTTCTTTTTAAAACCATTTCTCGTCTAAAATAAGCCTTTGTGAAATTATTCACCATCTTCCCAGCTATTATTTTAACTTTTTACAAATGGGACAAAATGACATTTACCCAAAAAGTCAGCTCCAAATTGAATTTCTTCCTTCCTCTCAGTAGTTCAGTTTTCAGGAATTGGCAATAATTCATTTCTAACAGTTTGTGTTTGAATAAATACTAATTAATTATCATGCCAGATGCATAGACTAAGCCAGGACTTAAAAAGGGATAGCTAACTACGGGGAAAAGGCAGTTGGATCAAACCCCTCCCCACCTACCTGGCTGGCTCTTGCGTTTCCAGAATGTGTCTTAGTTAACGCGCCTGCAGAACCTGTTAACAACATTGCAGTGTGTGCAAGGACAATCAACTTCCCCAACATGGGAGCGTTAGTGTTACATGTGAAAGATAGGCATCCTTTTGAAGAGCAATGTGCTTCTCTGCTAATGTATAAATGCACGGAATTCTGCTCAGTAATTTAACACCAACCTCAGAGGTTGGAAGAGGTTTACCCAAGCCCCAAAGAAATTAGCTTGTGCCTAAGTGAGGGCCGAGACCAAACTAACAATCACTGACTTCTGTGCCCCAGGCTGTCATATCAGACCTTTCTCTGGTCAGGGTCCCTTACAGAGAGGGTCAGAGGTTTAGAAATGGAAAGTTACTTAACAGGAAACTAGTGCCAATGCTCATTTTATAGATCAGGCTACTGAGTCCCACGGTCGCACAGGCATTAAAGGACAGATGCAGGGGGTGAAACCAAATCTCCTCACTCCAAATCCAGAGCTCTTTCCAAGGGAGCCCATTGACCCATTCATTACTGAGTCATTGCTATGGATGTGAGCACATTCTGTGGGTTGATAAATTCTATTTTTTTGTATTTTATTTTTATAAATACAATAAAGTCTAATGGCTGAGCTAAATACTTGAGAAAAGTCAAGAAATTTAAGGACAGTGAAAGATTCTTCTGAGAGAGACGGAATTTTTTTTTTTGAGGCAATTGGGGTAAAGTGACTTGTCCAGGGTCATACAACTGGATTTGAACACAGGTCCTCCTGCCTCCAGGGCTGGTGCTCTATCCTCTGTGCCACCTAGCTGCCCCTGGAAATGACTTTGGAGTCAGTAGCACATTATCTGATTTACCATGGGGCTATGGCCAGGCCACCCTACATCTGTGGAGGAGGTCTTGTGTCTAAAACAGAGGGAAGATGCACCCTGTACACTTGTTATTGAGTCACCTTGTCTCTATGTCTTAGAGTCTGTGAGTCCTTGGTCCAGTCACCTGCTAGTAAAATAAGGAGATACGACTGAGGTCTTTCCAGATCTTAGGAATTCTGAACCTTGCTTTCACAGTTCCCATACTGAAATGTACTGCTTCTATCTCCTACTCCTGAGCAAACCTAAATGACATCTGTTGAAATTCTGCCCTTTGATGAGCACATCCAGAAATATTATGGTCCAAATCTAGAGCTTCTTGGTCAAAGAGAAATACTGAGAGCAGCCAATAAACGAGATCAAGTACCAAGGTCCTGTACCCAGAATCACACAAGATTATAACAGAGTCATTGCCCTTGTAATGGGTGGGGGTGGGACTGTTGTTTTGTATGGTCCATGTGCATGTCTACATGTCTCTGTGACACGAGGCAGAATAGATATCTCTCCTATCTCCACCTCCTGCCATCCTCCTTCATTCTCCCCAGGAGGGGAAGAAGGGGAGGTTGGGGCCCAAGCTTGGCCACTCTGCTCTCCTCAGAGAGTGAGGGTAATGGGCAGTATACTTCCCAGAAGGGTTTGGTATCAGCTGCCCGGTGCCAGAGCAGCCAGTCCAGTCCAGCCTGGCGGCGACCATGCAGCCTGCCCGGCCCTGTCCAGCAGAAGTCAGCATAGCTAGCAACTGACCTGTTTGACCCTGGCCATCAGCAAACTGGCCCATGTCCCTAAGACACCACACCCTAGGAAAAACAAGCCCAGCTGGGCCACCCCATGGAAGACACTGTTGTTCAAAGAGAGCCCAAAGACCCAAACAATTTGTCTCTCACTGACATCAGGCCCTACAGTGAATTTTGTGAGGAGCCTCCAGAGAGAGAGGACATCCAGGGCCTTCAGTCCTATCGTGAGGCACTTTGGTCAGATGTGTCCACCAGATGTGTGGTTCACTACCATTGAGATTTATGTTCATGCTCACTCTTCTTCATCTCTTCCCCCAGTTCAGGGGGGATATTTGGTGTTGGGGAAAATGTTTTTGTAAGTACTGATCTTGTCACTGTTTGAGTAAACATATTTGGGGGGCAGCTAGGTGGCACAGTGGATAGAGCACTGGCCCTGGAGTCAGGAGGATCTGAGTTCAAATCCGGCATCAGACACTTAACACTTACTAGCTGTGTGACCCTGGGCAAGTCACTTAACTCCAATTGACTCACTAAAAAAAAAACAAAAAAAAATATTTGCTGAATAAACTGGGTGATTGTTAAGGTGTTAACGTGAACCAGGAGGCTTGTGAGCTGCCACTACCCTTGTGACCCAACATATCAGCATTAATGAGACATGGGTGAATGAGCCTGAGGGACTCTGACATGTACAGATGTACACACTTATATCTGATCTGTGTATATGTCTATGTACACATATATACACATGTATGTGTATTTCTATATAAACACATATACATAAGTGTCTATCTATCTATCTATCTGATCTGTCTATCTATCTAATATATCTGTTTATCTATCATCTATCTATCTATCTACCTAAACTCCTTTCTATCTCTCTATCTCTATTTCTCTATCTCTCTATCTATCTCTATCTCTCTATCTCTCTATCTATCTACACAGATACATATATAGGACGAGGCCTTCCAAAAGTCTTAAACCACACTAGTACTTTTGGGAATATTATAAATGAAATAATAGAATATTATAGGACATGAAATTATTGTTATTGATGTTGTTCATGCTTCATTTTCAAAGTAGACCAATGGCATTAGGATGTTGGAGTTGGGGTATAGCATTGTGCATTCAGCTGTGACTTATCAAACCAATACAAGTTCAAAAAGTATCTATATGCTATATATACACAGAAAATGTACAATATACATGTACATATATGTACAGATAGACACAAATATACATTTTCTTAAAATAATTTGCATGACAAAATTCAGTTTTACACAAAAGACTTTTTATTATTCTTTTTGTACAATGAAATATATGCATTGGTTGATAATTATTAACTTTCTGATAACAAAGAAAAAAAAAAAGAAATCTTTCCCGTCCTTCAAAGTCTCCGTTAAATGTCACCTCCATGAAGTCCATGAAGACTTCTCATAACCCTTTGCTTATAGCTCTCCAATGCAGTAGCTTGAAGGTGCTTTCTTTGTATTTTAGACAGATGGGTTCTAGACTCTATGAACTTATGTGTACATTGCTTCCTATCACTTACTCCCCTGCTTGCCATTTCTGTCACACAATCTTTCATTTCTGACACTTTTTCATAGTCTTTCTCCTAATCCCTGACCTCTCTCCTGACCTCCAGTCTCAAACCAGATATCCCGGAGATATCTTAAACTCAACATATTTAAAACTAGATTCATTAACCTTCCCTCCAAATATTTCCCTCTTCCTAACTCCCCTATTACTGTTGAGGGTACAACCTTCCTCCCAGTCACAAAGGCTTGCAACTCAGGTGTCTCCCATGACCCTTCAGTCTCTCTCACCTCCTGTATCCACTCAACTGCCAAGTCCTGTCATTTCTACCTTCACACTTGTCATTTCTATCTCCTTCTCTCTCCTTTGTGAAAATTGAGGTCTCTCAAAGCCCAGCTTATTTGAGTTTAATAAATACACCTTTCAGGCAAACAATGACTTAAAGATCAATTCTCCTTGGTCCAAAAAGCAAACTCTTTTCTCCTGTGGAACTGAATAGAATTGGTAGAACAGAAATCTGTGGAGATGGATTGCAAAACTGTTATTGATCAATCTTTTCAGGGGTGTTGGTGTGAGGAAGCATGAAAAATGCATTGTTATTGTTGTTCTCAGTAGTGTGCAACTCTCTGTGACCCCTTTTGGGGTTTTCTTGTCACAAATACTGGAGTGGTTTGCCATTCCTTTCTCCAGCTCATTTTATAGATGAGGAAACTGCAGCAAACAGGGTTCAGTGACTTGCCCAGGATCACACAGCTAGTAAGTACCTGAGGCTGGATTTGAACTTAGGTCTTTGAGAGTCCAGGCCTGGTACTCTAGCCATAAAATGCATTCACACACACACACACACACACACACACACACACACACACACACACACATTCTGCCTGCCTCTCTCTCTCTCTCTCTCTCTCTCTCTCTCTCTCTCTCTATATATATATATATATATATATATATATATATATATATATATATGTGGCTGTATGTATGTATGTATGACAGGAAAACAAGAAGAAATTAAGAAAATCCCTTGAAAGGTAAACTGATACTTTGACTATGACCTAGTAAGAAATATCAGAACTTGTTTTAGAAAATGAAAGTACTTGCTGACCCCTGAGGGGCTTGGAAAATAGGAAACTTTGCTAATATTCTCTGTATAGATAAAAGCCCATTATTTAAACGTTCCTTAAAATAATACCCAAGCAATGCCAGGAGAGTGCTGGTAAACTTTTAACACATAAAAGTACAAGTGACACACTTTGAAGTTTGATTGGCATTATTAATATCTCTCCATCATTTTCTTAAGTCTGGACAATTAACAAAACAATAAATCAAGTCCTTGTTTGTAGCAGTGCTTATTTCTAAGGTTTAATAGCCACTGAAATTTAACAATTTTCTCTTATGATCTGGTTCCCACCAATTCTTAATGTCATGCACCTTGAAAACAGAAATGTCAAACTCATAGAACCCTCTGAATTATTTTAAGACCCACATTTAATCAATCTGATCAAAAGATCATGACATTTGAGTATTGACAATATGAAATATCCCAAGTCAAGCACAATTTTCGTTCTTTAAATTTGTTTTTAAAAATCCACAAATTTGCTGACAGATTGAGGGAATTTTCCCATAAATGATTTATGTCTTCTCCACCTTTGTTATGGAAAAATCCATGTGTTGCCTTTGAATATAGTGAATTATAATTTATTTTAAAGCTATATTGCCACTTCTTTATCCATATTATTCCATTCAAAGCAAATTATTAAAATCAAATAGCACATGCATTGCTTAGGCCATATTAATCAAGAAATATCTATTAAGCTCCAGAGTAAGCTTTGGGGATACAAAAAAAGGCAGAACCAACCAATCCCTGCCCTCAAAGAGTTTATATTCTCATTGAAGAAATAACACGTCACTAACTAGTTTCATACAAGATGCAAAGTAAAGGGAAGGAAAGCTTAGACATGGAGGCCTCTGGGACACTAGGAAAGGCTGCCTACAAAAGTGGTATTTTAGGGGCCAGCTAGGTGGTACAGTGGATAAAGAACCGGCCCTGGATTCAGGAGTACCTGAGTTCAAATCCGGCCTCAGACATTTGACACTTACTAGCTGTGTGACCCTGGGCAAGTCACTTAACCCCCATTGCCCTGCCAAAAAAAGAAAAAACAAAAATAAAACAAAAATGGCATTTAGAGTGATTCTTGAAAGAAGCCAATCATTCTAATAATAACAACAGCAGTATTTATACGTGATCTTCACAATAATCTGGGATGTAGATGCTATTATTATTCTCATTCTATATATGGAAACTGAGGCAGACAGTGATTAAATAATTTGTCCAGGGTCCCAAAGATAGTAAGTTTCTGAGGACAGATTTGAACTCATTCACCTGACTCAAGGTCTGGCATAATGCACTACCTAATTGCCTCTAATACTTGGAGGTGAAGAGGGGAACATTCCAGGCATGGAAGAAAGCCAGTAAGAAGGTACAGAGAGCAGAGATAGAGGTGTTGTGTGTGAGAAATAGAAAGAAAGATAGTATGGCTGGATCGTAGAGTCCATGGAGGCTACTACATGTAAGAAAATTGGGAAAGTGGGAACATAGTGATAGTGGAGTACTTTAAATACAAAGCAAAGGATTTTATATTTGATCCTGCAGATAATAAGGAACCATAGACATTTATTGAGTATATGGGTGACAGGTTGGATTTATGCTTCGGCAGGATCATTTCAGCAGTTGTGAGAAGAATGGATTATAAGGGAGACTTTAGAAAATTATTGTAGTTATCCAAGCTAGAGATGTTGGGGGCTTGAACTAGATTGTGGCTGTGGTGTGAGTGAAGAGAAGAGTATATATGTCATCAATGAAAACAAATATATTTTCAATACATACACAAATATATATATATGTATATATCTATGTTCTGTATGTGTGAGTATGCATACAGATGAAATGTTAAGGTAGAAAAAACAAGATTTGGAAACTGATTGGATACATGGGAAGAGAATAAGAAATCAAAGATAACACCAAGATTTACCAAGAGAATGGATGGTGGTGCCCTTGACAGTAATAGGAAGTTAGGAAGAGGTGAGGGTTAGGGGAAAAGAATATAAATTTTGATTTGGATATAGTAAGTTTGGGATGTCTATGGAACCCAGAATTAGAAATGTTGAATAGTTATTTGGGAGATTTATGACTATAACTCAGAAAAGAGGTTAGGGCTGGATATATAGTTCTGGGAATCATCCACATAAAATGATCGTTGAAACCATGGGAGCTAATGAGACAACCAAGCTAGAGAAAAGAGAGAAAGGAGAAAAAGGCCCAGGCAAGTCCACGATTAGTGGACTTTATATGAATAAAGATACCACAAAGGAAGCTGACAAGGAGCAGTCAGTCAGGTAGAATGAAAACCAAGCATGATGCGGTAGAAAGCAACTGTATTACAAGGAAGAAAAAAAACATGTAGTTCCTGAAGGATCTTATATTCTAACTAGACAATATCATATGTGTACAAATAAATATAAGACATGAGTGATACTCAATGTCGTGACTACTAATGACTTCATATGAGACCCTTGCAAGTTAACTTTCACTCTTGGAGCCTTAATTTCTTCAAATGTAAAATGAAGCATTTGGATTAGCTAATATTCAAGGTCTCTTCCAGCCATAAATCTGTGCACCTCTACCCCTTTATGAGATCTTTTTGGAGTTTTTGACTCTATTCACTGATGACAAAGGAAGAGTCTTCATTCTCTTCTTCTTCCAGCCTTCTCTTGAATTCATTCCCCCCTTCCTTTTTTCTTCAACTTTTCTTCCTCTCTTGACTTCCCTCCCCACTCCTCCTGGACCCCCGGTAGCCTGTGGAACCTGGAACAGAAAACCAAAGTCATTTATTCAAAGTATTCGTTTGGTGAATTCACTTTGACTAAAGTTTTGTTGTTAGAATTCTTGGCCCCAAGAAACCTCATTTACTTCACCAATGGAGAAAAACCAGTACTAATGACTGAAGCTGATCTGAAGAAGGGATCAAAACTAATTATACAGCAGTAGTCCAAACATTAAAAATCTTGTTAGCTATTTGTTAGCTGGAGCTCAGCTCTGTCTATAATTCATTACACATTCTTTCCAGGATATTAATAGCTTCCCATCACCCCTTTGATGCTTTCCACACATACTAGTGGAGGATATGAATAAAACAATTGACATTCTCCATAAACAAAATCAAAAGATGGAAGGAAGTCACAGAAAAAAGGAAGGATAGCTCATTCCTTGGAGAGGTAAATCAAGTAGTTGATGGAGTTGGGAACAAGAAACATCTTTTCATGAGACATTTGGTCAGTTCACTTCACAGGACTCATGATGAGTATAAGCAAAAAAGACCACCATGAAGATAATTGCAATGTGTGCCTATGTCTGTTGCAGAAGATGAGGGGGTAGAGAAAGACTGCAAAGAAATGGATATGAGCCTCCAAATTAAAACCAGATGTATTATAATACTTGGTAACTTCAATGAAAATATGGGAAGAGCATAGGGAAGGACAGCAAAATATATATATTAGAAAACGATTTGAGATTAAGAAATTAAAGACTAGTAGATTATAAGGCTGCCTCATGAACATTTGTATCGATTTAGCACTGGAAATGACCTCAGAAAACATCTAGCCAAACCATTTGATTTTTCAGATGAAGAAACCGAGATGCAGAGGGGTAAAGTGATGTCCTTCAAGAAGATATTAAGTAGTCTATGGCTCAACTTCACACTGAAAAATATAAGGAAACAATGAAATTGACTATGTATTGATAGATAAGAAATAACTGGTTACTGATGAGGGAGTTACTTCAGATGCTGGTGTCACACCATTCTCCAGGGATGCTATATGACTTTATGCATGCATGGAAGATCTCAATTTTCAAGGAAGTACTCAAGGGCAATGGAAAGACCCAAGGTGTGCACATAGAACCTATATAAAACATTACTTTTAAAAAGGTCAGAAAAGGTGGTATACTGGTCATGGATAGGGAGTGAGAGAGAACAGCTGGACATCTCATGGGCTATGCAGGAACTCTTGTAATGTCTGGTGAGCCAAAAGGCTTACTACACAGAATCAGTGGAGAGTGTAGACAAGAGACACATGGGATGCAAAGACTTAGGTGGTGGTGAGTGGAAAGATAGTGTTTCATGCTTTTGGAAAGAATACATCTGTGAGATCACAAATCCATTGCAATTTTCCATACAATATTTTATTTTATTCTTATAGCTCTGTGAGGCAGATGGTACAAGTGTCATTATCTTCATGTTCAGAAGCAAAAATTGAGGTTTTTAGTAAACTTACTCAAGGTTACACTGCTAGTAAGTGAAAAATTAGGGACTCATTCCATTTAAAAATATTCATTAATTTTCCTCTTCTCTGCAAGGTTCTGTGTTCTTCACAATGGTTTTGTTTCTGCTTTTCCTACTTACTAGATAATGACTCTGGGCACGTTTCTGGGCTTTACTTACTGTTCAATGGCAATAATGGTGTCTTTGAGAAGGCAGCATGAGACAGTAGAAAGTATTCTGGATTCAGAACCAGAAGACCAGGGTTTAAATCTCACTGATCCTACTGATTCACTGTTTGAACTTGGCATATTGGTTAACCTCTCTGAGATCCCTCAAGCTATTGAATCTTTAAACATCACTAAGACTTTTGGGGCACCTGTGATAGATAGATAGAAAGAAAGAGAGAAAGAAAGAAACAAAGGAAGGAAGGAAGGAAGGAAGGAAGGAAGGAAGGAAGGAAGGAAGGAAGGAAGGAAGGAAGGAAGGAAGGAAGGAAGGAAGGAAGGAAGGAAGGAAGAAACAATGAAAATGAAAGGAAGGAAGGAAGGAAGGAAGGAAGGAAGGAAGGAAGGAAGGAAGGAAGGAAGGAAGGAAGGAAGGGGCAGGAGACAGAGAAACAGTTGGAAAAGGAAGAAGGGGAAGGGAGATCAGGTGAAGGAAAATTAGTGTCCTTGCTGGCCTATTCATGCTCCCCAAACATATGACTAGAATCATACCCTGACACTTTTTGCTCACTCCCTCTAATTATGACTCAGTGCCTTATTAAGTAAAATAATTGAATGAACCCTTCCATCTAATTACATTTATGTTGTCAGTCCATCAGGCAGTAATGTTGTGTAGGCTCACCACTCAATAAAGTTTAAAGAGAAACTTTTTATGGTAAAAATATTTTCCAATTAAAGGGGAAGTAAAGTGCATAGAGTGCTGGGACTGGAGACACTAATACTCGTCGTTCTGAGTTCAAATCTGTCCTAAGATGTTGACTAGCTATGTGATGCTGGGCATGTCACTTAACCCTCTTTACCTCAGTTTCCTCATCTGTAAAATGATCTGGAAAAGAAAATGGCAAACTACTCCAGTATCTTTGCCAAGAAAACTCCAAAATGGGGTGACAAGGAGTCAAACATGATTGAAAATGACTGAACAACAACAGAACTTCAGAAACAAAACCAAAATTCAACATCACTTTAGTAATATACCACAACTAGTTTCATTGGTCACATATCTGAATGTAAACTGAAAATATTGCTTCCACATGCTAATGGATATGTGCTCTCATTCATGTGGTTGCTCCCTCCAGCTATGAAAATTGCAACTCATCTGTGCCTGCCATTCTGTTTTTTTTGTTCTTGTTATTTGTGTTTTTACTTATTTTGTCAAATGTTTCCTAATTGCATTTTAGATTACTTTTATTTCAGTAAATATTTCTTAATTACATTTAAGCAATTTTAGCCATCACTTAAAAAAATTCAATTCCCAATTCTCTCCTTTCCTATTGCACCACCCCATCCTTGAGAGGGCAAGAAATTTGATATCAATTATACATGTGAAGTAATGCAAAACATATTTCTATATTAGCCATGTTGCAAAAGAAAACACAAACAAAATAAAACAATAAAAATAAAGATATTTTAAAAAGGAATGCTTCAATATGCCCTCAGATTTCACCAGTTTCCTTTCTGGAGGCAGATAGCCCTTTTCATCATGGGTCCTTTGGTTTTTTTTATAAATTATATTTATTTTTAAAATGTTTCCCAATTATATGTACACTTTTCTTTTAACAAACTTTTTAAAAAATTTGAGTTCAAATTCTCTCCCTTCCCCCTCTTTGAAAGGGAAAGCAATTTGATATCAATTATGCATGTGAGGGGGCAGCTAGGTGGCACAGTAGATAGAGCACTGGCCCTGGAGTCAGGAGTACCTGAGTTCAAATCCGGCCTCAGACACTTAACACTTACTGGCTGTGTGACCCTGGGCAAGTCACTTAACCCCAATTGCCTCACTTAAAAAAAAATTATGCATGTGAGGTCATGTAAAACGTATTTTCACATTAACCATTTTGCAAAAGAAAACACAAACAAAATAAAACAATAGAAATAATATTTTTAAAAAAGAAAGAATGTTAAAAAAAAAAAAGTATGCTTCAATCTGCATTGATTTCATCAGTTCTCTCTCCGGAGGTGGATAGCATTTTCCATCCTGGGTCCTTTGGAATTTTCTTGGATCATCTCTATCAGAGTAGCTAATTCTTTCATGGTTGATCATCCTTACAATATTGCCATTATTATATAAAATATTCTCCTGGTTCTGCTCACTTCACTTTGCATCTGTTCATATAAATCTTCCCATGTTTTTCTGAAACCATCCTGCTCATTGTTTATGGAATTTCATTACAATAATATACCACAACTTGTTCAGCCATTCTCCAATTGATGGGAATACCCTCAATTTCCAATTCTTTGCCACAAAAAAAAACTGCTATAAATATTTTTGTACAAACAGTTCTTTTTCCATTTTCTTTAATTTCTTTGGTGTACCAACCTAGTAGTAGTATTGCTGAGTCAAAGAGTATGGACAATTTTATAGCCCTTTGGGCATAGTTCCAATATGCTCTCCAGAATGATTAGATTAGTTCACAATTCCATCAACAATTAATGTTCTAATTTTTTCACATCCCCTCCAACATTTTTGATTTTCCTTTTCTGTCATGTTAGCTGATCTGATAGGTATAAGATGGTATCTCAGAGTTGTTTTAAATTGCATTTCTCTGATCAGCAATGATTTAGAATATTTTTTTATGTGACCATTGATAGGTTTGATTTCTTCTGAAAACTGCCTACTGCCTGTTCCTATCCTTTGACCATTTATCAATTGGGAATGGCTTAAATTTTTATAAATTTAGCTCAGTTAGTTCCCTTTATATTTGAGAAATAAGGCCTTTATCAGAGAAATTTGCTGTGATTCCCACCCCTACTCCCTCCCCCCCCAAATTTCCTGTCTTCCTTCTTATTTTGGCTGCTTTTGTTTTGTTTGTAACAAAAAATGATGTAATTAAAGTGATTGATTTCACTTTCTGTAATTCTTTCTGTCTGTTTTTTGATCATGAACTCTTCCCTTATGCAAAAATCTGACTGATAAAATAGTCCATTCTCCCCTAATTTGCTTTTGATATCATCCTTTATGTCTAAGTCATGTACCCATTTTGATCTTATCTTACAATATGTTGTGATATGTTGGTTTGTACCTAGTTTTTACCAAATTACCTTCCAGTTTTCTTGGTAATTTTTGTCAAATGTTGGGTTTTTATCCTAAAAGCTTGTATCTTTGATTTATCAAGTACTAAATTACAATGGTCATTGTGTATTGTGTATTTAAGCTATTCCGCTTATCCACCATTCCATTTCTTTGTCAGTACCAGATTGTTTTCATGATTACCACTTTGTAATATAGTTTGAAATATGCAACTGCTAGGCTTTCTTCTTTGACATTTTTTCAATGATTCCTTTGATATTCTTGACCCTATGTCCTTCTAGATGAATTTTATTTCTATATTTTCTAGCTCTAAAAATAATTCTTTGTTACTTTGATTGGTATGGTATTGAATAAATAAATTAAGTAGAATTGTCCTTTTTACTATATTGGCTCAGCCTACCCATGAACAAGACATATTTCTACATTTGTTTAGTTCTGTCTTTATTCGTGTGAAAAAAGTGTTTTATAATTGTGCTCATATAGTTCCTGGGTTTATCTTGGCACATAAACTCCCAGGCATTTTCTATAATCCTTAGTTATTTTAGATGGAATTTTTCTTTCTCTTGCTGTTAAGTTTTATTTATTAAAAGAAGCTTAGGTAAGGGCAGCTAGGTGGTGTAGTGGATAAAGCACTGGCCCTGGATTCAGGAGGACCTGGGTTCAAATCTAGCCTTAGACACTTGACACTTACTAGCTGTGTGACCCTGGGCAAGTCACTTAACCCTCATTGCCCTGCGAAAAAAAGTTTATTTAAACAACAAGATGTTTGACTTGAAGGGAGAACTATCTAGGTTCAATTTCTTTATAGTAATGTATCCTTTCTGAGAGACAGAGATTGCTTTACATGTAATAGTTACATACAAAAAGTTATAAAGTCATTCTTTGTTTTACAATGATAAAAGAAAACCATTGAAATTATCCAATCAACAAGGTATGCAAGGATTTTTTGCGTGTTTTTGTTGTTGTTAAACAGCGACAGCAAAATAACTTACTGGAATATGAAGATAAAAGTTGAATGAACATTTTCTTCTAATGAAGAAAAGTGATATTTTCATGGAACCAGTCTGTTTTTTCCCCTCCCCACTTTTGAATATTGATCAAAACATACCACCTGCCATTTAGTTAAAAAAACAACAACAATTCATTATCCCTGTGCACATATACCAGTTACTTTATGTACAATAAAGGAATGAGGGAAGGGAATCAAAGAAGAGAGAAAACTACACTGCAATAGTCAGGATATGGATGAAGCAAATCTTGGTTTTCTAATTATGTATGTATTGTTTTCCTTTGGAGCACAGTTCTGAAGTTAGAGTTGCAGGTTCTCTTTTTAGTAAACGCCTCCCGTCTGCTGCTGGAATGCATCAAATGGATCTTCATCCTCTATTTCCAACTGTGCAGGTGTGTCTGTTTTATTGATTGGTTGCCCATCAATTTGGAGTCTGATCTTTCTCATTGCTAAACCCTGTCATTCACAGTAGACTTTTATTAGTTTACTAAGTGGTGTGTGCCTTTTAACATTAAATTGCACCACTGAACCATCTTGCCCTGCCACTTTCAAATTAATGTGGTTGTTGTTTTCAGTCTTGACTCCTTCCTTTGGCTTTTTGTTGGCCATGACGAGTCCCGGGGTCTCCTCAGCTGCTGCTTTTCAAAAGAGGTACCAGGATGGTCTGCTCCAAGGGAAAAGGGGAAAAGCAGCAGTGACAGGAGCAGGAGCAGCAGCAGGAGGAGTATAGTGGTCATGGTGAGGAAGAAAAGGAGAAGAAGAAAGAGGAGGAGGAAGAGGAGGAAGATGGTGATAGTGATGATGAGAAAGAGAAAGAAGAGGAGGAGGAGGAGGAGGAGGAAGAGAAAGAGGAAAAGCTTGCTGCTGGGTTTTGTTAGCAGAATATAGCAATGCTAATGATTTGGGGGGGGGGTTATTTTATATCCTGTAACTTTGCTGAAGTTGTTAATTGTTTCACATAGTTTTTAAGTTGATTCTCCAGGGTTCTCTAAGTATACCATGATATCATTTGCAAAGAGTGATAGCTTTATTTCCTCATTGCATATTCTAATTCCTTCAATTTCTTTTTCTTATTTTATTGAAAGTTAGCTTTTCTAATACAATATTTGTTGGATCCCTCAAAAGGTTCACAGGAGTAAGTTCCCCCATAAACTGAGACAAAAAGAGATACTGAAAAACAATGCTGGAACAGCCAGTATTGTGAATAATAAAGAAAGATTTATTATAAGGAACTCACAAGTGGGTAGCATAAGTCTGTGATGGCAGGCAGACAACAAATGAATGGAACCTGATTCCCCCTTAAGGTGATCCCTACCCTAAGGGGAGTCCTTTTATAGGGAGGGGCAAACAAGGCATGCAGAAGAGAGGCCAGGTGTACACATATACTTCCCTGGGAAACTGTTATTAAGAAACTTCCCAAGACTGTCAAGGATGGGCTAATGATATAGCAGTGTGCCTGGAAGATGCACATGCACACATACCTCCCATGTCATTGGAAGACCAGATTTTGGGGGATGACTCAACAATACAGCTAAAGCCATAGTACCCCACAATACTGAATAATAATGGTGATCATGACTATCCTTGCTTCATCCTGATCTTATTGAGAAGGCTTCAAGTTTGTTCCCATTACAAATAATGTCTTGGTTTTAGATAGATACTCCCCATCATTTTTTTAAAAAGGCTCCATTGATTCCTATGTTTGCTAATATTTTTGCTTTCTTTCTTTTTTTTTTTTTTGTGGGGCAATGGGGGTTAAGTGACTCACCCAGGGTCACACAGCTAGTAAGTGTCAAGTGTCTGAGGCTGAATTTGAATTTAGGTACTCCTGAATCCAGGGCTGGTGCTTTATCCACTGTACAACATAGCCGCCCCCATTAATATTTTTAATAAGAATGGATGTTGTATAATGTCAAAAGCTTTTTCTGTATCTATTGATATAATAATATGATTTTTGTCATTTTTGTTATTGATATGGTCAATTATTCTGACAGTTTTCTTAATATTGAACTAGTTCTGCAATCCTGGTATAAATCAACACCTCATCATAGTATATAATCTTTGTGATATATTGTGTAATCTCTTTGCTAGCATTTTATTTATTTTGTGTAATAATATTTATTAAGGAAATTATTGTATGGTATTCTTTCCCTGGTTTTACTCTTCCTGTTTTAGGTATAAAAATGATGTTTGTTTCATAAAATAAATTTGGTAGAACTCCTTCTTTGCCTAATTGTTCAAATACTTTATTTAATTTTTGGATTAATTGTTCCTTATATGTTTGTTAGAATTCACTTGGAAATCCATCTGGTCCTCAGGATTTTTAATTAGGGAGGTCATTGATGGATTATCCAATTTCTTTTTCTAAGATAAGGTATTTAACTATACTACTTCATCTTCTGTTAATTGAAGAAATTAATATTTTTGTAAATATTTACTTATGTACCATAAATTTTTTGTTTTACTGGAAGGTAATTAATCAAAATAACACCTAGTAATTGCTTTAATTTCATCTTCATTAGTGATGGCTTCACTCTCTTCATTTTTGATACTAGTAATTTGGTTTCCTTTCTTTTTATTAAATTATATTAACAAATGGTTTATCTATTTTATTTTTTAATAAAACCAGTTCATAGTTTTATTTATTAGTTCAATGGTTTTAAAAAAATTATTTTTACTTTCAATTTTATTAATCTCTGCTTTTCAGGATGTCCATTTTGGTGTTAAATTGGGGATTTTTACTTTGTCCTTTTTCTAGTTTTATTTTTTTTCCTTTGGTTGAATGCACAATTCATTGATATTCACTTTCTCTTTTTACTGGTGTATGTATTTGGGGATATACATTTTCTCCCAAGTATTGCTTTGTCTGCATCCTACATTTATAATGTCTCATTGTTGTCATTCTCTTTATGAAAAGTATTGTTTCTATGATTTTTTGTTTGATTCTCTCATACTTTAGGATTAGATTATTTTGTTTCAAACTAACTCTTAATCTATCCTTCCATGACTCTTTATTAAATATAATTTTATTGCATTATGGTCTGAAAAGGGTACATTTAATACTTCTGCATTTCTGCATTTGGCTTGAGGTTTTTATGCTCTAATACACGATCAGTTTTTGTGAAGGTACCATATGCAGTTGAGAAAAAGGTATACACCTTTCTATTCCTATACAGTTTTCTCCAGTGGTTTATCATATCTAACTTTTCTAAAGTTCCACTCATTTCTTTCACTTCTTTCTTATTTATTTTATAGTAAAACTTATCTAGCTCTGAGAGGGAAAATTTATGTAGCTCAAAAATATGATTTTACTGTCCATTTTCGCCTGTAATTACTTTGTTTTCTTTTAAGAATTTGGATGCTATGTCATTTGATACATACATGTTTAGTGTTGCTATTTCTTCATTGTCTATAGTTTGTTTTTTGCAAGATGTAGTTTCTCTGCTTCTAACTTTTAATTAGATCTATCTTTGCTTTTGCTTTGTTTGAGATCATGATTGCTATCCTTGCCTTTTTTTTTTTTTTTTTTGCTTTAGCTGAAGCATAATAGATTCTGCTCCAGCCCCAGCCCCAGGCCCAGCCCCATATATATGTGTATGTGTATGTGTGTGAATATATATATCCAACTATATGTATATATGTGTATATATGTATACACATATATACATATATATATACATATAATGCCAATGTAATTGACTCACTCCCATACCTTCTTTCTATGTAGAATTTTTTTACACCTTCAATAATGATAACGTTCTTAAAGATACTTGTATCATCTCCTCTGATAGAAAGGTAAACCGTTTACTCTTATTTTTTCACTTATGATTTCTATTTCATATTTCTCTTTTAATGCTTTTCTTGTGTCTTATATTTCAAAGTCAAATTTTCTATTCAGCTCTAGGTTTTTCATCACAAATACTCAAAAGTCCTTTGTTCATTAAATATCCATTTTTCCCTTGGAAAATTATACTCAGTTTTGCTGGTAGGTCATCCTTGGTTGTAATACCAGTTCTTTTGCCCTCTGGAATGTCATATTCTAAACTCTTCACTCCTTTAACATGGTAGGTGCTAAATCTTGTATAATGTTGAATGGGGCTCCATTGTATTTGAATTATTTCTTTCTGGCTACTTGAAGTGTTTTCTCTTTGACTTGGGAGCTCTGGAATTTGGCTATAATATTCCTGGGAGTTTTCATTTTGGGTTCTCTTGCAGGTGGTAATCAGTGGATTCTTTTAACTTCTATTTTGCCCTCTGATTCTAGGTTATTGGTCAGTTTTCCTTGATAATTTCTTGAAGTATAATTTATAGGCTCTTTCTTTGATCCTGGATTTCAAGTAGTCATTGTTCATTAATCTATTTTTCCAGATCAGTTGTTTTTCTGATAAGACATTTCACACTTTGATTATTTCAACCTTTTGACTTAGTTTTATTGTTTTTTGATGCCACATGGATTCATTAGCTTCAACTAACCTGGTACTAATTGTTAAAAAATTATTTTCTTCAGTGAGCTTTTATGCCACTTTTTCCATTTGGTCAATTGTGTTATTGTGTTTTTAAAGGTATTTTCTTCAGTAATTTTATGCCTCTTTTACCAAGCTGATAATTGTCTTTTTGCAATGTTTTCCCTTTGCTTTCATTCCTTTACCTAATTTTTCCTCTACTACTCTTACTCAATTTTAAAAAGTCTTTTAATTTTAGCTCTTCCAGCAATTCTTGATGGGCTTGTGCCATTTCACATTTTTCTTTATAGTTGTTTTGACTTCATTGTCTTCTTCTGAGTTTGTGTCTTTTTCTTCCCTGTCACAGTAGTAGCTTTTAGTGGTCAGGTTCATTTTTTGTTGCTTTCTCATTTTTTTTCCATACTATTTTTTGATTTGGAACTTTATATTACTGTTGAGTTCTGGTCCCAGCCTTGGAGTACTGTCTCAAGCTTCAAGCTTTTCTGCATTGCTCTTTTCAGAACTATTTGGGGGGGGGGGAAGAGGGGGAGTTGGAAGTTTTCAATTTCTCCAATGTAGTGTGATTTGGGGAAAGGCGTGGTTACCATTTTCTTATTTAATGCTCTGGTCCTTACCCAAATCACCCTATCTATTAGTATTGCATTTGATATTACTCTTCAGAGTTCCTCCTCTATTCAGACTAGAAATACTACTATTCTTCTGGATCCCTGATCTCTTTGTATAGGAAGGGATATTACCCTTCAGAATTTCTATCCCCTCTTGACCAAACATGCTCCTCTCTACCCTAAAACTATGACCCAGAAGTGGGTATAGAGCCAGCAAACATCATCTCATTTCACATCCAGTGTTAGCACAGAGGTACCCTATAATCTTTCTGACTAGTTTCCAGATTCCCTTACTATGTATGACTTGAAAGCTCTTGAAACAGCTGCTGTTTCTGTCACCACCATCTAGTCCCATAATTGCTGTTTTATTCACTTGGGCTCTGGGCCAACCTCCTCCCCCATGTCACAGATCTCTCTTTCTGACCTTCTGTGTTATCTTTGGACTGGGAGAATATTTCACTCTAACCTCTAAATCCTTAATACTGTATAAGACCTTGAGAAAGGGGGGTTATATTCTCAAGGGCAAAGTGACAAATTATAAACCAAAACATTTCAAATAAGAAGAGTTATCATGATCCAATAAGGGAAGGTTTTCCTTGGAAGGTAAATTCGGGGTCATGTTTTAAAGGAGATGAGAGTTGTTAACACAGAAAAAGAGTGAAGTTTATCTAGGTAGGGGGAATGCTATTCAAATTCATAGAGAATAAAAGGAGCAGCTTATGTTCTTAGGAAGGTAAAAATATTTCTTTTTGGGAATAAATGATGATAAGCTTGGATGGGTGGAAAAGCAGCAGGTCATAGGTACCCTTGTGATATTTGCTTTCTGGCCCAGAAAAGTAATCAGGCAGAACATTGAATTGTTCTGGGATTCTCTTCTGACAAAAAAAAAAAAAGTTATTCTAACTGTGTCTGAAGAAACCATTCTGAGTAACAGGGACCTAATCATACCTCACAAATCAATGTGAGAGTCATTAGCCTTCCATTTTGAAGGGGAGAAACAGAAACTGAGGAAGGTTGACATTTTCTTTGAGTCAGGAAGCCCTGGATTCAAACGTTGACTTTACAATCTTCAAAGAACTTTATAAATATCTGTTGTTTTGATGATGGTTATCTCATTCTTCTCTATTTTACTGTAATTCAGATAGAAATGCCTCATGGACAAATAGTGATGCTACTCTTCTTTAGTATTCAATGTTCTGTGGATTATTGCACAAGGAGATCACATAACTGTTTTTAATAGTTGAATAAAAGGTGTTTTTTTCATATCTCTATTTCACTCAAGCTAGAAGTACAAGAATCACCTAGTAATCTGATCCTAATGCTTATTGGCACTGGAGTTTTCACCAGCTGTTTCCAACCTATGCTGGTTTGTCCTTCCTTAAACATTTTAGTGGTCCCTACACAGAGACTCAACATATTGGTTCTGTCATATTGTGGACACTTGATTAGCTTGGCCAATTGTCTCTCTCCCCCTCCCTCCCTCTCCCTCATTCTTCCTTTCCCTCTCCCTCTCTCTTTCTTCTTCTTCTTCCTCCCCTTCCTTCTCCCTTTCCTTCTTCTTCCCCTCAGCACCCATGTGAATCTAGTAGATCCAGAAGTCCAGTAATAATTACCACTGGTGGTAGTTTCACAGAGTAAGACCCCTTTTGGCAGGCAGACATACTGGATATAGACTCAAAGAGACAGTGGACTTCGGGTCCAGCAGAGAGCTACACCTCAGGGAAATTTCATTAGGAGTCTATAAAAGGAGAAAAGGATATCCCTCAAGCAGGAGCTGTGATTTATCTCTTCATCACCATATCAGACCTTAATGATCTTGATGAAACCTTGAATGATGTGTACAATCAGACCTTAAGTTTGAGGTCACTTTCCCCAGGGACCTGGTGTATACAAGGGGTAGCAGGTGGGAGGTGGGAAGGTTTTCTGCACCATTTTTGGTCTATCTCATTAGTAAGGAATCTTTCTACAAGTTAATTGAGGTTTTGGTTGGTGATCAATGGGAGCAAACTGATGAGAGCTCATGAATGATAGTACTAAAAATCAGCTTCTCAGGGATACCATGAAACCACTGAGGGGAAAAGTAGTTAGCTGGACCCTAGGATACTGGCTTGCCAATGCAAGGAAGAGGTGAAGAAGAGGCCCGATAAAGGATGTTCCAATGGAGCCATAGACTTAGGAATTTTAGAAGACTACTTTAATGGTTGTTATGTTATAATGGAGGGAAATTTAGCCCAAAGGGGTTAAGTGACTTGTTCAAGGTTCTCTCTCTCTCTCTCTCTCTCTCTCTCTCTCTCTCTCTCTATATATATATATATATATATATATATATATACATATATATATATACACAAACATATACACACATGCATATATATGTATATGTGTGTGTGTATATATGTATATATATTTGTATCCAGTCATCTATATCTCTATTATCTATCTACCTATATATCTGTATCTATAACTATACCTATATCTATCTATCTTTAACCATATCTACATATTAATCTCTCTAATAAATAAAAATGTACAGTTAACATCTTTATAGATAATATATTTATACATATTACATAATATAAATAGATAATATATTCCCACATATACAACAACAACAACAACAACAAATTACAAAGTAGGTGTTTGAACCAGCTTCTCTCACTCCAAATACAATGTTGTAGAGTTGGAGTGCCCAGTGAAATCTCCATAAACTCTTGTGAGAATGGTGAGAAATTGTAAGGAGAAAAAAAGCAGCAAGCAAGTTTGAGCATGGACCAAGAGAAGGTGACATAGTGGATAATACAATATGGTAGACTACATGCTGCACGTCTGAGTCTGAGATGAGTTCTTTCTATGACTTTGGGAAAGCCTTTGTAGGCCTCAGTTTCCTCATTTGTCAAATCAAGGTATTAGTCTAGGCCAGGGCTTCTTAAACTTTTTCCACTTGGCAAACCCTCTTTGCCTCCACATTCGTATATAAAATAGGTATATATGCATATTGAAAATAAGTATACATCACCTTTTACTGTTGCCCAATTTTGTGCCCCCCCCCATTCAGTTATGCTACTCCATATGGGGTTGTGACCCAAAGTTTAAGAATCTGAGCTCTAGACAATTTTTAGTCTTGATCTGTGATTCTTAGGGTAAGACAATATATTTGGGGAGACATAATCTATCTCATCCTTAACAGATGATGGGCATTGAAGTACTAATTCTGACTCAGAAACTGGGTCACTTAGTATTTGTAGACTGCCCCCTTAGTGCCACTGTGTTTTGGGGACTGGATGGATTGCAAGTCTGTCTGATTTTGGCCATACCTTTGTTTCAGTGTTCCGATAAGGAAACACAACTAAATTACTTCAGGATTGAAGGCCCATTTTAAAACTTGTATGTCAGTCACATTTCCTCCCATATTGTGTAATTTTCATGTTTCTCAAGAAACAGAATTGGACTTCTTATCCTTAATTGGTTCTGAACTTTTGAAAGCAAAGATTAAAATAGTGAGAATATTTGTTAAAAGGATATTGTCATCATAATTGTATTCAGCATCAGAAGTTGCAAAGAGGTTCAGCCTAGATGTAATTTTCAGATTAAATTGTTGTAAAGTTTAAGGGGGAAAAATTCTATTAACCAAACTAGAAAACAAAAAACCCTTTTATTTCATTAGGAAATCATTTCTCTATTTACACTTGGACTTTTTTTCACTTAGTGAAAAGGGCTTTCAAGAGAAAGGAATCCTTTCATGTGCTTTAAATATCAACCAAAAATATCACCACCTCCACACATCCTTCTGGGATCTTTCCAATCATTAGCCATCTTAAGTGACCCTTGTAACTTTCTAATACTTAATTTATTCAACAAGCAATTCTTTTTTTTTTTCAACAAGCAATTCTTAAGCATTGATCATCTGCCAGACCCTGTGCTAGGTGCTGGGGGTACAGGGATAAAAAAAAAAACAACATCCGACACTATCCAGGAACTCTGATTTTATGAGAGGAAATGCCTTGTGAGCAGAAAAAATAAGCACAAAGAAAATAGTTATTTCACTGAGGGGGAGCACTAACAAACAGCTGTGATGGTGGGAGGGGAGGCAAGATCAGGAGGAGCCACGTGAAGGAAGTGTCCCTTGATCTGAGCTTTGAAGGAAGCTAAGGGTTGTAGCATTGGAAATGTTTAAGAAAATAAATTAAAATACAATTTAGCAAAAATAATGTGAATATATGGCTTTCTGAGTCAATCAGCTGCTGCACATCCTTATATTGGGTTCAGGGGCCCCGTTTTTATTGGAATGCTTTACCATCCAGCTGCTTCACATGCCAACCAGAAGCTCTGTGAGGGCAGGGCCTGTCTTGGGCTAAACTGTACCTGCCCTAGTGTGTAGCCCAGTGCTGTCGAATGCCTGCTTAGATGACAAGGTCTCCATGAAAACATGCCCGACCCTGCCTCCCACTCCCCATCTTCTCCCTCCTCACTGTAATCTCTCCCTACATGGAACTCTTTTAACCTTTGGTTTACATTTATCCTATGCACTTGTTTTATTTTAAATTCATTTCTTTTGGCTCTCTGTCCTATCTCCCAGCTAGAGGCAGTTCAGTGGGCTCAGTAGATAGACTGCTAGCCCTGGAGTCAAATCCAGCCTCAGAAACTTACAAACTGTGTGAACCTGGGCCAATCACTGATCCTCTCTCTACCTCAGTTTCCCTAACTGCCAAATGGGGATCATAAGAGTGCATACCTCCTAAGGTTATGAGGATCAAATGAGATAATACTTGCAAAAAGCTTAGCAGAGTGTCTGGCTCATAGTAGGTACTTAATAAATGTGTATTCACTTCCCCTTTCCCAGCTAGATTGTGGGGCAGCTAGGTGACACAGGGAAATAGATCACTGGCCCTGAACTTGGGAGGACCTGAGTTCAAATCTTAGCTCAGACACTGTACGACCCTGGGCAAGCCACCTAACCCCTATTACTTTAAACATACAGGGCCATCTCCAGTCATCCTGATCCTGATGTATATCTTGAAACTGGACCCACATGGCTCTGGAGGAGAGAGTGAAGCTGCTGACCTTACATAATCCTCCCACATTTAAATACAATTCAGTGCAAGTCATGACATCACCCCCATGTCATGGTAATCTTCAAGAACAAAGAACAGGGGCAGCTAGGTGGCCAGTGGATAGAGCACCGGCCCTGGAGTCAGGAGGACCTGAGTTCAAATCCGGCCTCAGACACTTAACACTTACCAGTTGTGTGACCCTGGGCAAGTCACTTAACCCCAATTGCCTCACTAAAAAAAAAAAAAAGAACAAAGGACAGACAATAACTCACCTAGCTAGATTATAAATTTGTTGTAGGTAGTGGTTTAATAAATAATTGAACTAAAATCCTGCAGAATTTTAATTTTCATTTATTGGTCAAAGAGATTCAATAAGTTTGGAGACTGCAAATTTTGTTTGCTTAGTGAACTAAACTTCTGAATTTTCTGAGGTCATTCACCTAAATGGCAATTAAATCTCACAATTAAACATCCAGATGAAGAAGAAGCAAATGTTTTAAATTGTACTGATGTATTTGTGAAAATTCTAGGATTGACTGTCCCCTCTTCTTTACATGATATTGCAGATTTAAGCTGGAGGGCATAAAAGCCACATCACTTTTAAATTACTCTGACTATTATAACGGGTAACTATAATTACAGGCAAATGCTGTGTCATAAAAATGGAAACAAGCCACAATTTTTTGCCTTTAAATTAGGATTCGAATCATATGTTAATTTCTCAGGAGAGTAAGAGGCTCAGGCCAAAAAGGTAGCAGCAGTCCAGGTATCTTGGAGTGATGGTAAATTTCTGTTATTTCTATGTCATGTTGCACAGCCTATGACATTGAAATATATAGAGAACCCCAATAAGTTGTGCCATCTAGCAAAGTACTATGCACTCAAAGGATTATTTCCAAAGAGACAGCCCAGTGGAGCAAATACACTCAGGAAGGCTTGGTTCCTATCCAGTTTCTGATAGCAGCTTGTTGACCCTGGGAAAGTCAAGTAAACTTGTCCAACCTTCAATTTTCCTCATCTGCAAATTGGGTTAATGAGAAATAGCACCTACCTCATTGGGCTGTTGCAAAGCAAGTAAGAGAATACGTGAAGAACTTTGCAAACCTTAAGGCACCACATAAAACATGTGCAGGTTATCTCTAAGCTAACACCACCATTCTCAATGACTATGTTGGAATTATTGTTATTCTGATTCTTGTGACTGGGGAAAGTTACTATACCTCTCTGGCCTCGGTCTTCTCATCTGTAAAATGGGAGGGCTGTCTTAGATGGCTTTTAAGGTCCCTTCCAGATCTCAATTTATGTCCCTATGAATCTCTGGTGCACCCTACTTCACTTAAAGCAAAGGCTCTTAACCTTTGTTGTGTCATGGACTCCTTTGGCAGTCTGGAGAATGTCTATACACCCCTTCTCAGAATAGTGTTTTTAAAGAATGAAGGAAATGCTAGACTTCAGTTAGAGGCTAGTATATATATATATATATATATATATATATATATATATATATATATATATGTATATATATATATATATATATATATATATATATGCATGTGAAACTTACTGTGAAATTTATATGTATGTATATATATAATGGAAATATATATACATATATACATATATTTTTTCCATTCAAGTTCAGGGATTCTCTGAAATTCATGTTAATTCAGGTTAAGAATTAATTAAGGCTAAGAACTCCATTTCCACCAAAGATACTACATAAGTGATGTGAATTTCTGCTGGCAAAAGTTGATGAAGTGCAGGTGGGGCATGGGCTGGGTAGCCTCCCTGGAATACTGGGTTGGATTGCCACCAACTCAGGTTGCTGGGGAGAAAGATGGGAGAGTCTTGTCAGAGGCAAGCGGCAAATGGTCAGATGAGAAAGGAGGAGGGGACTGATTCACAGAGGAGCTGCAGCCAAGGCAAGCAGGGTGGGAACTGGAGCTGGGCCAAGCTTGGAGCAGGTGGAACAGGTCTCTCGGGCCTGGTGAGCAGGATTGGCAGCTGATTACACCCCAGGGCACACAGAGTCACCAGTGAGAAGAGGAAGTCAAAGTGAATTCGAGAAGTTCAGAGGCTAGGGCATGATGCAGAGCCAGATTAGAAAGCCAAGGTGCGCCAACGGAGCTGCCCTGTGAAGAGCTGCCAAGGATAGCTCTGCCCCACAAGGTGCCAGTTTGTCTCGTTCTTACCTACGGATGCATCCGATCAGAGCTGGGGGCCAGCTGAATGGCTGCAGAGTCTCTAAGGCCTAGTTTATTGTAATGGAGAAATGGGGGGCGGGGCATCCAGCAAGGTGGTATAATGAGGAATCGTCCATCTGGACTCCGATGACCAGGGTTCAGATCTCAGTGCTGCTACTTCCCTCCTGTAGGATCATTGGTGAATCACTTAAACTGTTTAGCCTCATTTATTCATCTCGTATAATCACAGATTCCTAGACTTAACCTGAAAGGATCTTCAGAAGCTATTTGGTTGTAACTGCTTCAATTTTTACATGAGGGAGCTGAGGCCCAGAGAGCGTATGTCCAAGGTATTATAAGTGCTTTCCTGCAACACATATATATCTAATCAAACATATAGTTTCTCTACCAGGTTTTTGTCATTGTTGTTGAGTTGATTCAGTCATGTCCGACTCTTTGTGACCCCATGGACCATACTGTCCATGGGCTTTTCTTGGCAGAGATACTGGAGGGGTTTGACATTTCCTTTTCCAACTCATTTTACAGATGAGGAAACTGAGGCAAACAGGGTGAAGTGACTTGCCCAGGGATACATAGCTAGTGTCTGAGGTTGGATTTGAACTCAAGTCTATCTGTGCCAGTTAGACCTATATTAAATTAAACCAGTTTAAGTGGTAGATAAATTGGATTGTGTAACTTTAACATTTAAATTTAATAACTGGATCACCAAAAGAAAAAGTACCACGATTTACTTTTGGGGGGGGGGCAGGGAAATGAGGGTTAAGTGACTTGCCCAGGGTCACAAAGCTAGTAAATGTCTTTTTTTTTTTTTTTTTAGTGAGGCAATTGGGGTTAAGTGACTTGCCCAGGGTCACACAGCTAGTAAGTGTTAAGTGTCTGAGGCCAGATTTGAACTCAGGTACTCTTGACTCCAGGGCTGGTGCTCTATCCACTGCCACCTAGCTGCCCCAAAGCTAGTAAATGTCAAGTGTTTGAGGTCAGATTTGAACTCAGGTCCCCCTGAATTCAGGTTCCAGGGCCAGTTCTTTATCCACTGCGCCACCTAGCTGCCCTATGATTTAGTTTTAAGTTTAATCTGCATTTTTACCATTTACTCTATCCTTTAAGGGTGAACAATCAGCAAAATTATTAGGTGAGCTCTGATTTGTAGTTTTTGCTGATTTCTGAGGTATAAATAATTATACCAAACATTTAATAATTGGCTCTTGCAAACTGCTTTGAGCTGACTCCAATATACCAAATAAACCATATGCTAAGAAGCTTTATCAGAACCAATATCCATATGTGAAAGCTTGGCTCCATTTGGCATTGAGAAGCTTAAATTCTGATCTGATTAGGGCAGCTAGGTGGCGCAGTGGATAGAGCACTGACCCTGGAGTCAGGAGTACCTGAGTTCAAATCCGACTAGCTGTGTGACCTTGGGCAAGTCACTTAACCCCAATTGCCTCACCAGAAAAAAAAAAAGGAAACAAATTCAATGAGATTCCTATCAGGGGCTCCCCAGAGCATCCATGACGTTAGGCATTGCCTGTAATGTTTCAAGACATTTCATGTGTTTAATTGAAAGAGCTGTGTAACCTTGGCTACCTCTCTGGGGCTGTTTGCAAGAAAGATGGGCATGGCTGGTGATCTTGAGGATCCCTCTCAGGTGGTCATCTAGGATCCTACCACTCTGCCCTTGGAGGGTTGTGGAGTCCAGGGCCCTCATCTATCAGATGAAGAAAGGAGGCTTGTGTGAATGGGACTGAGATGCCCAAGTGACTAAGATGGACCACAGTCCTAGAGCTCAGGGAAGGGTTCAAACTGGGCCTGTCTTTAGACATGCTTATGACTTTCCTCTGCTTCCAAGTCACAGAACGCAGCCCCTTTTCCCTTTGGTGTAGACAATTGCGTGCATTGTGCAAAGACAACCATGCAATTGGATAAACAGATCTTTGTGGGGGAAAAAAAAAGATTGAGAATAAGAGTCAAATAGGTTACTAATAGAAAGCTTTCAAATCCATGGAGTTTGAATGTATCTCACCTAAGAGGGATGGGAGTGGGGAAGGGCAGAAAGCGAGGGCAGACATTAAGGTGTTTTCCCATGATACTAAGATGGCTCAGAATTAATGGAAGCTTGTAAGGTTTCCCTTTCTTATTCTTTCCCTCCTTCCTCCTCCTTCTCCTCCCTTTTCTCTCTCTGTCTCTCTGTCTCTCTTCTTCTCTCTCTCTATCTGTTTTTGTCTCTTTGTCTCTCTGTTTCTCTGTCTCTCTGTATCTCTCCTCCCTCCCTCTCTCTCTCATTCTATTTTTGTCTGTCTTTGTCTCTGTCTCTCTGTCTCTGTTTGTCTATCTCTCTTTCTCTCTCTCCTTTCCTCCCTCTCTGTCATTCTTTTGTCTCTGTCTCTCTCACACGCATACCCAAACAGACACATATACACACAGAGTTAGACATATATATGTATATATACACACACATATACACAATACACATAGAGGTAAAGTACAGGTACATGTATAATATCTATATGTATACCTGGAGAACTGGAAAATGTCTGCCTATATCCAGCTGTATACATACACAACGATATACATGCGCAGATACACATACACACAACAGAGTTGGGGCAGTCCAGGGGCAAGGATGAATCAATAGATGTTGGTCAGCCAGACTACCCTATAGTCCTTTGGGATCAGAGGCTCATTTCCCTGGCATCTGCCCTCTTGTCTATAATAACCCCAGGAGGAGGGCCGGGGCAGGGGCAGGGAGGGGGAGGAAAGTGTTGCTGCCCCTCCCCCCATCTCCCCTTTCTGACTGCAGACTGAGGGGCCAACATTTAGAAGCCTTGTGTCTCCTAGTGGTATTTTGAGCTTCCTGCTATGGATGAGAAACTATTAAAAGCAGACTGTGATGGAGTCTGTGCCAGTTGCACTCGTAATAATCCAAGCAGGGAGATTGGAAAGGAGGGAGGGGCACACCTAGACGGGAAAGCCTAAATCACTGTGGTTTTTGTAAACTCGGTTTGGATTTTGCCAGCGCAAAATGAATGGGGGTTTGGAGCCACATGACTAATAATGATGAGAATTGATTAATTCTTCTTGTTTACTGTCTAGGAAGAAAAAGAACTACCCCCAGAGGATCCACTTAGTACATCTGAGCTGGAATAGCCCAGAGGTGGGTGGGTGAGCTGAGCTGGGCAGTTACTTTTTTCTTCTCTCCAGGGAAGACCCTTTTCACTGGGGTTTGTTTTCTTTCTTTCTTTCTTTCTTTTTTTAGTGAGGCAATTGGGGTTAAGTGACTTGCTCAGGGTCACACAGCTAGTAAGTGTTAAGTGTCTGAGGCTGGATTTGAACTCAAGTACTCCTGACTCCAGGGCCGGTGCTCTATCCACTGCGCCACCTAGCCGATTGTTGTTTTCTTTTCTTTTCTTTTTTTTTCCTTTCTTTTGTTTTTTCCACTGGGGTTTGTAAGAAAGCTGGATGAGTTGTTGAAAAAATCCATGGAAAGGGAGGTGGGACTGAGGTCCCCAGGCATGCTCAGACAAGGCCCTAAGCTCAGCCAGCATGCCTCCAGAGTAGACTGCAAGGCTACTGAGGGCAGGGACTTGGTCAGTTTTCACCTTTGAATCCTCACAACCAAGCACAGTGTCACAGCTATAATAGGCACTTAATACCTGGCTGTTGAATTTATTTGACTCTTAGTCTCCCAGCCTCCTCTGCTCCCCCTCATTCTTCTCAAGAATTAGATAAGAATCTGAAGTTCGTTAACTTCTCAAGAGCAAGGCAGATCAGGAACCAGTGTAAAACAATATATTTTGGAAAGGACAAAAATAAAATTCCTATGCTCAGTTAAATCAGGATAAGACGAGGATCCGGGGGCATAAAAGTAAGCATGAGAATTGGCATAGCAAGCATGTCTAAAACCCGAGTGCAGCGTGGGAGACCTCTGAAGTAATTCAGTCGACATTAGTCAACTGCTCTTCTGAAGGCCTGTGTTCAGTGTTTGTCTCCCCATTTTGGCAGCACAGGAGAACTGGGGAAATGCTTCCAATGGGAGCCAGAGGGATGATTTACAACTTGGGGAATCCGATCACTAAGTTAACGTGAAAGTAATTGGGTTTATTTAACCTGCAGGAGGGAGGACCAACACAGTTTTCCTGTTTTCCATTTCAGCATGGCATCCTGTCTGGCCCTGATGTCACCACTGACCTATGACTTCCCTTATCCAAGTATTCTTACTCATCTGCCAAGTGATCTTGGCCCATCCCAATCTTCCTATGCTGACATCAGTAGCTTTCCTCTGGTAACTTGGCCACTGGTTGTAGCTGCCTGGGATTCTTGCCTGTATACAGTAGGGCTTAGCTAAATGGCTGTTTCACTGAATTCTGAGATGACAACTAAAGACAAGGAGATCATTTGTCCTGGAAAAGCTTTAGAACTCTTCTCTTATCTGTCTTTACTCTGGAACCCAGTAACTCATTGGCATGGATTATGGTGATAATATCAGGCAATTTCTGCTTTAAAGAAAACAGAGAGGAGCAGCTAGGTGGCACAGTGGATAAAGCACCGGCCCTGGATTCTGGAGGACCTGAGTTCAAATCTGGTCTCAGACACTTGACACTAGCTGCGTGACCCCGGGCAAGTCACTTAACCCTCATTGTCCCACAAAAAAAAAAAAAAAAGAAAAAGAAAAAGAAAAGAAAAAGGAAAAGGAAAAAAAGAAAGCAGAGGGGCCTAATGAGCTTGGAGGTAGCTCACTGGATAGAAAGATGACTTTGCTGGGAATTTGGCTCTTGGGTTTTGGCACTGGTTCTGTCAATAATTCGTTGTGTAATTTTTGATCAATCCACTTTGCATTGCTGGGCCTCTAGTCTCATCTGTAGGAAAGTACAAGATGGTCTCTCAATATTTGTTTGAGTTTTAATATTGTATCAGCTTGTGGTGCATAAGCACTTTTCTATATGGAGGAAGGTGCAGGAAATGTGAAGCCTAATGGGGTGTTGCAGTGTTAGAAGCCAGAAACAGCAGAGTTACATAATCTTAGAATTAGAATTAATTTTGAAAGCATTATAATATTAATCCCTCTCTACTTCCCCTCCAAAAGTCATTGTTCATGCTGTGGGGTGGTGGGGAGATGGGGAGAGATGATGACAAAGTAAGGGAATGCTAGCCAGCACAATGCCCAGTAGGGATATCACATGTCTGAGACCACTATAGCAGCTACTGTGACTTGGCTAGGCCCCTGAAATGATTATGAGCTAGGAGTACCATCCACCCCCATCAGTGTGATGTGACTGCTCATAAGATTGAATAAATAGAGGGGCAGCCAGGTGGTGCAGTGGATAAAGCACTGGCCCTGGATTCAGGAGGACATCAGTTCAAATCCGGCCTCAGACACTTGACGCTTACTAGCTGTGTGACCCTGGGCAAGATACTTAACCCCCATTGCCCCACCAAAAAACAAAACAAAACAAAAACAAAATATTGAATGAATAGATTAAAAGGTATGTGTTAAGTGCTTGCTACAGTCAGGTCCCATTTAAATGACCAGGGAGAAAAATACAATCAACCAAAGAAGTCCCTTCCCTCAATGAGCTACATTCTAAGGCAGGAAGAGGACAAATGGAGGAGAAGAATGGCCAGGGCAGAGTATTTTGGAGAGAGTATTCAGAGAGAATGGTGATTCAGGTCATAAAACGATCAGTCAGTCAACATCTCCTTGCCAATGACTTCTGTTCTTCACGCTAAGGATGGCATTGGTGTGGTATTGCATGGAGTCAGTCAATAGAGATACAAAAGGGATACAAAAAAAGGTAAAAAAATATATGGTCCCCACTCCCCAAACACCAACAGTCTAAGAAGGACATATAAATTGGAAGGGACATAGTGACTTGAGATAGGGAGAGGATAAAAGGTGGAATGCTCACCAAGCTGAGCTCAGGGTCATAATCAGAGAAACAGAGGTGAGAGCAAAGGCTTACAGTGCAGCCCTACTCAAGACTGCCTTGGTGACCTGCTTGGTCACAGAGTGAGTGAGTGGGGCTCCTTCCCAAGAAGAGAAGCTACCCAGGAACAAATATGATATGCCAATAGTCCACCTGCTGGAAATGCTTCATTGGCAAAGGTGCTGCGGCCACAGAGCCAGAGCCAGAGGATGCAAGTACACATGACATGGACTAAATATGCAAGCTCTTTCTATGTGCCATTCCTATATCATAATATGGCTAGAAGTCAATCTCCCCAGTTATAGGTAAAGACTTCCTACTGCTTTTTGTCATGAGTACCTTGTGGTCCAAGCTATGTAACAACTCATTCTATCTATTAGCATTTATGCAGCATGTTAAAGTTTTGGGTTTTTTGGTTTTTTGGGTTTTTTTAGCAACAAACATTTATTTTATTCTCCATTTACATGTAAGGGTAGTTTTCAACATTCATTTTCATAAGATTTAGAGTTCCAAATTTTTCTCCCTCCCTCCCTTCCTTTCCTCCCCCCTTCACAAGATCACAATCAGGTTATATATGTACAATCCTCAAGTGTTCTTTTTATCAGTTCTTTCTATAGGGGTGCATAGTAAGCTTCCTCATTAGTTCCTTGGGATTGTCTTGGATTATTGCACTGCTGAGAGTAGTTAAGTCATTCACAATTACTCATTGAACAATACTGCTGTCACTATGCACAATGTCTTCTCAGCTCTACTCACTTCACTATACATCGATGTCTTTCAAGGTTTTTCGAGGATGATCCTGTTCGTCATTTCCTGTAGCACAAGACCATTCCACTACAATCATATAACACAGCTTTTTCTATCATTCCTCAATTGATGGACATTCCCTTGATTCTCAATTCTTAGCCTCCACCAAGAGTTGCTATAAATATTTTTTGTACAATTTTCCCCCCTTTTCTCTTTTTCATGATTACTATTGTTAACTGTTTCCCTTCCATCCTATTCCCTTCTCCATGGTATTCATTCTATTATCCATCTTCTTTCATCCTATCACTCTTCAAAAGGGATTTGCTTCTGTCTGTCCTCTCCCTCACTCTGCCCTTCCTTCTTTTGCCCCTCTCTCTTTATCCCCTTCCCCTCCTATTTTCCTGCACGGTTTACTCCAGCCAATTGAGTGTGTACATTATTCCCTCCTTGAGCCAATTCTAATGAGATTGAGGTCTTTGAGCCAATTTTGATGAGTGTTAGGCTCATTTACTGCCTAGATTAAATAGATTTCTCCACCCAGTTGGGTGTGTCTGTTAGTCCCTCCTTGAGGCAGCTCTGATGAGTTTAAGATCTTTGAGCCTTTTCTGATGAGTGTAAAATTCATTTACTGCCCTGCTCCTCTCCCATCTCTTCCCCCACTCCATAAGCCTTTTCCTGTTTCTTTCATGTAGGATTTCACTTCTGCCCTTCCCCCTCCCCCAGTGAATTCCCTTCACCCCTCAATTTAACCCTAAAGATGTTATCATCTAGCTAAGTGACACAGTGGACAAATCATCACCCCTGGACCCAGGGGAATCCCAGCCAAAACCTGGCCTCAGACACAAGACAGTCGCCCACTGTATGACCCCAGATATGTCCCACAGCTCCAATTTTTTTATGGTTCTCTAGGGTCTTGTATTTGAAAGTCAAATTTGCCATTCAGTTTAGGTTTTTTCATCACAAATATCTGAAAGTCTGCTTTTTCATTAAAGTCCCATTTTTTCTGCTGAAACATAATGCTGAGTTTTGCTGCGTAGGTGATTCTTGGTTGTAATCCTATTTCCTTTGCCCTTTGGAATATCATATTCCATGCCCTCCGGTCCTTTAATGTAGAAGCTGCTAGATCTTGTGCTATCCTGACTGGAGCTCCACAGTACTTGAATTCTTTGTTTTTGGCAGCTTGCAATATTTTCTCCTTGACCTGAGAGCTCTGGAATTTGGCTATAATATTCCTAGGAGTTTTCTTTTTGGGATCTCTTTCTGGAGATGATTGGTGGATTCTTTCAATTTCTATTTTAGCTTCTTCTTCTAGAATTTCAGGGCAATTTTCCTTGAGAATATCTTGGAAGATGGTGTCTAAGCTCTTTCCTTGATCATGGTTTTCAGGTACACCAATAATTTTTCAAATTATCTTTCCTGGACCTATTTTCCAGGTCAGAAGTTTTTCCCAGAAGATATTTCACATTGCCCTCTATTTTTTTATTCATTTGGATTTGCTTTATTGTGTCTTGGTTTCTCATAAAGTCACTGGCTTCCATTTGTTCAATCCTCATTCTTAGGCAATTATTTTCATCAGAGAGCTTTTGTACCTCCTTTTGCATTTGACTTTTCAAGCTGTTGACTTTTTTCTCATGTCTTTACTGCATCACCCTCATTTCTCTTTCCATTTTTCCCTCTACCTCTCTAACTTTATCTTCAAAGTCCTTTTTGAGCACCTCTATGGCCTGAGACCAATTCGTATTTTTCTTGGAAGCTTTAGATATAGGAGCCCTGATGTTGACATCTTCCTCTGAGGGTGCCCCTTGGTCTTCCTCGTTACTGAAGAAACTTTCTATGGTCCTCACTTTTCTCTGTCAGCTCATCTTGCCTTTCTTTTACAAAACTTTTAGCTCCTTAAAGTGGGGCACTGTTTCCAGGCTGCAGTATCCCAAGCTTCAGAAGTCCCAGGTGGTATGATTGAAGGAGAATCAGGTTCTTCCCTCGCCCAGCCTGTTTCCTGGTCCTAGATGACCCCAGACCAACTTGCCAATCAACCAGCTTTGTGTGTTGTGGTTGTCAGCTCCGAAGAGCCTGTGCCTCTCCCCCACCTGGGCCACTTCTACTTGAGCCTACCACCTGGTTCTCAGTAGGGGTGTAGAATCCAAGTTCTGCCTTAGCCCCAGCATAGACCCCTGTAGTCTCTCCCTTGCCCAGGGCTCAGTCCACTCACCAGACCTTGAGCTTAGTTCCAGACAACACTGGCACCTCAGCTGATTCAGAGGCTCTGGGGGTCTGCTTCTCTGGTGAGGACTTCCTGAGACTGGATCTGTGTCACGGTGACTGTGGGGTTGGGCCCGACTCCTGTATCAGCACAGCAGCTCCCTCCTTCTGACCTTCCAAGACGTTCTTGGTTAGAAGATGATTTCAGTACATTTTTCTGTGAGTTTTGCTAGCATGTTAAAGTTTAACCAAATGTTTCATGTAGGCCATCTACATCTGCATCTTAAAAGAAGAGGACTCAGGGCAGCTAGGTGGCTCAGTGGATAGAGCACCGGCCCTGGAGTCAGGAGTACCTGAGTTCAAATCTGGCCTCAGACACTTAACACTTACTAGCTGTGTGACCCTGGGCAAGTCACTTAACCCCAAATGCCTCACTAAAAAAAATTAAAAAAAAAAAAAGAAGAGGACTCTATGAGGTGGAGGTAAGGAGTTAGTATAAAGACATGGAAATGGGAGATGGAGACACTTGAGTGAAGAACACAGAGAGAGAAGGCCAGTTTAAGCTGCATTGCGGAGTACAGGAAGATGAGAAATATATTGGATCCCAGGGGCAATCGGAAGTCAATGGAGTTGGTTTAGAAGTAGACTCACATGGTCAGATCTACATTTAAGGCAAATTAACTCTGGCATCTGTGTGTGGAATGGATGAGAATGCTGGGAAAGGCAGAGAAAACAAGTAGAAGGCTGTTGAACTAAATTAGGTAAGAGGTGATGAGACTCTCAACTAAAGCGGTTATTGTATAAGTAGCAAGTCAAATATGAATATAGAAATGGCAAGATTTAGCAACTGAATTCAGATGTGGGGTGAAGGAGAATGAGGAGTCTGGGATAAAGCCAAAATTATAAATCTGAGACAATAAAAATGTTGGTGGTGACTTTACCAGAAATGAGAAAGTTTTGAAGGGAGGAAATTTTAGGATGAAAGATAATGAGTAAAATTTTATACCTGTTGAGTTTAAGATGTCTCTGAGACATCTAGCTTAAAATGTCCAATAGACAACTAACTTGATAAAAGACTAAAGCTCACAGGAGAGAATGGGACTGGATAGATAAATTTGACAGTAATTTGCATATAAATGATAGTTAAATTCACAGGAATTGCTAAATTACAACATTTGTTTCTCTGTGTGCAAGACAGAGACACAGAGAGAAAAATAGACACAGAGACATGGAGAAAGTGAGAAAGAGATGGAGACAGAGAGACAGAGACACAAAGAGACAGAAAAAAGGAGAGACAGACACATGGTCAAGGGCACACATTAGGTACAAAGATAGCTATGAGTACAGGAAAAATTCTTGACTAAAATGTTGGAGATGATCACAGGTGATAAAATGGACAATAAAGAAGGGAGAGTTATGAGGGAGAGATTATAAATGATTATTAATTTAAAAAAACCAACAATAGTTGTTGAATTGACTTGACTATTAATGGAATATTTGCCATTCCAGAGGTTATCCCTCATTCTTACCACATGACTTGGTACATAGTAGGTATTAATAAATGTTGATTGAATCAAATTGAATTAGATAGTCTTTATATTATAACATGTTATGATAAGTTAGGAGGGCACTGTGGCATTTTTCCAAGCCAGGAGAATTGGTGCCAGGGCTTCTGCTCAAATGGGAAGGTATTCTGTTACCTCTAGACTGTGACAAGTATGAATATGAGGCAATTCCCATAGTGCCTTTGAGACACTAACAGGAAACCCTTGAATTTGATGGGAGGCTTTCCTACATATTACACATGACTGTGGGCAGAAAATCACCTCTCTGGGCCTCCATTTTTGCATCTCTAAAGTGAGGGGACTAGACTTGATTTGAGCTCTGAGGTTACTTCTGATTCTCAGTCTCTGATCATGAATGCTGTGGTACTAGAGGAAGAACTGAAATCTTGTGATGAAAGAGTACAGGGAGCAAGGCACTTTTGCAGATATTTCCCAATTCTGCTAACCATGGATCTGATCTAGTTAAAGTGTTCACTGTGTATCAAAACCCTGGATATGAGTTTTCTCTGCCACTGAAAATTGTCTCCAGCTGTAGAGCTGCCTAGGCTGCTCTGTCATTTCCTCATTACTGGTAAGGACTCCAGAGTTTCTCATTATCATATTTAGAGAGAGTGGGGCTGGACAGAGCTTGGAGCAACAGGCCTCCTTTGTATGGGTGTGTCCTGCAAGGCCTCCCAGGAGACATTTAAAAGAATTTTCAAGATGTTGAGTATTTTTATGGGTCAAATCTGTAAAAAGTGAGAGGGACTGATGAATGTGAGAACTTTTCATAGCAAACAAGTTTGCTCCACAAAGTACTTTCTTTGAATTTCTTTTTATTGGTATGAACTTGACAAACATCAGCACTATAGAAGATTTTCCCATACAAAGAATATAAAAATAAGACTGCATGTGAAGTCATGTATATCCATGACATATAGCATTTTTTGGAGAGAAGGGATAATTCAAACTTAATATGATACTTCCAACAGTTCCTGCTTTTCTGTGTGCCCTTCTGAAATTCCTTTTGCTCATTCATTCATTCATTCATCTACCCATTTATTCATTCATTTATTTATCTAGTCATTTATTTATGTTTTTTGTCTAATTATTTAATTCTATTTATTCATTTATTTGTTCATTTATTGATTGATTGATTTATATATGTATTTTGTCCATTTATTTATTTGTTTATTCATTTGTTCATTCATTTATTTTTCACACTTATTGGTTTATTTTAAAATTTATGGAATAAAATAAGCACATATATGTACATATGTGTATGTACATGTGCGTGTATGTATGTATTTGTGTATATGTATGTGTCTATATCTATCTCCATCTTTGTCTCTGTCTCTGTCTCCATCTCCATATCTATTGACTGATCAATCTATCTACCTATTTGTGTCTAATGGTAGTCATCTTTAGGGTGAGATTGGGGAGAGAAAAAAAAAGGAAAAAGAAAGAAATTTACATTCTAGCTTTATTATATATTTAAAAGCAACGGCAAGTTGCACATAATAGATTTGTAGTTTCATGTGTGATCATCTTTTTTTATTATGCTATATATCATAAATATCAGACTTTTGTCAGAGAAAATTGCTGGATTGTTCCCAGTTGATTCTTTTCCTTTAATTACAACCATATTTATTTTGTATAAAAGCCTCTTAATTTTTATATAATCAAAGCTGTCCATTTTATCTCCTGTGATCTCTATCCCTTGTATAGTGAAACATTTCTCCTGTGTTCATAGATAGCTTTACACCTAATTTATTGCCTTTATCAACTTTTCTATGTTTAATTATTACCAAATAATTTTGATGCTTAATGCATTGTAGTTTATATCAAGATCTCTTACTGGAAGACCCATGTCCTTCTCATTTTCTTTCCTTATTTCTTTTGAGATTCTTGACCTTCCTTCCTTTAGATTAACTTATTATTACTTTTATAGTTCTATATAATGACCTTTTAATACTTTTATTGGTATGAGATTGAAACTGTAAATTAATTTAAGTGTTGTCTTTACTATATTGGTATAGACCAACCTCTCTAATTATTGAAGCCTGTCTTTATTTCCATAAAGAATGTTTTGTAATTCTTGTGATATTTTGTAGCTGGATCCCCAGATATTTTATACATGCCATAATTATTTTAATGGATTTCCTTTTTCTATCATTTTCTGCTGGGATTAGTTGACTATATCATTCAGTTGTTTCAGTTGTTGCCAACTCTTTGTGACCGCATTTGGGGTTTTCTTGACAAAGATACTGGAGTGGTTTACCATTTCTTTCTTTAGCTCACTTTATGGATGAGGAAACTGAGGCAAACAAAGTTAAGTGACTTGCACAGGGTCACAGCTAGTAAATATCCAAGGCTGGATTTGAACTCAGGAAGATGTCTTTCTGACTCCAGGCCCAGCTCTCTCTCCACTATGTCACCTAGCTACTTTGTTGACAATATACAGAAAGTCTAATGAATTTGGTGGACTTGTTTCATCTTATTATTTTACTGAAGTTATTGTTTAAATCAATCATTTAATTGATTTTCTAGGGTTACTTAGGTAAAACTATCATGTGTTTGCAAAGAGATCAATTTTTTTTCTCTTGGTTCCCTCAATTTCTTTTCTTGCTTGGTTTCTATAGGTTATATTTCTAGAATTGTATAAAATAATAGTGGTGATAATGATGATTATTGCTTTACTTTGGATTTTTGTGGAAAGGCTTCTAGCATTACTCTGTTATCAATAATTCAAACTCTTGGTTTTAAATAGATACTATTTACCATATTAAGGAAAGGTTTATTTATTCCTATGCTTTTAAATTTATTTTTAAACAAAAGTCAGTGGTGGATTCTGTAAAACAAATTTGTTTTTTGTAGCTATTGATGTTATTATATGATTTATTATTTTTTAATTAATGTGTTTGTTTTTAAAATTTTTCCAATATTGAACCAGAATTCCATCCCTGGAATAAACACAATTTGGTTGTGCATATTATCTTTTAAAATATGTTGTGTCCCCCTTGTTGTTGTATGGTGTGTTAAGGGAAGACTTGCACCTCGGGTGTGAGGACTTGTCAAGCCCTTTTCAGGACTGTTCATTCACTTTTGGTGTCTATTTAATCACCCATCTCTCACCTGTGGCTCCAAGAAGCAATAGCATAAGCAGTGGCTGCACTCTGGTGCAAACATCTTGGCAGCCAGGCTAAACCAGGTTAAGGGTAAGAGGTCTCAAACCCATCTTTGAGTTAGGAGGATGTCTTCCCCAAGCATCCCCAGTAGAATGGGACAATGAAAGCAATTTGTCCCAGTGGCCATGAAGGCAGGTAAAACAGGCACTGTCCAGCACTTAGAACTTGGTCAGACATCAAAGACAACAAAGTCATCCGCTGCATCCTGGGCAGCACCATTTGTCCTGACTTTTGTCTTGCTGGTGAATTTTGATGACTCTGGAAGAAAGAGTGAGGCTGAGGACTTTGGGCAACTCTGCCCTATTTAAAGCCAATTCATGTACAATTCAAGCCATCATTCCTTTATGGCAGTGCTCCATTTTGGAAATGAAGGACAAACAACACTCTTTACTAATAATTTCATTTAATATTTTGTGCTAAAATTCATTAGATATATTAGCATATAGTATTCTTTCTTTGTCTTATTAATCTGATATAGGTATCAGAACACTATTTGTCTCATAGAAGAAAATTTGGTAGGATTCTGTATTTCTGAATTGTTTTGTAAGCAATTCACTTAACATCAAAACTATTTAATAGTATTAATATAAAATTTATTTAATATAAAACTATTAAATGAATATTTAATGAAATTCACTAGTAAATTCTTCTTGTCCTGCTTTCTCTTCTCTTTTATCTATCATCTATCATCTATCTATCCATTCATTTATCCACTCATTTATTTATTTACCAATCTATTTATTTATTTGTTTGTTTAGTTATTTATTCACTTGCTTGCTTATTTGTTTATTTATTTGTTTGTTTGTTTTTGCTTTGGGAGTCCTTTATCACTTGTTCACTTTCCTTTTCTGAGAGTGGGCCCATGATGCTGCATTAATATTGAGCTATCTTAGAGAAAGAGAAAAAGAATCAAAGTTCTAGAGAGACAGGCAAGAGGACAAAGGTATATATTGAATTTTTTTTTCAAGGTACATGCTTTTGAATAGTGAATTGGAGCTCCTCCCAGAACCACAGACATGTGAAGGTTTCCCATCCCCCATTATGTCCCTTGATTTTTAGAGCCTGTACCCCTAGAGACAATGAGGAACAAATTTCCTGGTGACATCATTCTCTCCTTGGTTGAATTGACATTTATTTCACTCCCAAAGAGCTCATCTACTCTAATTTGCTTAACCTTCCCAATTTCTGTTTGTTTGCCTACATGGGTTTGTTCACTCTCCAATATTTTTTTTTCTACACCAAACATCTGGTGGGAGGAAACTAAATTTGTGAGAGTAGATCACCTGTTATCCTCCACTTTAGATTGGCCAGGAAACATACTTTAAACCACTGAAAGTTAGAAAACAGTTGGTTGGGAGACTGGACTTAGAGTCATGAAGACTTGAGTTCAAATCCTGCCTGACATTAGCTGTGTGTCACCTAATCCCTCATCTCCATTTTTCTAATCTATAAAATAGGAATAATAATAGTATCTACCTCATGTTGTTGTGAGTAATAAAGGAGATACCATATATATGATTTGCTAACCTTAAAGAGTATATAAATGCTTAACAGTATTATTGTGAGAACATTATACCCATAGAATATCTTTTTTTAAAAATTTCTTTCTTTTCCTCTTCTTTTTTTTTACACAGGGCAATGGGGGTTAAGTGACTTGCCCAGGGTCACACAGATAGTGTCAAGTGTCTGAGGCTGGATTTGAACTCAGGTACTCCTGAATCCAGGACCAGTGCTTTATCCACTGCACCACCTAGCTGCCCCATACCCACAGAATATCAATATGAGGCAAAGGACACAAACATAATTCTAGCCCAATGTCCCTTTTGAAGACACAAAGCATGGGAGTGATCACCTAGTTATAGTTGTCTTGGATTCTGCTTGCCCTTTCCCTGATAAACTACTAGCAGTGCAGCCAAGTCCTTCTTAGTCTCCACAAAGGGGAAAATCACAGCCTTCTTTTGTAGACATGGAATGGCACTTTCCAGATCCAAGATAAGATATTTACCTATCCATACTACACAGGAGCTCACCTTTTCATATTAGACTGTCTATGAATGTACTCATCTATTTCATGTGGCTTAGGAGAATGAGTTCAGAATCTGGCTACAGCTACATTTATTTATGAAGCTTTTATGTCCTAGCAGAAATTGTGGCATTTAGGCCATGTGTTGCCCACAACAATTCCCAAATGGGTTCTGAAACAGATTAAAATGTACTTCCAATTTAATTCTAATGTTTTGATATGTCAATAAAAAGAAATATATAAAAATATGTGGTTTTCTAAGTCAATATATGCCCCCCCAAGGATTTCTATGTATTATTTAGTGGCCCTGTTTTTATTTTAATTTAATACCACTGCCCCAATATATGCTCAATTTTTTTGAGATGCCATGGAGAGCTAAGATATATGTATGCTCCTTTAAATTCCCATTCAGTAATCATCTAGCAATATAGTGCTATCATATGTAACTTTTCTAAAATCCTATTCAGGTCTTTAATTTTGTTCTTACTTATCTTGTTGTTATATTGGTCTGGATACAAAAAATGAAATCGAGGTCTCCAGTTATTAGAGTTTTCCCATCTATTTCTGACTATAGTTCATTGAACTTATTTCTTCTAGAATTTAGAATCTATGCCATTTGGTACTTATTTCTTTATTACTAATATTATTACATTACTTATAGTGCCTTGGAGTACAAGGTAATTTTTTTTGTTTCTTTCTCTCATCCATGTCTGTTTTAATTACTGCCTTGTCTGCGGTCCTCATTATGCTTCACTGAAGTCATCTTAAGGCTAATAAATTCTGCTCGAATACCTCAGTTTAACTCTGTGTAAATTATTGTTTTTAAAGCATATTTCTCATAAGTAACAAACATATTGCTTGGTTCTGCTTTCTAATTCATTGTGCTACCTTCCTCTGCTTTATGAATGACTTCATCATTTTCACATTCTCTGTTAAGATTGGTAATTATATATCTGCCTCCATCATAACTCTTTAAAATTTTTCTCTATTCATCAGCTCTTTTTAAAAAGAAGAAGGGGATAGAGAAAGAAGGAATCTGATTTTTAAAAAGTCTATAAGTTATATATTTCTATATTGTTCTACTTCTGTCCATTTGTGTTATCATTAGGCCCCTTCTCAGACCTATTAAAAAAATTTTTTTTTTAATTCCCCCTTAAAGATCAACCCTCTGAAGTTATCTTCTCATATTTCTTCTTTGGGGCCAAGTCTCTTCTTTATGTTTGAAACATTAATCTGTTATTGTTTTGATATTGTTCTTTTTTATTTACATTAATGTAGAACTGTCTCTTCTTTGTGGCTTGATTCATGGCTATGAATCATGGCTATGGCCTCATTGTACCCCTATGAGATAGCAACTACCAATTATTCCCTATGAAATGAAGTCTTGATTTAATTATTACTTAGTCTTTGATAAATTATATAATTTTAATTTTTGTGAGGCAGTAGCTGAGATTGATCCTTGGAAAGATTGAAAAACCTGGTGGAAGGGGTGGGGAGACTCAGAAAGGCACAGCAAATCCCATAGATCTGTTGGAGTTTTTTGAAGAAACCAGCAGCTGGAGCAGTCAGCTGATGGGAAGAATTTGACTGCTAATTTGCTGGCTGAATAAAAATTGAAGTTACAGCTGTTGCCCTTTAGTTCAATAGAAGGGACTTAAGAAAAAACAAATCTTCTCAGAAGAGACTGTTGATCTTTGCTACTCGCAACCCTTTTCTTTGAGAGGGAGAAGTAAAAAGGGAAAGAGGTTATGGAGCTGCTTTGTTATATAAGAAAAGATGCTGAGATTGGACTGGGCAGAATTCTGGTGAATGAAAATGTGGCTGAGGTAGTTTGACTTGTTTGGAGTCAACGTGACTCTTAGATATGAACCCTGTTTTGAGTGGGCAATGCACAATCAAAATGAGTAAAGAGCTGACTGAGATGGTCAACACCATGGTCAGTGAAGAGACTAGAAGTAAGGAATGAGCGCATTCCAAATATGGCCAATAGCCTGTGTAAAGACAGACAAATGGTCAAAGGAAAACAAAGTCCAGGGAATCTTCCCTTCAGAAATGATTTTGTATATGTTTCATATGTAATTGCTTATATGTGGGCATATATATATATATAAACAATAATACACATGTATATATATATAAGCAACACATACATATATACATATAAGCAACATATATACGTAACATGTATGCACAGATATGCTTGCATACAAAAATACATAATTATTATTCAGTCATTTTTCAGTTATGTCTGACTCTTCATGACTCAAACATCTTGATTTGTCATTTCCTTCTCCAGCTCATTTTACAGATGAGGAAACTGAGTTAAACAGGATTAAGTAACTTGCCCAGGGTCACAGAGCTAAGTAAGTGCCTGAGGCCAGATTTGAACCCATGGAGATGAGTCTTCTTGACTCCTAAGTTTAACACAGTTTGTGTGTGTGTGTGTGTGTGTGTGTGTGTGTGTGTGTGTGTGTGTGTGTATCCCTGTGTGTGGGTATGTATGTGAGTAAGCAAAACACATATACACATATCTCTGTGTATTTATACATATATATGTATGTGTGTATCATATATCTTACAATCTCCCCCAATAAAATGGAGGTCAGCTTGATTAGAACTGGAGTGTATGAAAGGGAATAATGTAATATCAGTCCAGAAAAGTCAACAGAAGCCAGATTGTGCAAGGTCTAGAATAAACAAGGTAATATATAATACTAATAAACAATAATCAACAAAAGCAGAACATCAGCAGGAAAGCATCTTGCTAGTAACTAATTGCAGATTGCTAGAGAAGCGGATGGTGATAGATTGCAAATATTATGAGCACCACACAGCTCCTGCGATTCCAATTTAAACAGTACTCCCGTAGAAAAGGGTAATGTAGCCAAAAGTTGAAAGTTCCTTTTATGCAGAATGGATTCTCATGTTTAGATATAGAAATCTCTAAGCATCTGCCATCCCGAGCGTCAGACACATGTTTAGGTTACTGTTGTTCAGTGTATAAATGATACAATAAAACCATGGAAGGGGGAGGCTCAGTGAAATATGAATCCTCTTCTTGATTAAACTGCAAGTACAAAAATGCCTCATCTTCTTTTCTAACCCAAAACTATGACCAGAGTTCCAGTGCTACAAACGTTCAATGGTGAAAATGCCTCCTTGGCTTGGCTGAGTATTTTTTATCCATCTGTTTTCCTCTTCTCTTTTTCCTCACAGTAATTCCAAGTTGGCTGGGACCTGGAATTCCCCCAAATCATCTTGCAACAAGGATATATATATATATATATATATATATATATATATATATATATATATATATATATATATATATATATATATATATTTATAAGCATTTTTGGCTATGTTATGAGAACAATGGGCCTATAAATAAAAACAAGGCTTGAATTGTTTTGGTGTTTATATAAAGTGAATCAAAATATCAGTGTTTCTGCACTTTTTTTTTCCTGGGCCTCAGACTTTGGGGATGAAAGTATTTATAAAAAACCCAAATTCAATAAAAATACAAATTACTCTGAGGACTGAGTTTCTTTAGATATGTAGGTCATATGGGTAATTCATTTACAAATGTTTGATTTTTTATCCAGTAGCACAATTATTTTGTTTCTTCAGATTGTTTGGTTTTCAAAATAATAGCATCAGTGGGAGACCATCTTAGTTTCCAAAAAAATGTCATTTAATCAATTATGTACAGAGCTGGAGGAAGCCTGCCATAGTGGATTAAGATCTGGCCTTTGAGTAATGAATACCTGGGTTTAAGTCCCATCTCTGACATGGTGATATGACCCTGGGCAAATCTCTTAATGTCTCATTACCTCAAGCAGTTCTGTAAAGCTATAAGTTATAGATGAGTTGCCTATAATCTAACTCACTGGAGAGTTTCCACACCAGAATTCCTTATATGGATGAAATCATGAATGCAAAATATAGAAAAATTATTATTATTTGATATGTACTTTGAACGAGTTCCCTAGCATATTGTTCCTTTTTCTTTTCTTTTCTTTTTTTCTTTGTTTTTTTGGTGAGGCAGCCAGGGCCAAGCGACCTGCCCAGAGTCACATAGCTAGTAAGTGTCAAGTGTCTGAAGCTGGACCCGAACCCAGGTCCTCCTGAATCCAAGGTTGGCGCCCCATGCACTGTGCCATCCAGCTGCCCCACCTAGCATAGTATTCCAAGGGGATTTGACCTTTACTTTGTATTGCTTAAGAATTTTTTTTTTTTTTTTTTTAGTGAGGCAATTGGGGTTAAGTGACTTGCCCAGGGTCACACAGCTAGTACGTGTCAAGTGTCTGAGGCCGGATTTGAACTCAGGTACTCCTGAATCCAGGGCCAGTGCTCTATCCACTGCGCCACCTAGCCGCCCCATTGCTTAAGAATTTAAGATCTTTCTTTTTCTTCCTTCCTTCCTCTCTTTCTTTCTTTCTTTCTTTCTTTCTTTCTTTCCTTTCCCTTCCTTCCTTCTTTCCTTCCTTCCATCCTTCTTTCCCTCCCGTTCCTTCCTTCCCTCCTCTTCCTTCCTTCCTCCCTTCCTTCTTTCTTTCTGTCTTCTTTCTTTCTTTCCTTCCTTCCTTCTTTTCTTCCTTCCCTCCTTCCCCTTTCTTCCTTCTTTCTTTCTCTTCCTTCCCCTTCCTTCTGTCTTTCCTTCCTTCTTTCTTTCTTTCCTTCCTTCTTTCTTTCTTTCCTTCCTTCCTTCTTTCCTTCCTTCTTTCTTTCCTTCCTTCCTTCCTTCTTTTTTCTTTCTTTCTTTCTCTCTCTCTTTCTTTTTCTTTCTTTCTCTCTCTTATTTCCTTCCTTCCTTTCCTTCATTCTTTCTTTCTTTTTTCTTCTCATCCTCCTTCTTCCTCCTTCCCCTCCTCTGCTCTACCTCCTCCTTCTCCTTCTCCCTTTAACTATGCTCACTATGACCCTGATATAGTCATATCACTCAATTATAAACAACCAAAAAGAAACATGTGGAATGGAATCTAGAAAACAAGAGTATATCAGAAATTCTATATTCTCTGAATCAGAGATTGAAAGTAAAAAATCAAAAGGCTAAAGTAAAATAATGAATCAAAACAATGCAAAGAATAAAACAAATATTTTACAGACATAGGCTACTCCTATATAAAAATGTTTTGATTTGGAGAACATAAACATCAAGGGCTAAATTGAGAGCCATGTGCTCTGACGAATGGGCCCCTTTCCTTTTTCCCAACACCACGGCTGTGACTAGGTGCTCTGCCCCAAACTGCATGCCTGGTAGTATAAGGGGCAGATAAGGAAGATTTCTGCCTTTTGCTAGACTGTATTGTTATATTATGAAATTCCTTAAATCAGTGTTAATACACAGCTGGAGCCTCTCACAGTTTTGCTAAATTTTAAACCCGTTATCCTCTCTCCTAAATAGAAGCATCACTTCTAGAAGTCAGGACAACTCATCTTCCTGAGTTCAAATCTGGCTCCAGATACTTCCTAGCTGTATGTCCCTGGTAAAGTCACTTAACCCTGCTTGCCTCAGTTTCCTCATCTGTAAAATGAGCTAGAGAAGGTATCTTTGCCAAGAAAACCTGAAATGGGGTGACTAAGAGTTGGACATGACTAAAAATGACTGAATAATAAGAGCAAATATTATGGGACAACATAGTTGTTTGTGATGGCTATAACAAAATCATTCCAAGTTAAAGAGGGAGACAAACCAAAGCAACTTATTACTCATTGGATGTACATGGATAATGTTAAGTTATAGGGAGCTACTGAAAAACACAATAAGCAGTTTCTCCATCTTGCAAACTTTTTCTCTAGTTACAGAACAATGTAATTTAGACTGCCTAAGTGTAAATTTTTTTGGGGGGGGGGCAGGGCAATGAGTGACTTGCTCAGGGTCACATAGCTAGTGTCAAGTGTCTGAGGCAGAATCTGAACTCAGGCCCTCTTGACTCCAGGGCCGGTGCTCTATCCACTGTACCACCTAGCTGCCCCATGAAGGCAATTTACAAAAATTACTCTTGTTTTTTAAGAAAGAAACATCTAGCATAAAATTACTGGGGAGAAAGTTTGTGACTATGAATATCAAAAGACTTATTAACATCCTTGAATCAAAGTTCCTTGGAAAGAGCAAGGGATTTGTCTTTTGCCCTTAGTCACTTCACTCTTAGGCAATATAGTCTTTTTTGTTTGTTTGCTTTTGTTTTTGTATGGCAATGAGGGTTAAGTGACTTGCCCAGGGTCACACAGCTAGTTAGTGTCAAGTGTCTGAGGCTGGATTTGAACTCAGGTCCTCCTGAATCCAGGGCCAGTGCTTTATCCACTACACCACTTAGCTGCCCGGCAATATAGTCTTTTTTTTATTATTCTGAATAGAATTTTATTTTCCAAAATATATGTAAAAACAAAATTTTAACATCAATTTTTAAAAAACTTTGTGTTCAGGGGCAGCTAGGTGGCGTAGTGGATAAAGCACTGGCCCTGGATTCAGGAGGACCTGAGTTCAAGACCAGCCTCAGACACTTGACACTTACTAGCTGTGTGACCCTGGACAAGTCACTTAACCCTCATTGCCCTGCAAACAAACAAACAAACAAACAAAAATTTGTGTTCCAACTTCTCTTCCCCCCTCCATTCCCAACCCCATAGTCTTAAACAAACAAAGAAACAACTTTTAGAATTGTAAAATGTACCTTAACCAATTTGGAATGGATCCTAATGAAAACTCACATCAGCTAAATGAAAGAGAACCCAACACCCAACACCCAAGGTAGCTATTTCATCCCAAAAGAGGAAGGGGATGGATAGAGGCTCTCAGAACATGTGATAAAGATGCTTAAAATAATACAGAGAAACATTTTGAAACAAACACTATTTACCACTGATTAGTGGTAAAGGCTGAGAATAATTACACTCCATAAATGGTTTACTTTCAGATAGAAGTTATGAAATGGGTAAGATTTGAGAAAGAATGAAAAGTCATTCCCAGTTAGATGGTGTAGTAGATGGAGCGCTGGATTTGGATTCAGGAAGACCTGAATTTGAATCTAGTCTTAAACATTTAAAAACCATATGACCCATATCAAGGTATTTAACTGCCCAGAGCCTGTTTCAATGTCAATAAAGAGTTCCTACCTCTCAGGGTTATTGTGAGGAATAAATGAGGCAACACATATAATAACAACAACAATATTATTACTATAGCTAGCATTTATATGTTTTAAGGTTAACAAAGTACTTTGTAATGATCTCCCTTCATCCTCATAATAATCCTTAAAGGTAGATGCTATTGTTATTTCTATTTTACAAATGGGAAAAATGAAGATGAGAGAGGTTTTTTAAGTGCTATATGCATTTTAACTATTAATATTGTTGTTTCTTGTTATTTCAACCAACTGTAGGCTAACAAATGGTTGATTGGTTTATACAGTGGGGTGGTGGTGGGGATTATGAAGACAATTAAGACCAAATTACCATCATCTGAAATGATGGATGGGTTATCCTTAGAAAGCCCGGATGTAGTAATCAACAACTAAGATCATGATCACCACCACCTCTACTACCATCATCATCTTCACTAGCCAAGGTGTAGTGTGTTTGACTGTGGAACAATATAGACTCAGAAGGCTCTACCACAGGTCAGACACAAATAGTCCATATGAATATTTGGAATGGAGATGTCTAAATTTGTGCATCTCGTGTTTCCTTTGAGTTACTGTAATTCTGTTTCGCTCATAGAGCATAGTGACTTCTTTTATATGGTCGCTCCTTGTTGGGCTGTCCTGTCCCAGTATCTCCCGATTGATTACAAAATTCCTCAGAGACCTTGAGATTGTCCTCGTCTCACTTCTTCTGACCTCCCTGTGACTGCTTTCCTTGTGTGAGACATCTGCAATATATTCTTTTTAGGCAAGTGTACTTCTGGCATTCAAACAGCATGGCTAGTCCACTAGAGTTGTACTCTCCATAGTAGAGTTTGAAACTTTGGTAGTTCAGCTCAAGAAAGGACTTCAGTATCTGGTACATTATTTTGTAAGGTGATCTTCAAAATCTTTCTAAGACAATTCAGATGGAAGCAATTTAGTTTCCTGGCATGACTCTGGTATACTCTCCAGGTTTCACGGGCATACAACAGTGAGGCCAGTACAACGGCTCTTTAGAACTTCAGTGTTAGGCTGCCTAGAACCTCTTCTTTCCTCCACTTCCCACCAAAACCTTGTGAACGCGGAGCTAGCTCTGGGAATGCGGGCATCAGCCTCATTATCCATGAGCACACCTCCAGGAAGAATACTGGCAGGGGGAGTGAACAACCACAGCATTCAAAATTTCTCCATTTGCTGTAAGTTACAGTTCCACATATGGATGGTGTTGGCACGCCAAAATGATCACAACTGGCAGAGAATACATCTTTATTCTGTTGTATCTCAGCTTTTATATGGTGCATTAAGAAATGGTAGAAATTTTATGCTACAAAAAATATGTATTGAAAACCTAGCATGACATGATCTGAGTCCTAGAATTGTTAGCTTTCATAAAGTAACAGTTAAATCCCCATATTAATTTGTTAGATTGTTGAGGGCTTAGTTGATAAACAATATAGGAACTGGGCAATTATAATGGATTGAACTCGTGACAACAATTGCCTCTCTAGAACACTGGTTCATAAGGGAGGAAGAGAAGACGAAGAAGACGAAGACGAAGAAGAAGAAGAAGAAGAAGACAAAGAAGACGAAGAAGACGAAGAAGACAAAGAAGACGAAGAAGAAGAAGAAGAAGAAGAAGAAGAAGAAGACGAAGAAGAAGAAGACGAAGAAGATGAAGAAGACGACGAAGAAGAAGAAGACGACGAAGAAGAAGAAGAAGACGAAGAAGACGAAGAAGACGAAGAAGAAGAAGAAGAAGAAGACGAAGAAGACGAAGAAGACGAAGAAGAAGAAGAAGAAGACGAAGAAGAAGAAGACGAAGAAGAAGAAGAAGAAGACGAAGAAGACGAAGAAGAAGAAGAAGAAGAAGACGAAGAAGACGAAGAAGGAGGAGGAGGAGGAGGAGGAGGAGAAAAAGAAGGTTTTCAATAGATGTCATACCAAATGCTTAAAAGCCCCAAGCTATATGGGGAAAATAAACAAAAAACAAAAGCAAAAAACCTTACAAATTATGGAAACATAGTCAAAGCAATCAAAGTCCTGTGGAAACAGGTAGAAGTAGATATTATTTCTATTATTCTATTTGCTGCTAGAGCTGTCCTGTGGATGCTATCAGTGAGTCTGCATAAGATGACCTTATAGCCCAATAGTTTTATGCAATTACAAAAAACAGCTATTCCAACAGCTCTCCCCTCTCCATCATATTCAGAGAACATTAAATATAACAGAGTGATTTCAGGGTAGTGACTTATCCCAACACTATTTCTAGCTGAACTATATAAAAATCCTGGAAGATGAGGAATGAAATAACAGTAGAAATATCTCACATCAAAGTGTTATACGTAATACTTCATTTGAGGCTCACCATTAACTCTTTGAGGTAATAACTATAGGTGTTATTAAGACCACTTTACAGATGACTGGATGGGATGAAAAGCATTTATTTATTATTTTCTTTGTGCTTCACTCTACTAAGCACTCTAGAAACAAATATCAAAAGAAGTCAGCCCCTGCTCTAATGGAGTGTACATACTAATGGGGAGATACACATTCAGAGTAGGTGTGGCCAATGAAGAGAGTTTGATGTTGCTAAATCATAGTGATAGTGAGCACTGGTAATACTAATTTGATGACTTTGATCAAATCAAGAAGATGAAAAGTGTGAGGGGAAGGGGAACTAGGGAGGGATGATGACAGGGAAGATGGCTAGGGTAAAACATGGTTGGGATTGGGGTTGGACAGATTACAGTATCATAAACTTCTAGCTAGAAGTGACCAACTCCCCTCATTTGGAGGAAACTGAGTCCCAGAGAGTTTAAATAATCTTGCCCAGGAAAGTGTGTGTGCGGGGGGAAGTCAAAGAGAGTTGCCCTTTTGTCTAGCACAATTAAATGTAGGAACCCAAAAGCTGAATGGCTCCTACTTCAGTGGATGAAGGGGGCCTGTATCACAAGAGAAAAAGACAAAGACAAAGATATAGAATGAGAGAAAAGGAGAAGGGAATGCCTCAAAGATGAGCCAGTCTGGAATTGAATAAAATGAAGTGAGTTGGGGGTAGTGAATCAAGTTTGAATAAATGAGATTAGTGAAAGGGGGGAGGGGAAGGAGCTGGATTCTGAAAGGCTGCCCCAGGCTCAGTTCCTCATCATTCCCTATGCTGTGTATTCTTTCCTTTGAGAACCAAATAACTCCAGGGAGTGACCTCTGATTTCTTTCTTCTTTCCTCTTACCTTAGAAAGGACTATCTTCTAAAGCACCTTATACTACCTGAAGGTTCCCCCATCATTACTGCCTCTCTATCTGTAACTCCCATGCATGACCTTTACAGAGGCCAGGGCCTTGGGCACAAGGGACCCAATGAATGACCCATGGAGTCACAGGACAGCTGGTGCCCAGAATGTTTCCTTGTCATAATCTCTTTGATTAAGTCAGTTAAAATCAGGATCCTTTGATGTGGCTCCAGGACTACCTAAGCATCCTCATGCCTGGTGCAGAGAGCTTTTGTTTTGTCTCTCATTGATCCTTTGCTTTGGAGGAATATTCCATTGATTCCTTTGGCCCTCTCTTGCGGTTTATTTCTATACCCGGTTCCCTCAAGCTAAATCCTGATAACTACATGTTAAGATAGAGTCAGCCTCGTTTTCAGTATCAGCCTTCAAGCTGCACCTGTCTTTTAATTTATTTATTTTTACCATAGAGAATATCTGGATCTTAATGCCTTTGCTTTTAGAATCAGATTTAGATCTGGAGCAGCCCCTGGAGGTCATCTAGTGCAATCGTCTCATTTTGCAGAGGAGGAACCTTGTGCCCAAGAAAGTTAAGTAACTTAACAACGAGTACCCCAGTAATAAGTTAGTCAAGGTGGGCTTGGCACCTATCTCCTAGGTCTCCAAATCCTATATACTTCTCTGCACCATACCACCCAGATTCTTACTTGACAAGTATCACCACTAAGTGGGGCTTGTGAGCAAGGTAGATGGAGCAGTCAATCATCCAGAGTGCAGGGTTTTTCTTTCTAGCCCCTCTGGCGTCTAAGAGAAAGAGAAGGGAGAAAAGCGAAGTGGACTAACTCCTTACTAGTTTTACACTTATTGTATGATAACCTTCTTGTTTGTTTTTTTGTGTGTGTGTGTGTGGGGGGGGGGTTAAGTGACTTGCCCAGGGTCACACAGCCAATAAGTGTCAAGTGTCTGAGGCCAGATTTGAACTCAGGAACTCCTGAATCCAGGGCTAGTGCTTTATCCACTGAACCACCTAGCTGCCCCCTGTATGATAACCTTCTTAAGGTGTCTTTTGCCTCTTTTTGAATCCCTAGTACTTAGTACAATGCCTGGCATGTAATAGGTATTTAATAAATATTGATTGATTGATTGATTATCCTGTGGCTTTTATCAGTTTCACTTTTACCTGGGCTACTCTTCTTCTTCCTTCTTCTTGTTCTTCTTGTTCTTCTTCTCCTCCTTCTCCTTCTCTTTCTCCTTCTCCTCCTCCTCCTACTCCTTGTTCTTGTTCTTCTTCTCCAGGTATTCAAAGTCTAACCCCAGCCTTCCCACTTGTCACTAAGGGCCCAGGCCTTAGTTCTACCTCTGGAAAAGGAACAGAGAGATTGCCCCTCTCTTCTCTTACCTTTAGATCTCAGACCTAAGGAAAATGTACTCACAATTCATGCTTATGTTGCTTGGCATTTTTATCACAAATTAAAAGCTCAGGATCAGAGGGAAGCATTCCAAGGAAAAGAGCAACAGTCCCAAGTCCAAAGCTTCCCTTTTCAAGATGACAGAATAGGACAATAGGAATTAGAGAGTGAAGGGCTTAACCAGTTCTAGTGAAACTAGTTTTTCCCAGGGCAGTAGAAAATAGGAATAGGAAGAAGGGAGGAAGGTTTACCGCCATCTTTTCTGCTCTATTTTTGCAATGTAAAGATTTCCTTCATCCCTTCTGCCCCATTTCTTAGTAGTCTCTGAGGGAGACATGCCTCATCTTTACTCTGAAGAAATGTGATATCTGCTATCACACACTACTCACAACCACCTTCTTTGATCTTCTTGATTATGGCGACTGCTTTTTTCTGGTTCTACCCTCTTCTCCTCTTCAAGGTTAGGGTGAGCAGCACTTCACATAGTTTGCTCTCCAAGTCAAGTTTAAGGCCTCTGGAGTTTAGGGAATGTTGGGAAGAACCACCTGCCAATAAAAAGCTCCTTGGTTACATGTTGTGTATCATGTGTGTAACATATATTCTCTGGCCCTCTCTCCCTGGCTACATTGTTATTCAGGCTTTCAGAAGGACACCCTGGGGGGACTAGCTCTTTTCTGTGGCTTTTGACTGAGCTTTCATTGGCTGTGTTCTCTTTTATTGTTAGGGACCAGGGACTAACACTTCCATCTAACCACTTAAAATCAAATGGCTTTGGGGCAGCTAGGTGGCACAGTGGATAGAGCGCCGGCACTGGAGTCAGGAGTGCCTGAGTTCAAATCCGGCCTCAGACACTTAACACTTACTAGTTGTGTGACCCTGGGCAAATCACTTAATCCCAATTGCCTCACTAAAAAAAATTTTTTTAAAAAATCAATTGGCTTGGGCAGCTAGGTAGCGCAGTTGATAGAGCACCAGCCTTGGATTCAGGAGGACCTGAGTTCAAATCCGGTCTCAGACACTTAACACTTACTAGCTGTGTGACCCTGGGCAAGTCACTTAACCCCAATTGCCTCACCAAAAAAAAAAAAATCAATTGGCTTTTACTTAGGGATATTTATATGTAATGTATAGTAAAACCGAACGTATAGACATTTCCTGTCCCTTATTCCTCCAGCACCTCCGGAACATAGTATTCTCTAAACCAAGTCAGGCAATAGGGGAAGGAGGCTTATCTTAGTCCCTACATAGCCTTGGTTCAAGTTGTAACAATTGTAATGATGCCACCTGCTGGAGACTTACTGTAGAAGAGTTCCTCCCATGAAGCGAAGGTCTTTGAGGGCAAGACCAGGAGTCTTTTCTTTGGCGTCAGGAAGTGATGCGGGCTAGTGGGAGGAAGAAGGAAGAGACTGGCGACTAGGTCTCATGCTCTGGCCTTTGGACTCTGGTGGAGAGCGGAGCTAGAAATGTGTTCTCCCTTTAATAGATAGGAATCTAGGCCTTTCTCTCTCTCTTTACCAAAGTCTTATGTTCCTTAATAAATGCTTAAAAGTCTAATTCTTGCTAGAGCTTATAATTTATTGGCGACCACTCATTAAATGTTTTAGACAGTTTAGCTAGAATTTTAGCCCTTAACAAAGTCCAGGCTCAGATGAAATATGACTTCTAGATAAATCTTCATCTCAGTTTCTGCTGGAGTGGATTTAGAAAGTCAATTTTTGTTTCTCAGAGCTTTGATGCTGGGTTGGTTTCCATATCTGTTCCATATCTAGAACACCAGGACTTCAGAATATTCTCATGATGTCTTCAAACTCACTAGATTGTGAGATTTTACTCCCTCCACCTAGGACAGAAAATAGCTAATGGATAAAAATAAATACTGTAGTAACAATTGTGAATGGGAATGGGAAAAACATACCCATAAAGTAGAAAAGTATTGGGGCAGCAAAGTGGCGCAGTGGATAAAGCACCAGCCTAGATTCAGGAAGACGGCCTCAGACACTTGACACTAGCTGTGTGACCCTGGGCAAGTCACTTAACCCTCATTGCCCCACCAAAAAAGAAAAAAAAGTGGAAGAGTATAGCAGAACAGTTTAGAAATAAGAATCCAACAATATTCCATGGACAAGAACCATACTTGAAAGACAATGATTCACAGAATTAAAATAAGAGGATGGGAGAAAATGTATTATGCTCAGAAAATCATAAGTAGCACTCATGATTTCAGGTAAAGTAAAACACAAAATCATGTGATTATATCGATTGATGCAGAAACAGATATTTACCCAAATATAATACCAATTTATATTAAAACACACACACACACACACACACACACACAAAAACCAACACCACATAGGGATTACTATAACTTTCCTTAATCATGAAAATAGTATCTATCTAAAACAGAAATCCAATATTATATATAACAGAAAATTCACAAGGTTTTCACAGTAAAATTAAGGATGAAGCAATAATGTCTATTGTACCAAGTAGTATTTGATGAAGTGTTAGAAGTTCATTATTTGACTATAGCAATAAGTAAAGAACCATAAACTAAGAGAATAAGCATAGGCAAAGATAAAACATTTTAATCATTTTTGCAGCAAAATAACTTTAGAAAAATAACAGGATATAAAATAGAGTCATATAAATCATCAGCTCTTCTATATCACCAATAAAAGCAAGCAGAAAGTGATAGAAAGAGAAATCATACTCAAAATAATTACAGAATGCATAAAATATTTGGAAGTTCACCTACCAAGACACATAAAGGAAGCCTATGATTTATTACTAAAAGACATTTTTTATAGAAATAAAGAGAAACCTAAATAACTGGACATACCCTTTGGCCCCACAATAAAGATTAAAGACCCATGCATACAACAATATTTATAGCAGTCATTTTTCTGTCAGTAAAGAACTAGAAAATAAGGGGATGCTCATCAATTGTGAAGGCTGAAAAAATTATAGCACATGAACACAGTATAATGCTATTGCATTTTTAAAATCAATGAAAGGGATGGCATCTGGAAACAATGATAACAACAACAACAAAAATGAGAACACATACATGAACTCATGAAGATTGAAATGGACAGATCTAGGGGAAAGATTTATATAGCGAATGTGATATTGTGAAAAACAACAATAATAAGTGAGCAGCTCTGATTCTAAAGGACCAATGATGAACTGAACTGCATAAAGAAAAGAGGTGATGCAGAATGAGATATACATTTTCAGTCATGGCAGAGCTGTCACTTTATTTGTCTTGATGAAGCTCATTTGACACATGAGATGATATTTATATTGAGTTAGGAGGGAGGTTTGGGGGGAAATGAGGGTAGAGTGGTGGTAATGAACTATTTTTAAAAATCACAGAGGAGAACTAGAGGCTTGTTTGGGATCATTCACAAATACCAAGGTAACTTTGAAAATTATGTGTTGAATTTATTGCCTGCTTTTATTTATTTATTTATTTAATTTTGCAGGGCAATGAGGGTCAAGTGACTTGCCCAGGGTCACACAGATAGTAAGTGTCAAGTGTCTGAGGCCAGATTGAAACTCAGGTCCTCCTGAATCCAGGGCTGGTGCTTTATCCACTGTGCCACCTAGCTGTCCCTCCCATTGCCTGCTTTTAAAAAGAGAGGCAGACTCTAACAGTAGAAATTCAGTTTTTCATATGCTTTCCTTCTCTTCTTCATTACCTGCAGAAATGCTCATTTCAATTGCTACATGTTCAGTGCAAATTAACAACAAAATTTAAAAATATTTAGAACAGAAAATAAAAATAAGAGAATTTGAAGAGGTAGAGAGCACGACTACATGGATGGGACTAGAAATGCTTTGCATTGGAGAGAACATGAGTTGAATCTTTAAAGTTAGGTATTCCTTTGTTTTGTTTTGTTTTTAACGTTAGGTATTCTAAGAGACAGAAGTAAGGAGAGGGTGCATTTCAGGCATAGCCTGTGGGAAAGCAGGGAGACAGCAGAGGAAATGCTAAGTTTAGGGAACCACTGCTAGGCAAGTTTGGCTGGAAATCAGATGCATAGTTTCCTAACCTAGATGTCATTCTCAGCTCCCTCTTTCTCACCCTGTATGTCTAATCAATTCTCAAAATCTGTTTTTTCTACCTTTGTGATATTATTCAAATACTTCCCCTTCTCATCTGTTACCCTACTGCAAACTCTTGTTACATCACACCTGGAATACTACAATGCCTAGTGGTTGGGCTCCCTGTCTCAAGTTTCTCTGTTAAAGTCCAACTTACAGGAGGCAGCTAGGTAGCACAGTGGATAAAGCACTGGCCTTGGATTCAGGAGGACCTGAGTTCACATCTGGCCTCAGATACTTCACACTTATTAGCTGTGTGACCCTGGGCAAGTCACTTGACCCTCATTGCTCCACAAAAATGAATGAATGAATGAATGAATAAATTTAAAGTCCAGCTTCCTCTCAGTTCTCAAGGTGATCTGGCTAAAGCACAGATCTGATCATGTCAGCCCTATCCAATAAACTTCAGTGGCTCCCTATTACCTCCTTGATCAAATATAAAATCCCATTTTCATCTGGTCTTCCTCACCTTTCCAGTCTTCTTCCATCTTCTACTACCCTCCCTCTTTTTCCTCCCTCATCACCTATTCTGTGATTTAGTAACTCTGACCTCCTTGCCATCTGCTTATTCCAGCTCTTCTCCATGATGAGGTCTTGGCTTCCTCTTCTCTGCTTTCTGGTTTCTCTGGTTTTCTTCACATCCCAGCAAATCTCTCATCTTCCAGAATCAACCTTTCCTCAGACTCCTTAATGCTAGTGCTTTTCCTATTTTGATTATCTCCAACATATCATATATAGATCTTGTTTATACATTATTGCTTTATATTATGTTCCCATATAGACTGAACTCCTTGAGGACAAAGTCTATCTGTTTCCTGTCTTTGTAGCCTCAGATCTTAGTATTATTTCAGTGCTTAGCACTGTGCTTGGCACAAAGTAGGTGCTTAATAATTGTGTAATGACTGACTGCTACCATTTCTGGCACATAGTAGGTGCTTAATAAATGCTTATTAACAGGCTCAAAGTAGAGAAAGTGAGAAAGGGACATAATATGAAATGTCTGTAAATGGACTTTCCAGAGAGCTAGATTTAGGGTAAGGGAGAATATCCTTATGAATATAGTAATGCAAAACTGGAATAAACTGCTTCAGGAATAATAATTATAATAATAAGCATTTTACTATTGTTCAGTCCTTTATCAGTTATGTCTAATTCTCCATGACCTTATTTAGAGTTTTCTTGGCAAAGATACTAGTGTAATGATTGGAATGAGGCCACCTGCTGGAGACTTACTGTAGAAATGAGGTGAACATCTCTGAGGGCAAGACTATGTGTCTTTTCTTTGGCGTCAGGAAGTGATGTTTGCTGGTGGGAGGAGGAAGGGGGAGCTCTGTCTCTTTCTCTTTCCTTTGGACTCTGGTGGAGAGCGGAGCTAGAAATGTGCTCTCCCTTTAATAGATAGATGAATGTAGGCCTTTCTCTCTCTCTTTACCAAATTCTTATTCTCCTTAATAAATGCTTAAAAGCCTAACTCTTGCTAAAGCTTATAATTTATTGGCGACCACTCATTAGATATTTTAGACAGACTAGCTAGAATTTTAGCCCTTAACACTAGAGTGGTTTGCCATTCCTTCTCCAGCTCATTTTACAGATGAGAAAAATGGGGCAAACACAGTTAAGTGACTTCCCCAGGGTCACACAGCTAGTAAGTGTCTGAGGCCAGATTTGAATTCAGGTATTCCTGACTGAAGGCCCAGCTGTCCATAGCTGTCACAATGTTAATATGGTTTATTTATGTAACCTCCTTTAATCTTTTTTTCTTTTAACTTTTATAAAATACTATTTTATTTAGACCCTTATTTAGGAAAAGGAAAAAGAAGTCTTCTAGTGGTATTCATGTAAATGTCATAAACCAAAGTTTGATGTTGATTTTCATATATAAATTGTATGAAGAGAAAAACATCAAAATACTGGTTGGTTATTGCTGAGTGGAAAAGTGAATCCAAAGCTATAGATTTCTTTGTAGAATACAGCACTTGAAAGAGAAGCACACCAATTAATAACATTCCTGGAATGTAGTAGGCATTTAATAAATGTTTGATTGACTGATTGCAGGCATGTATGACCTGTGCATAGTAGGAGACTTTTGACCGTGTGGATTACTTTCTTTGTTACCTGTCCCTGCTTCCTTTTCTATCTATTTAATTAAAAAAAAATCTATGATGTGGGGGCAGCTAGGTAGCACACTAGAGGAGGAGGACCTCACAATCTAATGGGAGAGACATGCAAATTCAGGAGGACCTGAGTTCAAATCCAGCCTCAGACACTTGACACTTACTAGCTGTATGACTCCGGGCAAATCACTTAACACTCATTGCCCCACAAAAAATAAAAAATAAAAAAGAGAACAAAACCAAAAACAAACAAAAAAATATGTTATTTGCTAAGTTCCTGGTGCATTTGCACTGCTCTTTTCAGACAATCCTATTTTTTCCCCTCATTGGAATTATTTCTCTTTGTGTCTTCAGAATTTGATTCTATAACATGTCTTATTTCTCCTATCCTCCATTCCTCTGAATCATTTTACTGTATAGCATTCTAGCTATACTTCCTCTGAATCAGCTAAAATATACTTTCCCAAATCTAAGGTGCATGTCAGACTATGCCCAGATTACCTCTCCTTTATCACAAACTCTAGGATGACTCTAAGTCACTTCCCTCAAAAGTTCCCATAATTTTTTCCCCTCTTAGAATCAGATGCAGAATAACATTTTCTCTTTGGAAGGATAGAATTATCCCTATAGTGATTCAGGTGCTTATTATTGATTCTGCTTTTGTTAGAGGGAGAGAGACAAAGACAGAGGCAGCGACAGAGACAGATATAAAAAAAAGTTAACTCTAGCAGATGATATCTGGGCAATTGAGATCTCTACTCACTACTGTGCCATTTATGTGTTAAACTTGTGTGATCTTTTCCCCAAACTCCTTATCTATTTTATTTTTAATTTTTATCTATGCGGTTTGTAGTATACACCAATTACATAATCACTTCTGATTCTCTTCTTATCTTCACCAAACTATTCTCTTGAATCACCTCACCCTCTGGTTTCCAGACTTCCTCATATGAGTATATGCAATAGATTTTTCTTAATAAACAATGTACATTAAATATATTTCTTAATATACAATGCCTCCCTAGCCTCTTTCCATCCTTCCATCCTTCCTTTTTTCTTTTTTTTTTCCACTGGAGTGGTTCTTCCCAATAAGTTTTACCTCCTTTAGTAAAGACCTCTAGTTCTTTTTTGCAGACTGAATTTTGGATGTTTGTGTATAGACACTTGGGGTCATAAGTTTTACTATTGTGTACTATCTTGAATTTTTGTCCATTGTGATTTTCTGGGTGTCTCAGTTGGTTTTACTCTTCTTTTGCTGTGGCTACTCTCTGTAGTATCTAACTTGGGAGATATATATCTATACATGTGTGTGTATCTATATCTATATCTATCTCTGTTTTATCCCTTCTCCATCTTCACAGTGCTTTCTTACTAGCATTTTTTTAAACTTTTCTTCATCTTCAGTCTGGAATTTTTCAACTCTAAACTGCAAGCTGGAATTCAGAAGTGCAAATTCCATTCTCAGACACCAATTTCTTAGCCAGCTGTTCACTTCCCAAATTAATTTGACTTCAAGGAGCAATAGTGTGGAAAACACCACCTGGACCACTATTGTCTTCAGTTTTCCATCTAAGACTCTATAATCCTTGGTAAAACTCTTTAGGTTCTTTCTGACAGTCTGTCATCTGTGTCCGTGAGAATCATTAGAAGTGGGTCATTTGGATAAGTCTTGAGAAACTCTCCTTTATGACTCGATTCATGTATACCCCCAGGGAGACAACAAAGCTATTGTTATAAGGTCAACAAGTGGCTGACTCAGTTATCTAGTGTTTAGCATAGTAGTTGGCACAGAGAAGGTGCTAAATAAATACTAGTTGGCTGATGGACTCAGCACTCGTGTAAGTGAATCATCATCTACTACTAATTCTTCTTCCCTTGCCCTTTGCTTGTTGAGGTCTCACCCAGGAGTTTATGTGCCTCTTTTATATAATTCCTGGGAAAACAAGCATCTTTTTACTCTTCAGAATGTCTAGCTCTCTCTGTCATCCTGACAAAGATCAAATCTCCCGCTTCCAGCGGATTGGGAGAGCCCCTTCAAACCAGGTAATTCCCTCTAAACACAAGTTTCTATTTAAATATTCTTTCTCACTTGTGGAACAAGAAGTATTGCAAATAGTTACTACTTGTTTACAGTGAGCAACAATCACTCCTGATAAGTCTCTGAAGTATAGGAATATTGGGATTGTGAAAAATCTAATTCTTGTAAGAAAATCTCTCCTACTGGGGGAGTAAACATGTCACAGAGCTGGATAAACCAATAATTTCAAAATATTTCAAATGAAATCCTTCAACTCATTTTTTCCCTGCAGTGTAAGCTAGATTTATCAATGACTTCCAGAGAATTCTGAAAACTTTTATATACTATGAATAGGTCATATGATTGTCAAGACAGTTGAAAAGTTATTGTCTGCTTCTAATTCCAACCTAATAACCTCAAAAGAAAAGATCATGTGTAAATCTAGGGTAATTAAATCTATAATCTAGGATAATTAAATTCATGATAAGAAGACATTGCCCAAAGTAAAAGCTTCATGAAATAACGTGAGGGAATGGAAATATATCTATATCTATATCTATCTATTTCTGTATCATATCTACTCTATATCTATCTATCTATCTATCTATCTATCTATCTATCTATCTATCTATCTATCTATCTATCTATCTATCTATCTATCTATCTATCTATGTGCCAATCCAGTTAATTCTTTGTATCAGGCATAGACAATGTAAACAATCTTAAAGATTTGTGTTTCAATGGGTGGCAGCCCTACCTTATACCTCTATGACAATGACAGTTTAAATTCTACTGAACCACAATCTTTGGAACATACAGATTTTGCCTATTTTTGTGAAGGAACTATAATACAACTCTATGTATGAAAGGATGAGGAGAGGGAAAGGAGCACTAAGCATAAGATAACAGCAAAGGAGATAGAGCAGAAGTCCCATTAATTAACTGTGCCCAAGGGAATGGGGAATAAAAACCCAGGTGGGGTGTTGTTTGTCCTTTGTTCTCATTGAGGACCATAACATCAGGAGGTGATGTCATGACTTGCAGTGAATTGGATTTAAATGAGGGAAGACTGTGAGAACTCACAAACCTTACTCTCTCCTCCAGAGCCAATCTGAATTCAGTGGCAAGATATACATCGGGATGACTAGAGATGGTCCCAGATGTTTGGGCTAAGTGACTTGCCCAGGGTCACACAGCTAGCAAATGTCAAGTGTCTGAGGCCAGTTTTGAACTCAGGTCCTTCTGACTCCAGGGCCACTGTACCACCTAGCTGCCCCTATGATGATAACTCTAAGTAGGGAATCAAGCAGGTGCTCACACTCTCCTCTTCTATAATAATGAGACCAAGGAGTCCCAACGTTGAGAATTTGTATAATTAAGGATGGGAAAAGAGCCAAAGAGTGAAGAGGGACACCAAAGATATGCTGCTGGAAATATAAGACAAAGACTGAAAGCAAAAAGTCCAAAAGAAAAAAGCTGGCTATAAACCCAGTTCTCAAACAGATAAACTGACAGTAATAATATAAGAAACAGATGGAAAAATGAGTAAAAACTTTTAAAAAATCAATGAACAAATTTCTCGGGAAATTTGGTTCCATTTGCACATTTTCAAGATATTAGAAGATATTACATTGTAATTTCTGTACAAGCTCTTGTGTGTAAGAGAACTGAGCTCTTTTTTGTTCATCTGAGTTCATTGAACTACACGGAAAATTGCAGGTCTCATGCACATGCATTTGCATTGGCTTAAAAGTAATGAAATTTCCTAGTAAACATTGCCAGGCATGCTCCTTGTAATTCAACAAAGGCCTGAAGACAACTGGCATGTATTACGTAGCCATTTATCTTTTTTTTTTCCAAGTTCAGAATCTCCATTCAGGTCTAATTTCCCAACTTCCATTTAAACTGGCAGGCCAGATATCCAAAGGATTTTTGACTATGTCCCCTGTTAGAGGTTTACGAATAACCCTAAGAGTATCAGATTTTTAGTCCTGTTGTTTACAGGCCCCCATCTGTGCGCTCCTCACTCATTATCAGCCAGAGTTAACTAGCTTTTAGAAATGGCATTTTCTAAGTAAGTATAACAGGGACAGTTGGTACAAAAGCAATCTGCCCGAAAGCCAGAGCCCACTATTCCATAAGTACACAGAGGGTCAGTGGGGAGAGTGGGCAAAAACATAAAGTACAAGGGTGAGTCACTTGTATAGAATGTGTTTGTGGCTGAAGGGGAAATTCACAATTCCTGGTCACCTAAAGGTCTCTCTTGGCTCTACAGATGATATGTTTTGTGGTGTATGGGAGTCATGCCCTTTGAAGCTACTTCTTCCCTTAAATTGCTGTTATGCTTGTTTGTTTGTCCTCAGGGTATTCTTGGTGTTTCCCCTGGCTGGATTTACTAGTTGCTACTGGTTCAGTCTCTGATGAACAAGTGAAAAAAAAAAAGCATTTATTACGTGTTTCCTATATACAAAGCACTGCACTAAGATGGTATAAAAATGGAAAAGTAAGATAATCCTTGCTCTTAAGGTGTTGACTTCATTTTCCACCAGACTGCTCTCCTCTGGACTTCGCCATCCTGTCCTTGGGACCTCTTTTTTTTTTTGGAAGATCATGTCACCCCCTGGAATTCACACCTCATTAATGCCCTCTGGCCCCGGATACCTCCCTCTGTTTGGAGGAGAGAGAGTTCCTCCTAGAACCCTCATTTGAGGAGGGTAATTAAGCAAGCCATCCCTTCATTTCTCCTCCAACAGTTTTTCAGCTTCCTTTTATGGATTGTTTGCCTCCATTGGAATGTAAGATCCTTGAAGGCAAGGACTGTATTTCTTTTTGCTAGTATGTATATTCCCAGAATTTACACAGCCTGGCCATAGAGCTTAATAAATGCATGTTGACTGATATTCTAATGGGGGAGAAATCACAAATGCAAGATTTCATCTGCAAGTCAAACAGAAAGGTCTCCTGGTCCTTAAGAGCCACTGACAAATCAGATGGGAAGGTGTCTTCTTTCATGTCACTTCTACTAGTAAAACCCTATCAGTTTCTGATGCTGAGCGACTTGACAGGGCCATGAAGTGTGGTGACAAGACCTTTCTTTTCTTGGTCTCCAGTAGCTGGAGCTGTAAGCCCCTTCAAGGGCAGGGGCCAGCCTGCATCTCTGCATGCTTCCCAGGATGATGGTTAGGGGCACTGGGCTGGAAGCATTGCTGTTCCCAAGGCTGTTGCCTGGGAAGTCTCCATCAGAGAGATGGTGGTCAAGATGGTGGGGGTGCCACTTGCCTGACATATGCTGCTTCATGTCTTTCCCTCAGGGTGGCTTTTGTTTCAGCTTTGATGAAGTTGTCACTGGATGGTGGTGGAATGTCACACACCTTCTGGGCTCATTTCTCTCCCCTCTCCCTTCCCTTCCTCTGGCACAGGCACTAGGGTCTGCTTCTCAAGATGCACTCAAGTTTGCATGCTCTCAGCGCTTGCTTCATTACTGAACTGATTTCTCCAAATTAACCTATTATCTTTATATGTTGCCCAATTAGTATGATCACTTGATCTCTGAGCCAGTCCCAAAATATCTCTTTTTCACTCAAAGATCAAACCCTTTTAATCCTTTTAAATTGACTAAGCATTAGTTTATACCTACTTTAAAGTTTGATTCAGTGGGGGTGTCTAGGCCTTCTATACTAATGTTAATTGGGGTTGTGGTAGAAACTAGTATCCTTAGAGTAAAGCCCCCCCCACACACACACACACATACACAGATACACATTGGCTGAAAACAATTTGACTGATAGCTAACACTTACATGTTGCACTTTTTTTGGGGGGGGGCAGGGCAATGAGGGTTAAGTGACTTGCCCAGGGTCACACAGCTAGTAAGTGTCAAGTGTCTAAGGCCGGATTTGAACTCAGGTCCTCCTGAACCCAGGGCCGGTGCTCTATCCTATCCACTGTGACACCTAGCTGCCCCCCATATTGCACTTTTAAATTTATTTCTTCTTGTCGTTGAGTTGTATCAGTCATGTCCAACGCTTCATGACCCCATTTGAGGTTTTCTTGGCAAAGACACTGGAGTGGTTTGCCATTTCTTTTTCCAGCTCATCTTCCAGATGAGGTAACTGAGGCAAATAGGATTAAATAACTTGCCCAGGGTCACACAGATAATAAGTGAGGTCAGATTTGAACTCAGGTTCACCTGAGATCTTCACAAGTTATCCATGTCTCAAATAGAAGAATCTGTGATGTTAATAAATCTGTTTCAATTGCATTCAAGAAGCAGTCAAAGTCCTGAGCCTAGAGTCAGGAAGACTGTGCCTCCAGACACTTATCAGCTGTGTGACCCTGGGCAAGTCTATTAACCTCTCCCTCGCTCAGGTTCCTCATCTGTAAAGTGGGGATAATAATAGTACCTACCTCCCAGGGTTCTTGGGAGGATCAAATGAAATAATATCTGTTAGGCACTTTGTAAAAAGTGTTACATAATTGGTAGTTATAATTATTTTCACCTGGTGTGGATGGAGTACTGTGCTAGGCATCAGGGATATAAAAACAAAATAAAAATAGTTTCTTCCCTCGGTAAACTTATGTTCTATTGGATGAGGTCAATTACAAAGATATTTTTTAAAACCAGTTCATTCTTGGCTTATACTACAAGAGGAATCGCTTTCAGTAATATGGAGGCAATAAAACCATGATACTCTGCTATGGTTAGACCACAGCTTTTTTAGTGAAGCAAAGACAGGATGACCCCCACTTGGCTGTATATTTTCATGGTGATTCTTTTTTTAAATTATGGCCTAATTTTAAAAAATTCTTACCCTTCCCCCTCTTCATTATGTGAGTCATGATGCCATCTCACCCCAATTCCTAACTACTGCAAGTGTTAGAGGCTGGCTTGATGCAGACAGGCACACTATTATTTCAGGTTTGATACTGGAATGAAAGGAGACACTCCTTTAACAGTTAACAGACAGGGGGCAGCTAGGTGGCACAGTGGATAAAGCACCGGCCCTGGATTCAGGAGGACCTGAGTACAAATCCGGCCTCAGACACTTGACACTTACTAGCTGTGTGACCCTGGGCAAGTCACTTAACCCTCATTGCTCTGCAAAAAATAAAAAAAATAAATAAATAAATAAAACCCTTAACAGACAGAGGTTTACTAGCTACAACAGAGAGATTTGTCAGTAAAGATATTGTAGCACTTAGTTTGGGTAGACATGGCTCCCCCTCTCCCATCCATGTGGAAATTTACCTAGTATCAGGGCAGGGACTGGTGACTTATTTGTCTTGGGGTAGCCTCCAAGTCTGAAGGATCCTAGTCCCATGATGGTAAGCCCAGAAAGACACTTCTATATGCCTAGAGGCTATCAGGAAGTAGCATGAAGGACAGAGAATTTTACACCTTAGCTCCCTAGTCAATCAAGTCCTAGGACAGCTATGTAATCTTTCATGAAGGAGGAGGAGGAGAAGGAGGAAGAGGAGGAGGAGGAGGAGGACTACAACAACAACACAACCTGATTTGCGTGGACAAAGAGTAAGGACTTTTCTCCTAGTGCAAGAGGAACAGCAGCAGACCTGTGGTTTCATTGGTAGAGTAATTATCTCTGGGTGAGATAAGTCTCTTTCTCAATATAGACTAAAACCTTCTCTTTAATTTAAAGTCTTAAAGAATTGCCTGTAGTATGATGGGGTTAAGTGACTTGCCCACTATCATGCAACTAATATATATCAGGAGCAGGTCTTGAACTCAGGAGTTCCTAGATTTAAGGATCATTCTCTGTCCACTATACCACTTTGCCTTTCATAAAAGAAAATAGAGGCACCACATACTCTTCAAACAAAACCATGAGGTTAAGTCAAAAGAGACCAGAGTTGTTTTAACAGAACTGACACAAGGATTACATGATGTACAAAACATCAGTTAGGAAGCAAAGTCTTGGATGAACCTCAGACATGCAATTTAAGAATGGGGGGCACCAGCCAAATGCAGGCTGTCCAGATGTTTATCTGCTAAGCCAGGCACCAGGAGCTTTGGGAAACATTAATAAATCCTGTAAAAATGGAAACAATGGCTGGTGGCTTTATCAGGCAGGATCAGCCACATAGGATCAAGGGAATATAACTACAATTTCTGATTTTTTGTTTATCTTGACATAAAAGAAATAGCTAAGTGAAGCCCCCCCCCCTTTTTTTGCTTCTCTGAAGAGAGAAAGAGAGTTTAAGCTTCATTTTGCAGTTAAGTCTAGGACTGTGTGTACCAAGGTCCTCCTTTGTCCTTACCCATAATGTGGTCTGCTAACTCACAGTTGACACTCTTTGGATGAAATGGAAATCAATTTATCTTTATCCAGAGGCGGAAAATGATTCTAAAAGTAAAGACATCAGATAAATTAGATTTAAAGGTAAATGATGCCAGTTGACTAGACATTGGCAAGATAGAGGTGGGGACGTGGAGAATGAAGATCAGACACATTAACTCCATTCCAGTGCAGCAGCAAATTCAATCCAGCCAAGTCACTTCTTAAGTGGGTCAGTGAGCCAGACAGGCCCTGACTGCCCATGACTATATTCATTTCAGGGTAGCAACTCCCTTCTCTTGTCATTGGCTAGCTGCCAATGATGGTGCACATTCACACACTCCTGGGGCCCTCTCTTGTCCTCAGGGCTCAGGAGCTTCTTTCCAGCTGTGAAAAAACTACACTTCTGGGGCAGCTAGGTGGCGCAGTGGATAGAGCACTGGCCCTGGATTCAGGAGGACCTGAGTTCAAATCCAGCCTCAGACACTTAACACTTACTAGCTGTGTGACCCTGGGCAAGTCACTTAACCCCCATTGCCTCACCAAAAAAAAAAACAAAAAAAAAAACTACACTTCCCATGATCCTCATGGATAAAGGCAAAGACTTACCTAAAAAATGCATACTTTTTGATATTCTGAAAAACTTGGAAATATTTACTGAAGCAAATTCTTGCCTCCCCTTCTCTAAATGGATTTCATGAGTCACTACGGTTGAAAAAGTCATTACCTGGTAGGCAAACTTCTGGGGATAAGGTTCTTGACATAGCCAGGATTGTCCTCAGATGATAGGTACTCAACTCCTAAATCTTTCATTCAAAGGAAAGAGTGTTGATTTTGACTTGGGTTCAAATCCCACTTTTGACACTATTTGTGTGACCTCGGGTTAGTCATTTAGCCTCCCAGCTCAGTTTCCTCAACCATAAAAGGAGGGATTTGGATTAATGATCTCTTGATGTCCCTTCTAGGTATAGAATTATGATTCTAAAACCAAAGATGAATCTTTTTACTTACTTATTTTTAATTTATGGAATAAACCAAGCATTTCAATAACATGGCGTAATAAAAAACATGATTGCACAAGAAATTGCAACTCTATTATTATTCCCTTTAAATATATAATAAAGTTATCATGTATATTTCTTTTTTTCTTCCCTTCTTCCCACTCCACCCTAGAGATGGCTATCATTAAACACAAATAGATCTATATCTACAGATATATATATATATGCCTCTCCCTTTATGTTTTATGTATGTATGTGTGCATGCATAGATGCATATGTATATAGGTGTATGCATGGGTATATACACACATATATATGTTATGTATGTATGCATATACTCATGTATATATGCACATGTACACATATATAATGTGCACATGGATGTGTATACATCAGGACCAGTGCTCTATTACTTCTACAATGCAGATAAACTGGTGGGCTTGCTGTTTCCTTTGAATGCTTTGCACAGCCTATCTATCATGCTTAGAATGTTTTCCCTCCTTAGAATTCCCAACTTTATTCAGAGTTCACTTCAGATGCTCCATCCTTCTAAAGGCCTTTCCTGATTCCCCTACTGACATTATTTTCTTCGTCATGTATTCATTCATTTATTTAAATTGAATTTTTATTTATTCTTAAATCACAGAGTCTTTTTTAAGTTCTAAAATCTCGGTCTTTCCCACCCCTTCCCCTACCCAATGAGGAGGCAAGAAAAACAACCTATTAAAAATATGTACAGGGGCAGCTAGGTGGCGCAGTGGATAGAGCACCAGCCCTGGAGTCAAGAATACCTGAGTTCAAATCCGGCCTCAGACACTTGACACTTACTAGCTGTGTGACCCTGGGCAAGTCACTTAACCCCAGTTGCCTCACTTTAAAAAAAAATATGTACAGTCAGGTGAAACAAATTTCCACATTAACCATGCTTTTAAAAAAAGCAAGAAAAAGAAAAGGAAAGAAATATGCTTCAATTTTCACTCTAAGGCCATTAAGTTTCTATATGACAATGGACAGAATATTTCATCATGAGTTCTTTGGAATTGTAGTGGGTCATATGATGATCAGTCTTACTAAAGTCTTTCAAAGTTGATTACCTGGGGCAGCTAGGTGGTGCAGTGGATAGAGCACCTGCCCTGGAGTCAGGAGGACCTGAGTTCAAATTTGACCTCAGACACTTAACACTTACTAGCTGTGTGACCCTGGGCAAGTCAATTGCCTCACCAAAAACAAACAAACAGGGGCAGCTAGGTGGCACAGTGGATAGAGCACCGGCCCTGGATTCAGGAGTACCTGAGGTCAAATCTGGCCTCAGACACTTGACACTTACTAGCTGTGTGACCCAGGGCAAGTCACTTAACCCCCATTGCCCCTCCAAAAACAAACAAACAAACAAAGTTGATTACCTTAGGGCAGCTAGGAGGCACAGTGGATAAAGCACTGGTCCTGGATTCAGGGGGACCTGAGTTCAAATCCGGCGTCAGACACTGTGTGACCTTGGGCAAGTCACTTAAACCCTCATTGCTCTGCAAAAACAAAAACAAAAACAAAAGTTGATTGTCTTTACAATAATGCTGTTACAAGTGGCTAATATGACAAAAAAGGAAATGTTGGATGTTGGGGGGTGGGATATGGGAAAACTGGGACACTAATGTACTGTTGGTGGCATTGTGAACTGATCCAACAATTCTGGAGAGCAATATGGAACTATGGCCAAAGGGCAATCAAACTGTGTATACCCTTTGGTCCAGCAATTCCACTGCTAGGTTTATATCCCCAAGACGTTCAAAAATATTTATAGCAGCTGGTGGCTAAGAATTAGAAATCAAAGGGATGTCCATCAATTGGGAAATAGGTAAACAAGTTATGATATGTGATCATGATGGAATATTATTGTGCTATAAGAAATGTCAAAGAGGATAATTTCAGAAAAAAAAGCTGGAAAGACTTATGTGAACTGATAGAAAGTGAAGTGAGCAGAATCACAACATTGTACACAGTAAGAGTAATATTGTGTGATGAAGAAATGTGAATGACAGCTATTCTCAGCAATACAATAATTCAAAACAATCCTAAAGGACTAATGATAAAGCATGCCATCCACCTCCAGAGAAAGAACTGATATTGATTGAACACAGACTGATGCATGCTATTTTTCACTTTATTTCTTTCATTTTTCTTCTTTTTTTTGAGTCTTCTTATACAAAATGACTAATAAGGAAACATTTTACATAATTACACATGTATAACCACTCTCTGCTTATCACCTGGGGGGGATGAGGCATGGAGGGAAGGATAGAATTTGGAACTCAAAATTTCAATTAGAAAAAAAAAACGCAACACAATACTGCTGTTACTGTGTAGATTATTCTCTTGGTCCTGCATTCTTCACTTTACATCAGTTTATACAGATCTTTTCAGGATTTTAGAAACCATCCCCTTTATCATTTCTTACCACACTCTAGTATTCTATCACATTCATATGCCATAATTATTTCAGCCATTCCCAAATTGATGGACATTCTTTCAGTTTCTAATTCTTTGCCATTACAAAAAAGATTCTTATAAATATTTTTCTATGTAGCCATCCTTTTCCTCTTTCTTTAGCCTTTTGAAGTATAGCCCTAGTAGCAGTATTGCTGGGTCAATACAATTTAGTCATCTTTTGGGCATAGTTCCAAATTGTTTTCCAGAATGTTTGGACTAAGTCACAGTTCTACCAACAGTGCATTAATGTGGGCGTTTTCCCATATCCCCTCTAGCAGTTGTCATTTTTCTTTTTTGTCATCTTAGCCAATCTGATGGGAGTGAGATGTCACCTCAGAATTGTTTTAATTTGAATTTCATTTATTAGAGCATTTTTTTTTGGCAGGGGGCAGGGCATTGAGGGTTAAGTGACTTGCCAAGGGCCACACAGATATTAAGTGTCAAGTGTCTGAGGCTGGATGTGAACTCAGGTCCTCCTGAATCCAGGACCAGTGCTTTATCCACTGTGGCACCTAGCTGCCCCAAGAACATTATTCTGAAAAGGGGTACATAGGTTTCATCAGATTGGCAATGACATAAATGACATAAAAATAATGAAGAATCCTAGCTGTATTCAAATGTGAGCTTCTTGAGATTAGGAATAGCTACACTTTTTAATTTTTATGCTTTATCTATTGCCCCACCTAGCTACCCTTTGAGCATTCTTTTTTTTTTTTCTTTTAATGGGTCAATGAGGGTTAAGTGACTTGCCCAAGGTCACATAGCTAGTATATGTCAAGTGTCTGAGGTCAGATTTGAAATCAGGTACTCCTGAATCCAGGTTGGCACTTTATCCATTGCACTACCTATCTCCCCCCCACTTTGAACATTCTTCTTTTTTTTTTTTTTAGTGAGGCAATTGGGGTTAAGTGACTTGCTCAGGGTCACACAGCTAGTAGTGTTAAGTGTCTGAGGCCGGATTTGAACTCAGGTACTCCTGACTCCAGGGCCGGTGCTCTATCCACTGCACCACCTAGCTGCCCCACTTTGAACATTCTTTTTTTTTTTTTTTTAAGTGAGGCAACTGGGGTTTAAGTGACTTGCCTAGGGTCACACAGCTAGTAGGTGTTAAGTGCCTGAGGCTGGATTTGAACTCAGGTACTCCTGACTCCAGGGCTGGTGCTCTATCCACTGCGCCACCTAGCTGCCCCTCACTTTGAACATTCTTAATGGCTATTTATCACTTTGATTTCCTCCTCTGAAAATTGCCTTTTCACAACTTTTTTTTTAACCACTTGTCAATGGTAGAATGGCTCTTTTTCTTGTAAATTTGAAGTTCCCTTTATATTTTAGAAATTTATCAGAGAAATTTGCTGAAAAGATAAAGTCTCCCAGTTTTCTGCTTTTATTCTATTTTTAGCTGCATTAATTTTGTTAGTACAAAACTTTTTAAAATGTTTTATAATCAAAATTATTCAATTTGACTCATGAAAACAATTCTGTCTCTTATTTGGTCTTGAGCTCTTCCCTTATCCATGGATGTGATAGGTAAATTTATTTCATGCTTCACAAATTTGCTTATAATATTACCATTTATATCTAAACCATGTACCTATTTTGAGCTCATCTTGATAACTCTCTGTTAAACTACTTTCTGGTTTTCACAGTAGTATTTGTCAAATAGTGTGTTCTTGCCCAAATAGCTGGGATCTTTGGGTTTATCAAGCACTAGGTTACTGTAGTCATTTGCTATATATTGTAAAATATGTACCAATGATCACCCTCAATTTCTTATTCAATACCAAATTGTTTTGCTTCTGACCACTGCTTCTTTTAATATTCCCACTCTTTTATCACATCCCCCATTTCTTTTTATCTCCTTCAACATACATTTTAATACCCAGATTTGAACTCAGGAAAAGGAGTCTTTCTGACGTCAAGTCCAGTACTGTATCTCACTGTCACCTAGCTGTCCCTTAGCAGATAGACTCTCAAGTATTTTATAAAGTCTAAACTTATTTTAAATGGAATTTCTCTTTTTATCTCTTCCTGTTGGGCTTTGTTGGTAATATACATAGAGGCTCATGATCTCATGATTTCCATGAATTTATTTTATATTCTATGACTTTGCTGAAGTTATTTGTCTTGAGTAATTTTGTAATTGATTCTTTAGGGTTCTCTCTGTGTACCCTTGTATTAAAAGCAGAAAATGATAGTTTTGTTTACTTTTTGCCCATGCTTCCAATTTCTTTTTCTTGTCTTATAAGTGTGTTTTTAAAAATTATTTTGCTACACTGTGTTTTTTAAAATTATTGCTATTTATGTATTAATGGCTATTGTACCCATTTTGGCAGTAAGCATTTATTATTAATTAATATCATATATACTAGTAAACAATTGATTATGTGTCTCCCTAATTCCCCCACTAATCTCAGGTCTTTAGGCCTATATACCTACATACCTCTAAGAGGGAAAGCATGCACCAAGAGACAGCATTTTGAGCCAACAGAGTGAATCCAGGAAGCCAAGAGAAAGCCAAGATGGTGACTCTCCCATGGTCAAGGGTTTTTATCCTCTTTTGATAGAAATGGGTCATGATACATTGATCAAAGCTAACTGGTTAGCATCATTTAATTCCATTGGTTGACATGACTTGAGGGTGGTCCAAATTAAAATGAATTCTACCAGATGACCTAATGGGGAAGTATGAAAAAGACCATGCTAAAGGGTTAGGGAAATAGGGTCTATGTGTGGTATAATCCCATAAATTCACTTAGTGAAACAAAAGAATCAATCTCCATTACTTTTGTTTCCTTGGGCTTGTCCCAAACAAGATTAGAATTTCCTTGAGAATTGAACTTTCTGAAGGGGGGGTGGGGGGAGAAGGGACTGAAACTAATCTCTGGGTCCCCAAGAAATTCATTATTAATAATTATTTTCTCACATTACTATAGATAGTATTTCTAACCTAGTATTGAATAATAATGAACATCCTTGCTTCACCCCTGATCTTATTGGAAAGATTTCTAGATTATCCTCATTACACATAATGTTTCCTCTTGGTTTGATAGATACAAATTATCATTTTAAAGAATAGATTCATTTATTCCTGTGCCTACTAGTATTCTGAAGAGGAATGAGTATGGGGCAGTTAGGTGGCACAGTGGATAGAGCACCGGCCCTGGAGTCAGGAGTACCTGAGTTCAAATCCGGCCTCAGACACTTAACACTTTACTAGCTGTGTGACCCTGGGCAAGTCACTTAACCCCAATTTCCTCACTAAAAAAAAAAAAAAAGAGGAATGAGTATTATATTTTGTTAAAAGCTTTTTTTTTTTGCATCTTTGTATTTATTTTTATATGACATATTGTTTTCATCTTTGTTGTATCATGCTTATCTCCTCAGTGAAATATAAGCCCCTTAAGAGAAAAGATTGTCTGGTTTACATATGCATTTCTACCATACAGAGAACAATGCCTGGCAGGTATTTAATTCTAGCTTATTTATTGATCTTCTATTTTTCATTTTTATAGTTGTTTTCAACCCTCCTCCTCCTCTTCTTCTTCTTTTTTTTTGGGGGGGGCGGGGCAATGAGGATTAAGGTACTTGCCCATGGTCACACAGCTAGTAAGTGTAAAGTGTCCAAGTCTGGATTTGAACTCAGGTCCTCCTGAATCCAGGGCAGGTGCTTTATCCACTGCACCACCTAGCTGCCCCAACCCTCCTCTTCTTGATTAAATTGGATAACATTTTTAGCAATTGATCTTTTAAATATCAGCTCCTTGTTTTAGTTATGTCTATTTTTAAAAAATGTTAAATTTCATTTCTTTTTATTTGAGGACTTGCTACACTGTGCTTGTTTCTATAATATTAATTTATTTCTAATTTATTTAAGTGCAAATCCAAATGCATTGTCTCCTTTTTGTGCTTGTCAATATAAGTATTCAGAAAAACAAATTTGCTGCTTAACATTGCCTTGGCTAGATTGCATACATTTTGATATGCTACATTTATATGGTCATAGTATTTATTATAGTATGCCATTTATTATTATTTTTTTGTGTGTGTGAGGCAATCAGGGTTAAGTGACTTGCCCAGGGTCTCATCTCACAGCTAGTAAGTGTTAAGTGTCTGAGGCTGGATTTGAACTCAGGTCCTTTTGACTCCAAGGCCGGTGCTCTATCCACTGTGCCACCTAGTTTCCCTTTGCCATTTATTCTTAAATTTATTTTTTAACCCAGATACTATTCAACACTGATATAAAAAAAAAGTTTTTGTGTATCCTACCTATTTTGGTTAGATTTTCACAAAGAGCCAGTATATATTATGGAAATTATGAAGCTATACTTGAAGTCAGGAAGACAGAATCAAAACCTGCCTTTGACATTGGCTATGTGGGCAATTCACTTAATCTTTCTGAGTCTAGGCGTCCACTAAACCAGCATTAGATTTGTAGGAATTGTTGCAATTGTCTATAGAAATGAGACCCATCTTCGAGCATTCTCCATTAATGTAGCACACACATTTTATGCTTCTTGGCATTTTTTATAACCTTTGTGAATGTTTCATGCATATTTGGGGAATATGTATATTCTCATTTTATTCTCTTCATGTATCTATCAAATATAATTTCTTCAGCACTCAATTGATGTCTATTAACTTCTTTAACTTTTTATTTCATTTATCATATTCCTTTGCTGACATGGTGGAATTTCCTAGTAACATGTTTTTAATCTATTTTTTACAACTCAATTTTTAAAAAATTTCTAATTCTACTTGCCCTGCCATTTTTGTGTGTTTAATAATGGTATTCTTCTATTTTCATATGTACTTTGAATCATCATAAAATATCCTTGTTTACCTCTTGAATTTAGTTTCGTCAGCTATCTTCCCTGAAACTCTGGAGTTATTTGAAGTTATTTTCTGGAGTTATTTGAAGGATAGTTAAATTTTAGTCCATCCTATAATATCTCCAAGACCTTCCTCTGTCTCCCCCCATCCTCCCTCCCTCTCTTTCTCCTCCTCTTTCTCTCCATTTTCTTCTCTTACTCTCCTTTCTCTTTCTTCTCTCTTTCTCTTCCTCCTGCCCTCTCTCTTTCCCTCCTTCTCTCTTTTTCCCCCTACCCCATTTATCTAGGATTTACTTATCATAACTAGCTCTTATAATATAAAAGCAAAAATCACAATAATTTCAAAACATCTTAATGGCTTAGTAGTAGAAATTCCCCAGTCTCACTTTATGAGAAATAAAATATAGTAAACTAATGAGGAGACAGTAACACAGATGGTCTCATGCACTGTCATAACAACTATTTGTTGTCCTTAGATACAACACCTGCAGTCTTGTCTAAATGGTTACTTCAACCCTGATCTCTTAATCTCAACAATTATAAAAGTATTTGGTCATCTCCTCTTGTCTTCTGTCCTTGAGTGGAAAATATCTCCTTATTCTTATAAAAAATTGTCAGCTGCATGGCAAATATTCCCCCAGAAACTTCCTTTCCCCTCTAGGCTGATACTCCCTTTCTCTAACCCTCCCTCTCTTGTGAAATGCTTTATTTATCTGTTCTAAGTTTCTGTAGAATGCTGCTGGATGGATGCATACTTAACTGGAGCTGGAAAGTAAAAAAAATGAATGAATGAATGAATGAATGAATGAATGAATGAATGAATGAATGAATGAATTTGCATTCTAGGAAACTGAAGTTATTGGTGAGCAGCCTTCTTTAACATGCTAATAAATTTCTTTGTTTTTACCTTGCCTCCTATCTTTCATCCATTCCATTTGGCTCTTGCTGGTGGGTATGTCTCTCACTAAAATTCCTCAATACTGGTTATCATGTATCTATCTATCAATCTGTCTGTCTGTTAATATGTGTGTGTGTGTGTGTGTGTGTGTGTGTAATCAGACATGTTTCCTTTTGGTAGCATATTGCTCATTTGTTTTTGTTTTTAATGAACAATATTTTTATTGGGTAATACAATCCATCTACACTCAATGTTGTTACATTTGATTTACCTTTTGCTATTTATTAAAATTATTCATTTTGTTATAATGGAATACAATCATCCTTACTTCCCTGGAATGAAACTGATATGGGGAAACCGATAGGAGAAAGCACATGGGTCCTTAGGATTCCTCTGTAAAGAATTACACTCTCGCACAAGACCTAATCAGGAATAAGAGAACAGGTTTATTGGGGTACAAGAGAAACCGGCCGGGAGGAAGGTTTTGCCAGAACAAAACGCTTTTCCCCCAACTGACTTGTGGGGTGCCATTTTATAGGGTTTAGATGGGGGGTGGGTAAGAGTCTCTTATTGGGTGAGGGGCTGGTGGTCTTCCCGCATTGTGCTGTGGTAGGAAGAATCCCTCTTGAGAGATCTGGTGGTGGGTGTCAACTTTGTCCTGATGGGTCTAAGCAGTCTGCTGATGGGCGGTTCCAGGTGGTCTTCTCCTGGATTACCTCATCCAGATGCTTAGGAGGACTGGAATGTGGGGTGATGGTCCTGGAGCATGCTCAGTTCAATCTGTGCCGCTTATCTCCGTTAGGTGAGTGTGTGTGTCCTTGATTGTGTTCAAGGAGAGGCCTACTTGATTTCAAGGGAAAACCCCTGAGGTTTCAAGGAAAAGGTTCCTTGAACCCCCCAGAGAATTGTTGGGGTGACCGGGGCCCATAATCTTCCCATGACAAAACCTTTCATAACTTCAACACACACACATACAATTTTCATATTTTATATTTTTAGCTTTCTAAATTAAAAAAAAAAACACAAAATACCTCTACCTATTTTTAAAATTTTCATATTGTTTAGGTGTTTTGCTTGAGTATTGTCACATCTTCACCATCCCATCTCTTCATCATAATTTATCTGTATATTTTTCTTAGCCTACTTCCAAAACACACAATTATCTCCTTATATATGCCCTCCTTGCGCCCTCCAATTTCTCTTTATATCATTCAGTCACATAATTGTGCTTTTTATTACAGTTATAAAATAATCTGTTGATTAAATAACTTAGTTTAATGATCTACATGTTGTTTAAAATTCTAAATGTGGGTTCTAATCTGTCCACCACAATTTTGGGGGGAAACTGGCTAAAATCACTGATAAATTCAACAAGAGTTTAGGCTTTTAAGGGTTTATTAAAAGATATAAGATAGTAAAGAGAGAGAAAGATTGAGAACAGATTCCTTATAGCATGGAAATCCTAGCCTTCCTAACAGCCCACGTGAAGTCCTGCCACTAAGCCAATGTCTCAAAATAAAGAGAAAGATCGAGTTCGCCAGCCTTCACATTCTACTCCCTGTCCTCCTCCCAGAAATGGGAGGTTTTTCAAGTTGATTGGCTGAGAGTGGTCTCCTGTCGATGTCACAGTCCATAGCCTCTGAGAACACACTCTACTCAGGGTTGGTTAAATTTAAATTCAAGATCAAATCAACTTTAAGGGGGTACTTTGTAGTTCTTCACTCATACCCAGTTCGAACACTACTAAGTCAATCAAGTCTGACCCCTGGGGTCTACCAAATTTCATTATTTTGGGGTTTTTTTGTTTGTTTGTTTGTTTGTTTTTGGGGGGGTTTCAGGGCAATGGGGGTTAAGTGACTTGCCCAGGATCACACAGCTAGTGTGTCAAGTGTCTGAGGCTGGATTTGAACTCAGGTACTCCTGAATCCAAGGCCAGTGTTTTATCCACTGTGCCACCTAGCTGCCCCCCAAATTCCATTATTTTAACACACACATCTTTGATTTTTTTGTTTTTCTATTTTATGGTTGGCCTTTCCTTCAATTCTCCTGTGCATGATAATTTTTAAAGGATGCTTTTGTCTTTTAAAGGAATCCAATGCACTTCTGGGAAACTGTTTGGGATGAAAACCTATATCTATTGATTTTTGGTATGTTTTGTTCTAGGTTCTGTTTTTCTTGTGTTTTGTAGATAAATCTCATGCAATTTTGGTATGTAATGTCTTTATTTTTTTTTGACTGCTTACAAAATCACCTCCCTACAAATGTAATCTTGAAGCTTCACAATATTTTGGGGTGATTAGAATTTTGGACTAACTCTTACTGACATCCTAAGAATTTTATTGATTTGCTATCTTAGGCCTTATTTTTGTATTTTGAGAGTCAATTAGTTGTTTTGGGATTATATGACCATAGCCTAAAAGAATATTTCTTGATCTTTATTTACAATCGAACATTGTGATTATTACAATTAAATTATTGATTTGCCTAAATAAGAACAATAATATCATTCATGATTATGATTCCATAGTGCTTAATCATAGCTTATAAATCAATGCACAACATTTAAATGCACTTAAAATTTCCAATTGTAAAATAAAGAATGGAAAAAAAGCTTTGCATTCTTAAAACCAAATTATTTTCTGAGGAAATAGAATCTTTCATTATTTAGGTAAATCAGGACCTCTTAGAATGATAGGATTTATACACACACACACACACACACACACACGTATATGTAAATGTGCGTGTGCACATGAGTACGCGTGCACATGTATGCATGCACATATAAACATGCACGCACATATATACACACATATAAATGTATGTGTGTATATATACACATGTATGTACATATGTACATGTCTACACATACATATACAGGGGAAGGAGAAAAACCACACATATTATATAGGGGATTTATATATATATATATATGATTTACATATATGCATCATTTATAATAACATACATACTACACATCCATATATGCATATACATACGTTATGTATTTTGGATTTGGAAGGCTTTATCTAAACTCTAAATGGAATCAATGTAGAATTTCACTTCTATCTTTTGTGCCATTTATTTTTGTGCTATTTTCTTTAAAAAAACCACAAATTAGCCATGAGTTATAATTACACCATCTTAATATAATTATTCTAAAAAGAGTATGTGGAAAATTTTTCTCAAGATGACAGAAAATACTTTTGTAATTTAAATGTGAGAAAATGCAAAGTGTCTACTATAGACATGATTTGAGTTCTGAGTTGCAATAATCACATTTATTCTTCCCTGCCACCCCTTCCCCAAATTTTTCAAGTTGTTTTCATTTAAATTTAAAATGTACATTTTCAAATTTAAATTCAATATTCCACTTCTTACACTAATCTTCAAAGGAATTTTCAAAAGTGAAAGTAGTAGTATTTTTCAATTTTCAAATGCCAGTATGCATATTTAGGTAGTTATCCAACATCGGATAAAACTACTGAAGTCAAGTTTGTGGAGGCAGCTTATCAGACTGAGTTTAGGAATTGGAGTTAAGATCTGTATTCCATTTATTTATTTTTGTGGGGGCAATGGAGGTTTAAGTGACTTGCTCAGGGTCACACAGGTAGTAAGCATCAAGTGTCTGAGGCCAGATTTGAACTCAGGTCCTCCTGAATTCAGGGCCATGCTTTATCCACTGTGCCACCTAGCTGCCCCCAAGATCTGAATTTAAACATTCCCTCAGATATTTACTAGCTGTATGATGTTAGGTAAGTCACTGAATTTCTTCCTGTCTCACTTTCCTCATCTATAAAACCACACAGGATCTTTGTGAGGAACAATTGAGATAGATATGTAAAATGCTTTGCAACCCTTACAGCACTATAGAAATTAAAATGACAACAATAATATAATTATTAAGTAATTAATAATAAATAATAACCAACAACCAAATAAATCATTTCATTGTTATTGTTGCTGTTGTTAGGATTTAGATTTAGTGTCATACTTCCTTCCCTTACAATACCGTACTCTTCATCTAGTCCATGATCTTCAACCTCTTTTATTCTTCAACTCTCTCCTAGGCCATCTTCCCCGCACCAGCTACTCTTCTCTCTTTTGCCCATATTGACCCATTTTCCATTCAGCCACTAAAATAAAAAATCCTGAAATGCTAATATGAACATGTTACTACTCCTCTGATTCAATAATCTCCAGGGGCTTTCTATCACCCCAAGGATCAGATGCAAAATCTTCTACTTGCTATTCAATCACCTTTCTAACCAGCTCTCTCCTAGTTTCCAATGTTCTTACACCTTACTTCTACCATGTACATGGGCACGGGCTTAAGAGCTTTTTTATTGTGGCTCTAAGAGAGGTACTGAGCTAGAATTATATATGTGTGTCCCCATTAAATACCTCCAATCTGAAGTTATGATTCTTAATTCTGAAGGAAAGTCATTTCCTTGATTCCTCTGAAAGAGTAGTGTTATGGGGAAAATGGGGTATAGGGTTTGGATTAGGGGTAGGGGTTCTTAGGAATTCCTCTTTAAAGAGTTACACCCTCTTGCACACAAAAGCAGTTAGAATAAGATGGTAGTTTATTTAGGGGCAAGGGAAGGGAAGGGGGAGAAGGGAAGGGAAAGGAAACCAAGAAAAATCCTTGATCTTCTCTTGGGGAGAAATGCACAAAGCACATGGCTCTGAGGTACCAATCTCCTCCAGCAGGAGACTGGCAGGTACTTTTGTAGAGGACTGATGGGGGGGAGGGGTGACCATTTGACTATGGAAAGTTCCTTTAGTGAGGGAGGACCATCCCCCACTGGTGGTGGCTAGAGGAATTGGGTGAGGGGTGACTACAAGCCATCTCTCTCTTCAGGACACAAAGGCAACAGCCACACCCAAATTTATCTCCCCAGGGGTAAGGGAGATCAGAATGAAGGGTGGAGGTCCTGAAGCTAGCTCAATCCAATCTAGTTCTGCCTATCTCTCTAGGTGCATTTGTCCCCTGGTTTAGTTTCTCAAGGAGAAGATTCCTTGATGTACCCCACAGAACTTCTGGGGTACTCTGGGCCCCATGACAGTAGTATAGACCTTTATTTTATGCTCACTTGCTTAGATTCTACCCATAAAATGCTGGTTCCACAAAAGAAAAATAATGAAAACCCATTCATTAAAATATGACAAGTAGGGGGGCGGCTAGATGGCACAGTGAATAAAGCACTGGCCCTGGATTCAGGAGGACCTGAGTTCAAATTCAGCCTCAGACACTTAACACTTACTAGCTCTGTGACCCTGGGCAAGTCACTTAACAAAACAAACAAACAAACAACAACAACAACAAAAATGACAGGTAACACAAATAGGAGAAATTCTACAGATTGGAATATACCTATTTATTCTATCTATCTATCAATCTATGAAAAAATGAGCTTGACTTCCATGAACATGTGACAAGCAAGATTGAGTATTAGAAATTTTCTCTGGTTCCCATGACCTCTCAAACCTTCCCAAAAGAGAAATTCTGTACAAAAAAATAAAGCAACTTCAGTTGTCTCTATGATTTAGGACACCTAAATGAACTGATGCCTACCCCGAGCTCACACATAACCCTTTCCCCAAATGCCTACCCTGTTACTGGCAGCAAGGCTGCACTAGCTGTCCCAAGGAACTGACTCATGGGCTTGCACCTGATACCCACAATGGAGAACTGACTGATCCATACCTACTCCCCATTCCCAGGCCAATGAATTGCCTGGGGCTAACCAATCTTTCTCAATTCCAGGCTCTTGATTATCTTATGGATATCCCCTAAACAAACTATCCCCTCCTAAAGATTCCCCAGTTTACTGCCTGGATTTTGGGTTATTATATAAAAGTGTCCATTTACATTAAGTAGTTTCTATATTTAACTCAAGGGCAGTTTCAGTTTTATCGTTCCCTTTGTTCGGTTATGGCCTCAGTCCCCATCTTTGGGTATTCCTAGCATTGTTGCTTTTCAATATTCTGAGTTATAGCTCCTCTGCCCCAAGTAAAGATCTTATTTTCTCTATATTGATTGTTTCATTAATTTACACGTTTACACAACAAAACCCAACTTGACACATCATCCCCCCTCCCTCTTTCCCGTGAATTGAAAATCTAGACTACATAAAGCAGAAATTTGCTGAGGCCACAATAGCCAGTGCCCTGGCATCTAAGTCTCTCTCTCTTTCTCTTTTGGGGAGGGGGCAATGAGGATTAAGTGACTTGCCCAGGGTCACACAGCTAGTAAATGTCAAGTGTCTGAGGCTGGATTTAAACTCAGGTCCTCCTGAATTGAGGGCTGGTACTTTATCCACTGTGCCACCCAGCTGCCCACCTTTTCCTTTTTCCTTTGGCATCTAACTCTTGATGAAACACAGGGGCCTGTGAAATTTGAGAAAAAATATTTCAAAACACAACATGCTGTTATTGAGTGGTTTAAAAGAGAAATGAGAATTATGACAGCAGAATTTATGACCTTCCCAGCAAAAATAAGGGGCAAAATGGAAAAACTTAAATTTGAGATGGGACGTCTCTCTAAAGAAACAAAATTAGAAATGAAAATAAATGAAAGTGAAAGACAACCAAGAAGAAAAGAAACAAAACAATAACATTTCAAGAAAATATGTCCTCTATCCAAGGAAAACATATAAATCTAAAAGACAGGATGGGTAGAGACAATCTAAAAGATCATAGGTTTCCCAGAAACACACACACACACACTATAGAAGTCAAAAAATGTGAGCACCATATTATAAAAAATACTTTAAGAAGACTGCCCAGAACTTCTGAACATATAAAACTAAATACCAATGGAAAAAAAAAATTCATAGATTCCCTCTAGGAAACAAAGCAAAAGAAAACAAGGCTGCAAACTCTAAGATATATATTGGTTAGATTCTGCAAGTGACTTGGATTTAAAGGAGAAAGACCTTCAAAAACAAATGAGGGGGCAGCTTGTTGGCACAGTGGATAGAGCACCGGTCCTGGAGTCAGGAGAACCTGAGTTCAAATCAGGCCTCAGAAACTGAATACTTACTAGCTGTGTGACCCTGGGCAAGTCATTTAACCACAATTGCCTTACTAAAAAAAACAAATTCCCATTTAAAAAACAAATAAAAGAGAATTCAAATAGGGAAAGGGAATTCAAATAGCATAAGACCCATCAGAAAATGCATAAGAGAATGGAATAATGCATTTTGAAGAGCAATGAATCTCAGGATAGAGCCTACTCTGAAAATCTGAGCTTAGTCATAAATGGAAAAAAAAATTTAAAAGGTGGACATTCAATAATAAAGAGGCATTTCAGAAAAATTCTTAGGAAGAAAACCAGATTTGAAGAAATTATTTGTTTCTCAAACAATCCAGACAATAAAAATGTAGTTGGAGTAAATGAATGCAATAGTTAAGTACAGCAACAACAGAATGACAGGAGAAAGACATGTTTGAAACTTCTTTTCAGATATACACAAAAAGTCTGGAACAAAGGTAAAAGTCAGATGCAGGCAACAATGGAGAGGTAGGCCTGGGCATTATGGAAAGAACCTCATAATACTCAGCATATTGATAAATCTTTTTTTTTTCTTTGGTGGGGGGCTACATTATGGGAGAGGATTATACCAATGAATGCTCCTATAGGTGAAGAGAGGCATTTTGTGAAAGGAGATGGGGAACCATGTGCTAAGAGTTGTCTGGAAGATTGGGTGTTTTAAAAACAAACAAACAAACAAAATGAAAAACAAACTTGTTTTTTCTTGGGAGAAGTGGAATTGTAACTTCCGGGGAGCAACTAGCACCTAGGAGGGTGAGAGAGAATGGACCTAGGAGGGAAATTTTGAAAGAAATGAGGAAAGAAGGTAACCTGAGCAAGGGTAGAGATCAGTGATAAGTTACATAATCAAGGGCATGGGGGTAAGAAATTCCACTATGGTGCAATATCATCTTTGTCTCTTGAAATAAATAGTTTTGCTCTGGGGGTGAGGACAATGGAAAAGGGTAATTTGTGGAGCAAACTCTATGAGGAAGAAACTGCATGGAGTGGGGAGGCTAAAATGTAGAGAGGGAGTAGATACTTACATAGGTCACAAACCAGAGAAGGGAGGTCTAAAATATACTTAATTTAGGAGCAGTTCTATTATTTCTTTTGTCAAAGGTTCATTTACATTAAGTAGCTATGTCCCTCTGGAGCAATCTTTTGGTTCCCTTTTTGTTCTGTTACCCCATTAAAAACCTTGTCCTCTCTTCCCATCATTGGGTATTCCTACTTTCGAGCTTTGCACCCCGATTAAAGACTTTATTTCTCCTATATTGATTGTTTTCTTAATTTCCAGGTTAACACCAGATTGCCCATGACCCATCATCAAACTACCCCAACCCACTGCCAGACTACTTCCAACCCATCACCCAATAAGGGACATTTTACCCATGACATCTTAGCCCTATTAAAAGGGCACTCCCCAAGCTAGTCAGGGAGGAAAGTGTTTTTTAAACCTTCCTCCCGGCCAGTTTCTCTTGTACCCCAATAAACCTGTCCTTTTATTCCTAAATAGAACTTGCATGAGAGTGTAATTCTTTACAGAGGAATCCTAAGGACCCACATGCTTTCTCCCCCATATCAAGGGAAAGGGGTAAAAAAAAAAATGGCGGGGGGAGGATTTAAGGGTTAGAGGAACTGAGTGAGCTAGAGGGAAAGGGGCCATATTAAAAACAAGATTAAAGTAAAGTAATGGAAGAGGCTTACTATTGAATTTAAAGGAATGACAAAAACCATAACTTGAGAAATTGTTAGGGAAAATTTAGGTTAAAAAAAAACCCCTTACTTTCATAACTTTAAATGTGAATTGATTATACAATTAAATAAAAAAAAATAGTGACAGATTGGATAAAAAGGAAAACAAACCCTACAATCTGTTGCTTATCAGAAACACATTTAAATAACAAAAACATGCACAAAATTAAATTAAGGAAATGGAAAAAATACTTTACATTAAATGAATAAAAAAAAAACCACCTTCAGGAGTTACAAGCATGCTGTTTGACAAAGTGAAAGCAAACATTTTTTTAAAAAGGGGGAATAGGGGCAGCTAGGTGGTGCAGTGGATAGAGGACTGGCCCTGGAGTCAGGAGTACCTGAGTTCAACTCCGGCCTCAGATGCTTGACACTTACTAGCTGTGTGACCCTGGGCAAGTCACTTAACCCCAATTGCCTCACTAAAAAAATAAAATAATAAAAAATAAATAAATAAAAAGGGGAGATAAATAAGTAAAATATATTATGCTGAAAAAAAGTATAGACAACAAAATATTATCAGTAATGAGCTTATATACTCTGTTATGGGGAAATTGGTGAAGGTTTGGGGTAAGGGTTCTTAGAAATTCCTCTTTAAAGAATTACATCTTCTTGAACACAAATCCAATTAGAATAATGTTTTGGGGTAGACTTGTGACCTGGATGGGGGGAGAGGGGAGCTAGCTAACCCAAAGAATTGGAGGCACATCACAAATCTTATAAAATAAAAAGAGATTTATTAGGAGAAAGAAATACTTTCCTGGGAAAAGATCACCTTGGTGATGGTCCCACAGGTCTTTTGTATTTTTACTAGACATAAAGGAGGGAAGGGCATTACAAAGAACTGGGAGGGAAATGTAACAACAAGTAGGGGATTTGGAATGGGGCCGCACCCATCCATATCTTGCATATCAGTGTACCGGGGTTGTGCTCAGCAGCACCCATTCTTGAGGTGGGGGGCAGAGCTGCCCCTCCCCTGGGAGAGTTCAATTATTCCTTGGGGGGTTGGGATCTTTAGGTTTCTTGAGGTCCCACTGCATTCCCATAACAATAAAATAGTATTTTATTTGGGCTTCCAAGAGAGAAGTGTTTGGACTTCTTCTCCTGGGGAGAAGGCATGGCCCTCTGAGGTACCTATCTCCTTGAGCAGGAGACAGGCAGATACTTTTATCGAGGACCAATGGGTTAATCATCTGACTGTGGAAAGTTCGCTTATTTGGGGAGGACCGTCCCCCACTGGTGGTGGTTGGGAGAAGTTCAGGTGAGAGGCAGCTCTGATCTCTGGAGTCATCTCTGTCCCCCTCACACCACAAAGGCAGCAGCCATGCCTAATCTTATCTCCCCAAGGAGTGGGGGGGGTGACTGGAATGAAGAGTGGCGATCCTGGAGCTAACTCAGTTCCAATCCGGAGCTGCTTATCTCTAGACGTGTCTGTCCTTTGGTTTAGTTTCTCAAGGAGAAGGTTCCTTGATTTCCTCCAGAAAGCTTCTGAGGTACCCCAGGTCCATAACATACTCCAAATGCTTCAGCATCCAAGTTCATAAAGGGAATATTACCTGAGATAGAAGAAGACATAGACAGTAACACAATGGTGATACTTTTGGCTGTCTAAGAAAAATAAACAAAAGGGAAAATATGGAACTGAACAAATTTCTAGAGAAACTAGAGCTAAAAAACTTGTCATTTTCTAAATGGAACTACAAAAGAATGTGATTATTTCTTAATACCACAAAGAACTCATTTGGGGGGGAGGGGCAATGAGGGTTCAGTGACTTGCCTAGGGTCACACTGCTAGTAAGTATCAAGTGTCTGAGGCTGGATTTGAACTTAGACCCTTCTGAATTCAAGGCCAGTGCTTTATCCATTGCACCACCTAGCTGCTCCTACCACATATAACTTTTACACAAAACTGACCATGTATTATGACACAGTAATTACAGTAAATGAGCAAGGTGAAATTAAAGCAAAACCAGAAGAAAAAAAAAATAACCAGACTATATTATGTAAGGTTATATTCTAACATCACTGAGAACACAAAAGGAATAGAGGAATACTTTCAAAATTATATCCATACTTCACAAATTATTCTCAAAATTTGAGAAAGAAGGAACCCTACCAGAATCCCTTTATGAGATATAGTCCTACAACCTACACCAGAGAAGAATAAAATAAAGAAAGAAGACTCTAGGCCAATGATATTAATGAATATTCACTCAAATTATCAAATAGAATCCTGTCATACTACATCAATTTATCCAAGAACAATTCATTGTGATCAAGTTAGATAAATACCAGGGATGGAAGGATGGTTCAACATTAGAAAAACATATTCAAAATCACATGATTATCTCAAAAGATGTGGAAAAAACCTTTGGCAATATGAGAAGCATCTATGTAAAACCAAAAGCAAACATCATAGGCAATATGGATACCTTAGACCCTTTTCTAAAAAATACAAGAGTTTCTCCAGTTCTGGAACTGCTTGCAACAATGATATGACAAGAGAAAGAAATTCAAAACATAAAGACAGGTAAAGAGGATATAAAACTATTACCATTTGCTGGTGATATGATCATATATTTGGAAAATTCTAGGGTATCAGAAAATATTTTAATTGAAGCAATGAATAGTTCCAGCAAAATTGTAGGCTATAAATTAAACCCTCAAAAATCAATAGCATATTTATGTAATAATAACAAAACCCAAGAAAGCAAAAATAGAAAAAGAAATTCCATTCCACATTATTAAAAAAATGTAAAAATATCTGAGGATAGATGTACCAAAGCACACAAAAGACCCACATAGATTCATTATGCTCCATAAAGAATGTTCCTTAAAGAAATAAAGAGCAACTTGTTGTGGGCCCAAAGTACCCCAAAAGTTCTCTGGGGCACATCAAGGAATCTTGTCCTTGAGAAACTAAACCAGAGAACAGATATGCCTAGAGAGATAAGTCAGACCTCCACCCTTCATTCTGATCTCCCTAACCCCTGGGGAGATAAATTTGGGTGTGGCTGTGGCCTTTGTATCCTGAAGAGAGAGATGGCTTGAGAGATCCGTAGCCACCCTTCACCCAATTCCCCTAGCCACCACCGGTGGGGGATGGTCCTCCCTCACTAAAGGAACTTTCCACAGTCAAATGCTCACTTGCCCCCCCCACCCCCCCCATCAATCCTCTATAAAAGTACCTACCAGCCTCCTGCTCGAGGAGATTGGTATCTCCTCGATTGGTATCTCCATGTGATTTGTTCCATATCTCTTTCCCCATGTGAAGTCCAAGGATAACTTTCATGGTTTCCCTTCCCTTGCCCCTAAATAAACTACCATCTTATTCTAACTACTTTTGTGTGCAAGAGGGAATAATCCTTTAAAGAGGAATTCCTAAGAACCCCACCCCCTACCCCAAACCTGTACTCCATTTTCCCCCCATAACAAACTGAAATAGTTGGAGGAATATTCAGTGTTCAAGGCTAGACCATGACAATATAATAAAAATGACAATACTACCAAAGTTAATTTACACAAATTTAGCACAAAGTTAATTGTTATGCTACTGCCAATGAAATTGTTGTGGGATGCTTTATAAAACTTGATAAAATAAAGACAAAGTAAATTAGTAAAAATAAAAGATCTGTAATATGAGGGGAAATTATGAAAAGAACTGGGGATAATCAAGTAATATGACTTCCAGGCCTCAAACTATATAAAGCAGTAGTCATCAAACCATCTGTTATTGGTTAAACATTGGCTAAAAAATAGACCAATGGAAGAAACTATTCAAGGGAGAAACAGAAACAGTGGAATTTAGTAGCAGTGTTTTATAAAGTGGAAATCAAAAATTATCTAGGAAATCCTTATTTGATAAAAACTCCTGGGAAAATTGGAAAGCAGTCTGGCAAAAATTAGACCAACACCTTATATCATATTCTACAATATATTCTAAATGGATTGCAATATTAATATAAAGATCATATTATTAAAAAAATAGAAAAGAAGTAGATCATATTTCTCTCATAGTGTTGAATAGGAGATATTCTTAAATAAACTGAAGACCGAGGCAATTACAAAAAGATAAATCAGATAACTTTTATTATTGAAACTAAAGTTTCTGGAGAGATAATATTAATTCACCTAGAATAAGAAGAGAAGCAATAAAAAAAAATCTTTGTATAAAATTTTTCTGATAAGATTTTGCTATCCAAGATTATGAACAATTAATTAACATATATAAAACTGATAGCCATTTCCACAAAGGATATGAACAAACTGTTGTCAAAAGAATCAAAAAAATATTTACAACCATGTAAGAGAATGCTCCAGATTACTACAAAATCAAAACAATCCTGAAGTTTCACCTCATATCCTGAACATGGGCAAAGATAATACAATAATAATAGTTAAATTCAGAGGTGTTATGGAATGATAGATGCACTAAAACAATATTGGTGGAACTATGAAATGGTAAAAACCATTACCTCTGGAATTATGAAAATAAAATTATTAAAATGTACATACATTTTGAACCAGAAACATTACTGGGCTTATACCTGAAGGAAACCATCTGTAAGAATAAAATTCCCATAAACATCAAAATACTGATAGTGGCACTTTTTGTGAGAGCAAAGACCTGGAAACAAAGTAGATGTTTATCTACTGGGGAATAACCAAACAGAGCCATGGTACACAAATGTAATGGGATATTACTGTGTTGTAAGAAATGGTGTGTGTAATGAACACACATGGAAAGATCAAGTACACTTGAATGAAAGGATATGAGAGCACATATCCAACTGATAGTTTTGCAGAGATGGGAGTTCTGCACATGCTAATACCTTGTACTTGTTTTTGGACTTTTCCAATATATTTGATCAGTTCTGCTCATTCTTCCTATCCTTTTTCTTGTCCTTTCCTTTTTGTCTTTAAAAATACTATTTGTTGGGGTAGCTAGGTGGCGCAGTGGATAGAGCACCAGCCCTGGAGTCAGGAGGACCTGAGTTCAAATCTGGCCTCAGACACTTAACATTTACTAGCTGTGTGACTCTGGGCAAGTCACTTAACCCCAATTGCCTCACTTAAAAAAAATTAAATTAAAAATTAAAAATTTTAATTTAAAAATTTTAAAAATTAAAAAAATAAAAATACTATTTGTTATATGGCATGGCTTTCTGGGAGATGTAGGAAGAGGGATATTGAGGATAACTATGGTGGCATAAAAACAGAAGACATCAATAAAAAAGTCATTAAAAAAAAGAATAATGATATCTTCAACATGAAACAAAATGACATCTCAGCTGCAACCAAGAAATAAGACCCATCTTACCCACAGGGTCCCATTCTACCAGTTTCTATTGATACAAGCTGGAAATGAGGACCTGTTGAAGAGGCAGCTTCATCAGCATATCTATTGCTAATCTTTTCACATCTCTACCAAAATGTCTCTTGAATGCTCAATAAATCCCTTACAACAGGATGCGTTGTTGCATAGCTCTCAGAATTCTCTTCATCAGTCCAGAGTTGTCTCCCTATATATTCATATCAGCAAGAGTAACAACAACAACAACAACAACAAATGCTTCAGAATTGTTTGGAACCCACATTATGCTTGGATTCTGTTATCCTGTCAGCAATAGGAAGAGAAGTAGAACAAGGCTCTGTTTCTTTCTGTCACAAACCAACAGGAAGAACAGGGGAGATATAAAGGAGGAGACCCAGGAAGGAAGATAGCATTTTGGTGGGGATGTTAGTAAAAACTGTATTAACAAATTGAGAAATGCACTAACTTCAATGAATGATCTATAATATAGATCATTTTAGGATATTGATTCATGCCAATGGCCCCTATGCACTGTAAGATTTCCACAGCAAAATTTTCAAGGAGTGATCTTCCTTTCTTTATCTTTCTTTTCATTCCCATTTGACCCCTCCTCATAACTATGGTCAGATAAATCATAGAATCTACATTAGATTATTCTCTAGGTATGAGAACACATTAAGAGTGCCTGGTGGGGAAGGAGTAAAGAAAAGGATGTTAAAGAAAGGATTTCATCTTTCACATTTTTTCCCCTTGTATCTTGTAGAACAATACACATGACTCAATTATCCTATTATTGTTACAGACCAATATTATCCCCTATTTCAGCCTGTCTTTTTAATCAGTCCAGTGATTTGGAAGCTATAATTTAAAAATATTTTATGCATTCTTTAATGCATTTTAAATTTTTTCCTCTTTTTAATTATTCTGATCTCAGTTATTCTGATGTATCTCCGAACCAGGAGAAATAAATAAACAAAAATGGAACTTACATTTACAATTTTGACACAGTGGCCAAAGTGGTGAATGAATCTTCTTGAATTTAAAGGTTTTTAATTCTTAGAAAAAGCTACTGGCTAAGCCCAGCCCCCATTTTCCTTCTTCTCAGGCTTGGACTTGAAGACAATAGTGAATAATACTGAAAGGAAATTGTAGGGGGCTGAGCAGATTAGAAATTACATTAGGAGTTTACAGAAAAGCAGGAAGGAAGCAGCTATAAACCATGTCTGTGGTGAAACTTTTTTTCTAAAGCTGTGTCTGTAGTGCACTGGCAACAAGCAAAGGAATGGGAATTCCAAGCTCCTCTAGCTTCTTATTTGTTTAAGGCCAATTAACCACCATTGGGGATTAAAAAAAAAAGTCAACCATTGAATTGACCATTTGTCTTTTGTTGGGAGGTGTGCGTGCAGTAGAGGCTAAGACAAAGAAATATAAGAAACAAAGTTAGGAGGATTTATTGTACCACCTATCCCAGCTTTTATCTTACAGATGCAGAAATGGAAAGGGTCTTGTCCAAGGTCACATGAGTAATGAGTAGGAGAACCAAAATTCTTATCCAAGTTTTCAAACTCCAAATCTGATGCTTTTTTTCGATTCTGCTTTCAAAGATATCATCCCTTTGTAAGTAGGTCTTTGTTTCATACTTTGTGGTTTCAAGTGAGATCTTATATAGATAGAGATATTTATATCCCCAAGTTTACATGGGTTGTCCTTGGTTTGGAACTTTATCCCTGTTAAGCTTTTAATGTCCTTCACCACCTAGCTATAATCTATCTCCTCACCTCATTGTACATTACTGTCCCTCCTGCACTCTATGACCCAATCTAACTTTCTTTTTGTTCCTCACTCAGAACTCTCCATCTCTTGCCTCTGTGTCTTTGAAATGGCTCTCTCCCATTAAAGATATGTACTCTTCTCTGCCTCAGAGTCCCTTTCTATCTTTAAGACTCAGGTCAAATGCTAACTTTTAAAGGAAGTTTTTCCTGATTCTCCCAACTTTTTGCCTTTGAGTTACCTTGGGTATTGGGGCACTTCCCATTGAAGGGAATATGAAATGAACCATTAGTCAGCAGAGAGTCTACAGTCAGCCTGCATGGGCTGACTGCATAGAGGGTTTTCAGAGCTGGGACAGTGGTAAGCGGACCCAAGAGGAGAGCTGTAGGAAAGGAACCCTAGAGAGAATTGTATTATATGTTTAAAAGGAATAACAAGTTTTACATAAGAAATTTACAGTTTTGTGTGCAATCATCTTTTTAAAAATTATACTATGTTATGGAAATGTTTGTTTATTCTATAAATTAAAAATAAAAATTGAATTAAAAATGCTTATGGGGGATAAAGACTTTTCATAATACTTAATTTCATGTTTAATGTTTCAAAAGGGAAGAAATAGGGGGCAACTAGGTGGCACAGTGGATAGAGCACCAGCCCTGGAGTCAGGAGTACCTGAGTCCAAATCTGGCCTCAGACACTTAACATTTACTAGCTGTGTGACCCTGGGCAAGTCACTTAACCCCAATTGCCTCACTAAATAAATAAATAAGAAAGAAAGAAAGAAAGAAGGAAAGAAAGAAAGAAAGAAAGAAAGAAAAGAAAAAAAAGGGGGCAGCTCTGTGGCGCAGTGGATAGAGCACCGTCCCTGGAGTCAGGAGGACCTGAGTTCAAATCCAGCCTCAGACACTTAATACTTACCAGCTGTGTGACCCTGGGCAAGTCACTTAACCCCAATTGCCTCACTTAAAAAAAAAAAAAAAGGAAGAAATAGCTAGTATCCATGCCTTCTCATATAATCAAATTTCAGACTATGCAGGACACCAGAGTAAGTACTATGCTTATTTTACTACAGAGAGTGAGCTGAAAGAACTCAGAAGAATATATTGGCAACATACCTATTAGGAATAATTTTTCCTAGCATAAAACAATTGAGTGATGGTAGTGGTAGGGAGGGGTTGGAGTTGAGAGGTAAGCAGAGGCAGGCTATGGTATAAAGGGTAATCTACAGTGATGGAACATACAGCAGTCTAAATGTGGTGCATCTAGAGAAGGGACACCCATTGGACTCTGGGTGAGGGGCACTATGATGATGGGACAATGGAGGTGGTTGCATAGGACTACTCAAGGTTGTGACGATACACCACAATGCATGGGCCACTGAAAGATCATGAGAGTATCATTTACAGAAAGTATTTTGTTCCCCTGTTCCTACCTCACAACAATCCCATGATAGTGATCTAAGACAATGCCCCAGTGACACCCCCCACCCCCCGAGATATGGCTCTTATTCCAGGAGAGAGCAAGGAAAGAGAAGGACACTTGAAACACGGAGGGATAAGAGAAAACTAGGGGCTTTATGTCAATGTAACTCTTAGCAGAAGCATATGGTTATAAGGCTTCAGCAGTTTGTGGATGTTCTGATGACTTCATTTGTTGTTTTGACCACAAGAAAGGTCCTCATGCTCTTAGGGTTCCACTTCTAAGAGCTTCAACTATGGGTGGGATACAAAACATCTCACAACACAGCATGAAGCAAAAGAAAGAGTTTTGCTTCCAGAGTCACAGGGCCTGGGTTACAATCCAATTCTTGAAAACAAAGGCTTCTTTTCCCCCTTTCTTTGTATTCCCAGTGTGTGGTGCATAGCAGGCACTTATTCAATGCTTTTTGATTTGACTACTGTGAGACCTTAGGAAAATAACTTCATATCCTTGGGCCTCAGTTTCTTCATCTGTAAAATGAGAGCTGAACTAGAAGACCTCTGAAATACCTTTCAGCTCTAGATCTATAAGTCTGGGTAAACGTTATGCTCTTTATTTCATCATTGCTTCTCATTGGCATTTGACTCTCTGGCCCTGGACACATCTATGCCTCAAAATGTAAGTGCTCAGGTTATTCTGGCTTCTTTAAAGCATAGGTCAAAAGACTACTGGAAAACTGAGTGAGAAGGACTTACTTTTTGGACATCTAAAAGAATAGTTCCACATGGTATAACCCCAAGATGGGTTCAAAGCCCTCCCTACTTTGACTACAATGACTTGAGACAGGTATCAGATGGATGTCCCCTTTCTTCTGCAACGGGAAGACATACCTCCTACTCTATGCTCATAACACTATATTATCCATGGTCAGGTACAGCTTTAAGAAGCAGCTGAATTTTATGACTCATTATTGCCAAAAAGAGCAGCTTAGCATGAAAGAATACTAAAATGAAAATCTCTGTACTTGGCAGTCATTCCCCAGCCTATAAATGGGCAACGGGAAATAGCCCCATCCAACAAGTCAAATAGTTTAGCTACTGGGGACTGTGTTCTGTAGCTAACTCATTGTGGCAGGCCCATCTCATGCCATCCTCCTCAAATTCAGCCATTCCACAGGGACCAGATGGAAGGACTTTAGGTTTGAGGAGGTTAATTGGTAACACATGTCTCTGAAGCTTTTGAAGACAAAATTGCTGTTTCCATATACATAACTCTGAAGTCTCCACCGAGTACAAATCTGTGTAAAAAGGGAGCATGGCCTAGTGGAAAGGGTGCTGGAGTCAGAAGAGCAGAGTTCAAATCCTGGTTCCAACATCCTTTAGTTGTGAGCCCATTGGCCCACAACTCTTGGGTTCAGCTTCAGAAACTGTAAAATTGGAATAAAAATGCATTACAGGGGCGGCTGGGTGGCGCAGTGGATAAAGCACCGGACCTGGAGTCAGGAGGACCTGAGTTCAAATCTGGCCTCAGACACTTAACACTTACTAGCTGTGTGACCTTGGGCAAGTCACTTAACACCAATTGCCTCACTAAAAAAAAAAAAATGCATTACAAATGAAGAAACCAGGGTCCCAGAGAAGTATTTTTTTCAAGGCCACATTTTAAGTGAATTACAAATCCAGAATGTATGAGTCATGTCATGTGGAGAAGGGCAAACCTCCTTCCCAGAATCATGGCAGCAGAAGATTCTAAGAGGAAAATAGGGGAGAAAACCCCCAAATCTAGGTTAAAAACACAGTCAAAATTGTTTTTTTTTTAATTGGGATAACCATTTAACCAATCAATAGGAATGAGTAATCAATGTTAGGATGCCATTTTATGAAAGTGGAGACTTAGGAGGAGAATAGGAGAAATTTTAATCACAGACGGTTGAAATCTTGGTTTTAAACTAAAACTAAAGCACACTATTTCAGGAGCTTATTTTGTCTTTCCTTCTTTCCTGTCTTGCTATATGATTTGATTCTATTGCCTGGACAGGAGTTCAGTCTTGCTGCCAATGTGCCATGTCCCTTGTTGCCCCCAAAACAGGCGCCTGAATTACATTAGAAGTCACTGTTTTCTGAAGATATTATCAAATATTCATGGCTCCCCCAATTTTCTTTCTTGTGTTTTGATATAAACGGACACAAAATGGCTAACTCCTTTCCTGTCCTTTTTATCTCTCTTCCACTTTCCTCCCATCCTCTTCATCATTCTCTTCTACTGCTTCCCCTCCTTTTTACTCTTCTTCCCCTTCCTATCCTTTCTCCTCCTCCTCTTCCTTCCCCCACTTTCTTTTTATCCAGAGCTCATACTTTGGTTTCCTAGGGTGGTGGCAGCAACCCATTTAGATGTTTGACATTTGTGGTTGCTGTATGATGAGCAGGAGGGGATTAACTATAAATTAAAGGTCCTGCTCTTTCTCCCCTTCTACTGCAGAGCTAGGAAATGTCAAAGAAAAAAATAAGGGTAGACAAGTCATTAAAATGCACACACATACACACACAGACACCATTCCTGGGTAAGTGGATATCACAGCATTGCCAATGTGGTGCTTTGCCCAGTGCTGACACTCAATAAATGCTCACTGACTGATTGTTAAGAATACGAAAAACAGATTCTTTCAGCATGGAAATTTTCCTCTGGTAGTATACTTTATAAGTATACTTAGAGAACTGAGAATTTTTAGGAGAGAAGGAGAGGAAAGAAAAAAGAGAAACAAACAAAAACAAAGACAGAGGCAGAGAGGCAAAGAGACTTGGAGAGAAAGAGAGAGAGGAAGAGAGAGACAGAGAGACAGAGAGAGGCACACAGAGAGAGAAACACATGCATGCACGCGTGCACGCGCGCACACACACACACACACACACACACACACACACAGAATTAACTAGTCAACAAACATGTGCTATGCTAAGTGCCAAGTAGAAGACAATTGACTTTCCCCTGTTTCAACGTTGAAAGATGCTATATAGTTTCATGTCCTTGACTTAAAGGGCATGGTCCCCTCTATATAGTTTCTGGTAATATATCCTTAGTTACACTCCAAGTGACCCTGCATGGTCCTTTCTATGCCTTGGGCTACTGCTATCAATGAGTACACATGAACAATGTGGATTTGCAGACTGTATTGCTTACAGAAGTATAAGGAACCTTAGACATTGTTTGTCCTTCCCTTTCCCATTACTGATGTGGAACTCAGGCCCCTTGAGGCTAAATGATTTGTCCCAGATTATGCAAAGAAGGGAGTAGTAAAACTGTGATTCAAGGCTATGACCTCTCGTGATGAATCCAACGGTCTTTGTACCACTAAAGTTTTTGTTGGAACAAAAGAATTAACACAAAATTCTATCAATTCTGCTTTGTATGCACACATCCATGTATGTACACACAGACACACACATGCACACAATACACACATCTGCTAGCTACGAGTGGAAGGTTGTTTTGTTGTAGAGTTGGGGAGTTAGAGATGCACTGAACCTGGCACTGACAAATCATTGTTTGTATGATTTAGGTTAATTTTGTTCCTTTGAAGAGTAGACAACATTTGCAACCCATTGGGCACTGAAGCTTGGGGTGTGTGTGTGTGTGTGTGTGTGTGTGTGTGTGTGCGCGTGTGTGTGTGTGTGGAGGGGGGGTAATAAAAAGCCAGTCACATTCTCTTTCAGTAATCCTCTCTGCTTCAAGGGCTAATTTTAGAACTGTATCAGGCTTCCCCTGGTAGCTCTACCAGTATTACCTTTAATATTGCTCTGATCATGACATTATTAAATTGTTCTATCCCCACAGAGGGTATTCTTTTCTCTTCTCTTCTCTTCTCTTCTCTTCTCTTCTCTTCTCTTCTCTTCTCTTCTCTTCTCTTCTCTTCTCTTCTCTTCTCTTCTCTTCTCTTCTCTTCTCTTCTCTTCTCTTCTCTTCTCTTCTTTCTTCCTTCCTTCCTTCCTTCCTTCCTTCCTTCCTTCCTTCCTTCCTTCCTTCCTTCCTTCCTTCCTTCCTTCCTTCCTTCCTTCCTTCCTTCCTTTCTTCCTTCCTTCCTTCTTTCTTTCTTTCTTTCTTTCTTTCTTTCTTTCTTTCTTTCTTTCTTTCTTTCTTTCTTTCTTTCTTTCTTTCTTTCTTTCTTTCTTTCTTTCTTTCTTTCTTTCTTTCTTTCTTTCTTATAGTTTGCTTATAAATTAGAACTGATGTCTGGTGTAGGTTGCCTTGTAAATAATAAGCAATAGAGTTTCAAGAGAAAAAAATCCATTCTTCCTGCCAGTCAGTGCTAAATAGGGATACTGTACCTACTGCTAGCTTATGTTTCTGTGCTGATGTTTATAAATTGTTTCAGATGTGTTAGGTGGTCCCTCTTTCTGATTTGGATATTTTCATTAGTAGAAAGAGGGCAGAACTGTGATGATTGTGAGAGAAATACTGCGAAAATATACCACTGAGAAAGATTCAATAAGGTAGGCTTAAGTATCTGTTTTGTAAGATATAATTCAAATATGATTGATATGAAGACAAAGTTGATAGCTAGGAAAGCAAAGTACCTAGAACTATTTAGTGACTATGGGACAAATATATTTTGCCTAATTTTTAGTTAGCTGGCAGAATTGTGAGATTGAAGTGAGTCATTTCACACAAGATGCCAGAAGTGACTAATTAATTGGATGGAGAAATTTTCTAGAAGAAAATTTATTTCTATTTAACAGTTAAATGCAAACTCTGTATTATAAATACCTCATCAAAACTACCAACTTTTAAAAAATTGTTTGAAAAGTGCAACATAGGACTTTCAACTCAAAGGAAATGTACCGTTATGCTTCACCTATACAGTATCAGAAGGAAATGAAGTTGAAGCTCACTGTTTTAATTACCAATTAAAAATAACTATTTAAGATGGAAGTCATTTTAAAACTGTGACACATATGTCCCTGACTTCTCATATTTATTTTTTCTTGAAGTACTATTATAAAATATTTTTATTTAATTTTTAAGTTTTTATTTCATTTCCAAATTCTATCCCTCATTTTATCCACCTCCCCCACCTATTGAGAAGGCAAGAAATATGATACCATATACACATAGAGTCGTGCAGAAACATATTTCCATCATAGCCTTGTGGAGAAAAAAGAAAATAAAGTGAAAAAATGCTTCAGTCTGAACTCAGAGTTCAACATCTCTCTTTCTCTCTATCTCTGGAGGTAGATAGTTTTTTTTCTTCATGAGTTCTTTGGAATTGTTGTGGATCATTGTATTGATCAGGTTGCTAAATTTTTCACAATTGATTATCTTTACAAAATTGCTGTTACTGTGTACAATGTTCAACTGATTCTGCTCACTTTACTTTTCATCAGCTCATAAACGTTTTCCTATTTTTTCTGAAACCCTCCCCCTTGCCATTTTTTTTTATAGCACAATAGTATTCCATTACAATCATGCCCAAAACTTGTTCACCTATTCCCCAATTGAGGGATATCCTTTGAGTTTCCAATTCTTTGCCACAAAAGTAGCTGCTGTATGTATATTTGTATTTAATCTCTTTAGGATACAGACCTAGCAATGGAGTTTCTGGATCAACGGGTATGGACTTTTTTTGTTTGCTTTTTAAAGTAATGAACATTTTTATTTGTAGTTGTGGGTTTCGATTTTCTTCCTTCCTTCACTCCCTCCCTGAGGTGTGTGAGATTTAAAATTGGATACAAGAGCATTAAACTCCCCTTTAACCTTTCCCTTATATATCTCCCAGACCAGTAAGTGAAAGAAGCCTCTGAGCTTTAGTTAGAGCTTTTATTGTTTGGGAATTAATTAGCCAACAAAACAAGGTGATGTTGATTAGAGAGATAGGAAAGTAGAAATACAAATAAATAGTCTTAGATCTAAGCTTAGTCTATATTCTGTATAGAACTCACCCAAAATCCCAAAGCCACCTCTGAGGCTGAGAACCACACACGTGCTATTACGGAGGACCAGGCCGATCACCAAGGACCATGCTATCAAACCTGAGTCAGCGTGTGTGTGCCGAGCAAGCCAGTTGAGCGAGCGAGTGAAAAAGAGACCAACTTCTGTTCTCTCCTTGCTTTTAAACTCGCATCCCGGAAGTGGAGTGCTTAACAGACGGAAGTGGAATGCTTAGCAGACGCACAGGTGGTTCATCACGGTCTCCTCCCCGAAAGGGTGGTCCTTCAAAAACTGGCATCTTTCAGTTATCCTAACCGACTGTTTAAAGGTGGTAAACAATCAGATATAGGTTATACATGTGCAATTATATAAAACATTACCATATTAGTCATTTTGCGTAAGAAAACTAGAATAAAAGAAAAAAATGAAAGAAAGTGAAAAATAGCATGCTCCAGTCTGTGTTCCATAAATATCAGTACTTTCTTTGGAGGTGGGATAGTGTTAAGGGCTAAAATTCTAGCTAAACTATCTAAAATACCTAATGAGTGGTCACCAATAAATTATAAGCTTGAGCAAGAGTTAGGCTTTTTAGCATTTATTAAGGAGAATAAGAATTTGGTAAAGAGAGAAGAAAAGGCCTAGATTCCTATCTATTAAAGGGAGAGCGCATTTCTAGCTTCCTTCTCCACCAGCGTCCTCAGGAAAAAGAGCCCCAGTCAGAGCGCCAGGCTCCCCGCTTCTTCCTCCCACCAGCAGATGTCACTTCCTGATGCCAAAGAAAAGACTCCTGGTCTTGCCCTCAAAGACCTTCACTTCAATGAGGAGCTTTTCTACAGTAAGTCTCCAGCAGATGGCATCATTCCAATCGTTACAATAGTATGTTTCAGCAATATTCCTTTGGAATTGTCTTGGATCATTGTATTGTTGAGAATAGTTAAGTCTTTCACAGTTCTTCATCAAACAATATTGCTGTCTCTGTGCACAATGTTCTCTTGGTTCTGCTCACTTCACTATAGATCAGTTCATATATATCTTTTCAGGCCTTTCTGAAATCATCCTGCTTGTCATTTCTTATAGCACAATAATATTCCATCACAATCATATACCACAGCTTGTTTAGCCATTCTCCAATTGATGGACATTCTTTTGATTTCCAATTCTTAGGCAGCACAAAAGAGCTGCTATAAATATTTTTGTACAAATAGGTCTTTTTCTCTTTTTTTGGAATGTCTTTGGGATATAAACCTAGCAGTGATATTGCTGGATCAAAGGCTATGCGTAGTTCTATAGACATTTAAACATATTTCCAAATTGCTCTCCAAAAAGGTTGAACCAGTTTACCACTCCATCATCACTGAATTAGTGTATGCATTTTTTGTCATGTTAGCCTATCTGATGATTATGAGTTGGTACCTGAGAGTCATTTTAATTTGGATTTCTCTTGTTATTAGTGATTTAGAGCAGTTTTTTTATATGACTATTCATAGCTTTGATATCCTCTGAAAACTGCCTGTTCATATACTTTGGCCATTTATCAATGGGGGAACAGCTCTTATTTTTTTTTTTTTATAAATTTCATTCAGTTCCCTATATATTTGAGAAATGAGATTCATTTCAGATAAATTTTCTGTATCTCTATTTCCTGCATTTCTTATAATTTTGTCTACTTTGGGTTTTTTTTTGTTTGTGTGTGTGTGTGTAAAACCTTTACTTTAATTTTTAATTTAATATAGTTACAACCATCAATTTACCTGCTACAATCCTCCCTATTTCTAGTTAGTCACAAACTCTTTCCTTACCCATAGATCTGATGGGTAATTTTTTCCATGACCTTCTAGTTTGCTTATGATATCACCCTTTATATCTAAATAATTTATTCATTTTCAGCTCATCTTGGTATCCAGTGTGATAGTTTTTGCCATACTACTTTCCGGTTTTCCCAAAAGTGTTTTGTTTTGTTTTGGTTTTTTTTGTGAGTTCTTGCCCCAATAGCTTAGATCTTTGGGTTTATCAAATGCTATTGTGTTATCAAACTTTTACTGTGTCATCTACTTCTCTATATTGTGTACCTATTCAATTCATTGAATTTTATTTCTTGTCCAATTCCAGATGACAGGCTTTTTAAATAGAATGTACTCAACCCATCATAGTTCGGGGCAATCATGATGAATGTCAATTATTACATACTATGCTGAGATCAAGGATAGTAACTGGAACATTACTGAAGTATATAGTGTGAGAAATAGTTATTTTGGGGGATATCTTAGCAGATAGAGAGCTAGACTTGGAGTCAGGAAGGCCTGAGTTCAAATCTTGCCTCTGAAACTTACTAGCTGTGTGGCCTTAGACAAGTCACTTAGCCCCCATTTGCCTTAATTTCCTCATCTGTAAAAAAGTATTATAATATCACCTATATCACAGGTTGTGAAGATCAAATGAAATACATGTAAAAATCTTAAAATGCCACAGAAATCTTAGTCATTATTATTTTAACCTTTTTGGCTCTTTATAGGATCTGTGTGTTATGCTTTGTTGTTATTTCTTGCTGTTATCGATGTTCCTACCAATGCTTTATAGACAAAGTAGTTAAAACTATGTCCCAAATAAGCAACTGGGTTCTGCATGATGATAGAAGGGACTTTCCAATGAGTAAAGGATATAAACCTATTTTGGCTGCCCACAGGCCCCTTTGGTTTACTGCCAGGTCCTTGGTGGTATTCCAGATAGTAGAAGGTACCATATAGACAGAATCAGAATTCAAGAAATATTACTGTATTCCCACCATCCGAACAATATTAGGCTGAATGGATTTTGAAGTATCATGTGGAAATAGCCTCATTATACAGATCGTTTTGTTGTTATTTTTGTTTATTCATTTCAGTTGTGTCCAACTCTTCATGACCCCATTTGGAGTTTTCTTGGCAAAGATATTGGGGTAGTTTGACATTTCTTTCTCCAACTCATTTTATAGATAAAACTGAAGCAAGCAGGGTTAAGTGAATTCTCTGGGGTCATACAGCTGGTAAGTGTTTGTGACCAGATTTGAACTCAGGAAGATGAATCATTCTTTCTGATTTCAGACCCAGAGCTCTATCTACTGTGCCACCTAACTGCCCCATTATACAGATGCAAACATTATAATAGAATTCATTAAACTGAGATTTTCTGTGCCCATAAAGTCAATCTGACAATTTTGGTTTGATACCAATAGGTACCTTGTGTTTTGGGGGACGCATTTCTTTTCATTAGTAGCACTAGTATGAGCAGGTTCACAAGCTGCTGCAGGTGGTGTTAGTTAACCGGAATAGGTGCAGGGTGGGACCCAAGGGAAAGGGGTTAGACTTGCCACAGCTGCTACCATAGATGAACTCACTGTAGTCACGGGAGTAGGATTAGATTCTCACCAGTGCTGAAGTGTCTGCTGCTTTGGGTTTGATCGCTCTGACCACAATGGAGGTCTGCTCATCAGTTCTATATTCTTTGAGAGCAGTGTCACCACTGAGGATTTTTCCTGCATGCATCACTTTTTGGCTTGCTACTAGGAAACCACCCTTTCCCTTCATGGATTGCATCTTCCCTTTCAGTTCCTTGGATATCTCTTCAGGGTCCATGTGAATCTTGAAAGTTCTTCAGAAGGCTCTATCTGTTTAGTGTCCCAGTACCAAGATGCCAGGGCTGCTGGATACCCTGTTGGCTTTTACAGTCAGCTATGAGGCAGTTCAAGGTGGCTTATGGGGTCAGTGACATGCACCTTGCAGGGGAGCTTTTCCATGAGACCTGGGCCTCAGCTTTTCCCCCAAGACAAAAGGCTAGTGGGAGTCCTTTCCTCAAAAGTTATGGGTAAGTCATAGAGGCAATGGACTGATTATTTACCAGGGGCTGATTGTCACCTTCATGACTTGCTGTCATACCACTCCTCATATTTGAAGAAGGGAGGCAAAGGGTCATTAGGTGGAGGTTTTGTACATCAGTCTGGTCTTCTCTCTAGGGAAGACGCTGCAAAGCTCTTTAGAGACTGACTTTCCTTTATTTTGAGTTAGTCTTCTTGGGATCATGTCAATTGTCATCTCTAAACTTTTGGGGGCTTCCTATTCTCCATCAAATAAAGTCTAATCTCCTAACCTTGGCATTCAAAGTCTTCTATAATAGCATTTATGGAGTACCTTAAAGTTTGTAAAACACTTCAGAAATTTTATTTTATTTATTGTAAAATATGTTTTTTATAACAACTTGGGGAAGTAGGTGCTATCATTATCCATCTTTTTTTTATGGTGAGGCAATTGGGGTTAAGTGACTTGCCTAGGGTCACACAGCTAGTAAGTGTTAAGTGTCTGAAGCTAGATTTGAACTCAGGTCCTCCTGAGTTCAGGGCCGGTACTCTATCCACTGCGCCACCAAGCTGCCCCATTATCCATCTTTTTTAAAGTGAGGAAACTGAAGCAGAAAGAGGTTAAATGATTTAATCAAGGGCACACAGCTAAGAAGTATCTAAGGCCAGATCTGAATGCAAGTCTTCCTGACTCTAGGCCCAGTGGTTTATCTACTGCCTTACCTCAATGTGTATCTATCACCAGGATCTGCTCTATCTGTCCTGCTTCATCTCACTTGACTCTTCTTTATTGTTTCTACATCCCAGTCAAATGGAACCATGCTCCATTTCTTCTTTCATCAACCACCTTCTTCTCCTCCTCTCTTTTTTTTTTTTTTAGGGCAGAGAGGGTTAAGTGACTTACCCAGAGTCACATAGATAGTAAGTGTCAAGTGTCTGAGGCTGGATTTGAACTCAGGTCCTCCTGAATCCAGGGCCAGTGCTCTCTCCACTGTGCCACCTAGCTGCCCCCACCTTCTTCTTTCACCATGCATTTGCTGTCATAATTCTTCAAGCCCAGTTCTGTTCCATCCATGCCTGTCCCACCATTACTGAAGTCCTTCCTTTCTTTCAAGGCCCTCCTTGACTTCCTCCACCTACCCCACCTCAGGTGAATTTATTTGCATTTGTTTAACTCTTCCCTGTATCATAGTTTTTTCTATACTTGTTCTCTACTCTCAATTCCCATATAGAAAAGCTTTTCAGAGAATTGTTCTAAATTTTTGTTTTCCTCATTACTTCCCCCCCCTCATTGCTTTTATCTTTGTACTTCAATACCTATCACAGTACCTTGCTAATAGGTAAGTAATGTACATTGGCTGGTTTTGAATATTTTGGATTTTTTTTAAAGTTCACGACATGTTACGTTTGCATCACCTATTTTAGGTTATGCCATCGTTCAGTCATTTTTTAGTCATGTCCAACTCTTCATGACCCCATTGAGTTTTTTTTTTCCCATGGATTCTTGAGTGGTTTGCTATTTCCTTCTCCAGTTCATTTTACAGATGAGGAAACTGAGGTAAACAAGATTAAGTGACTGGGCCAGGGTCACACAGCTAGTAAGTGAGGCCAGATTTGGACTCAGGAAGATGAGTCTTCCTGACTCCAGGCCCAGTGTTCTATCCACTTTGCCAACTAGCTGCCTAATTCAGTGCTTATCTTCATGAATTCAAATCTGTCCTCAGACACTTACTGGCTAAGGGGACCCTAAACAAGTCACTTCACCCTGTTGCCTCAATTTCCTCATCTGTACAATAAGTGGGAGAAGGGAATGGCAAACCACTCCACAGAAGTGGAGTTTTCTCTACACAGAAAACCCCACATGGGATCGCAAAGAGGCAGACCTTACTGAAAGGGGTGTACAACGATAATTGTGTATATAACACTTTGTGTGTGAATTCGCTTAGAAGGCTGTTGAGATCCCTTTGAACTCTCAAAATCTCTGATTCTGTGACCTATGTACCACCATTTGTACCTGGGGTTGGAGGCAACTGGAGGTGCGCTGGATAGAGTACTGGGCTCGGAATCTGCAAGATCCAAATTCAAATTTGGCCTCCGACATCGACTAGCTGTGTGACCCTGGGTGAATCACTTAATCTCTGTTTGCCTCAGTTTCCTCAAGTGTAAAATGGGAATAATAACAGGCCATACCTCAGAGGGTTGCTATGAGAATTACATGAGATCATATTTGTAAAACACTTAGTACAGTGCCTGACACATAGCAGGTGATTAATAAATACTTATTCCCCGAAGTACTCAAAATTCAGCATCCTTTTGGTGATCTTTTCATTCAATTATTGTGGTCTTTATGTGCATGTCTCCTATTTGTCATTTTTTTTCACTTTGCTTTGCTTCATATAAGTCTTCCATATTGCGCTACATTCCTTATACTCATGCTTTCTTACTGCACTTACCTGATGACTTTGTATGACATTCCTATGTCACAGGTTGTTCAGTCATTCTCTAATTAATTGACCAACACTGTGTTTCCAGTCCTTTGTGACCACAAGAAATGCTACTATGAATATTATGTTATATAAAAGGTCTTTCTCTCTGCAGAGACAAGATATAACATCATGATTCCCAGAGCAAATAATTTTGTATTCATTATTGATGAATTCAGGCCTTCTGGCAGCCTGGGAGAATGGATTGTCTTTGTCGTGGTTGCCAATGGTTGGTTCTTGCCCAAATGATTCACACTTTTTAATTACGAGATTGTCCCTTCGAGCGTAGACATAAATATTACCAGCGAAGGGGCCATCTGGCTGGCCCTAATCCAATGAAGTTCCTTGAACCTGACCTTTTATATTATAGAGGCCATGGAAAGCAAACATTCTGTGAGTCTTACCTCCAAATGACCTGCTTACATGGACATTTCAGCATATTTTGATCAATGTCATCATTTAAGCTGAACTTCTGGGATGTTGTATGTAGGCTTCTCTCTCTCTGCAGCCATCCCAAATGTTTCTTTATCTAACCCTCATAACAAGTTTACATTCCTGTTCTTCATGTGGTGCCTATTAGCAGAGGATAGCACGGAATGCCAAATATCTCTCTATATAAAATATCCCAGCCTTCAAGTATCAGGGAAAAATTAAACAAGCTAGCAGGCAATCTCCCAGTAATAACACAGCTTTAACAAATACATGATATATTTATAGCACCTCCACTGAACAAAGGAAATAGAGTATTTCCTCTGGGTATGATCTCTCTTAGTGTCTGTCTCAGTTAATCTGGTTCCTGGACACATTGTACTGAGATATCTGTGGTGTAACGGGGGTATGGTATCCCCAGCCAAAGCATTTTCATCTTCAGGTATCTTCTCACTTCCAAGAAAGAGGCTTAGTAGTTAATGACACTCCATTTATCTTAGAATATTGGTTTTTAATACTAATATAATAGGGCTTTGGAACTTTAAAGCTAGTGATGAACAAGTAATGTGTCATAGCAGATAGAGAGCTGTTTTGGGAATCAGGAAGAAGTGGGTTGAATTCCTACCTTTAATATTTAGGAGCTTTGTGCTCTTGGGCAAATCACTCAATCTCTCTGAGACTTAAGGTGCTCTCTGAGAGGGTCATCAATGCCAGTGAATCATTTCCCTGTAGTATCTTTCAGCCCTACAATTCAAAGCTTTATAACATGAAATATTTAATCACTATAATTACTGTGGAGAATAGCTATTGTTTCATAACTGATCCATCGGACTAAAGCACTATATAATACTCTTCAAGGGGAAAACAAATCAGCTGTTAACCAGGAAAACTTCAGAGATCTCATGGTGGGATATCAGACATGCAAGTTATGCAAGGGTATATGAAGTGAATGACTGACTGGTCTTCAAGAATTCACGTAGTCCTATGCTAATATGCCAAAAATTGAGTCAGAAAGAAGTGGATGTTCTAGGGAGATTAATTCGGTGTCTTTTGTTGTATTTGTGGATGCCATCCACTCAAATCGTCTTCTCTATGTCTTCCTCCACTTTTCTTTTAAGGACTTGCACCCATTTCTTCTCACTGGCATGGAATCAGAGAATTTCAGAGTTGGAAGGGACCTTAGAGACCATCACTTCCAATCTAGACCTGACTTAGAATTATCTTTATGACATATTCAACAATTCATCACCCAACTGTTTGACATCTGCAGAGAAGGAGAACCCATTACCTATTGAGGCAGCCTGTTCCACCGGTTCACAGAAATAATCCACGAGGGGCAGCTAGGTGGCGCTGCAGTGGATAAAGCACCGGCCGGGATTCAGGAGTTCCTGAGTTCAGGTCCGGCCTCAGACACTTGACACTTACTGGCTGTGTGACCCTGGGCAAGTCACTTAACCCCCATTTCCCTGCCAAAAAAAAAGAAATAATCCATGAGCCTCACCATGCCTCACTTCTACTTCTACCCATTGCCCTCATTCTGAGACCTGGTTCCTATGCAGCCAAAAAGTCTTTTTAGCATTTTTGGCTACCATGTCACACTTTGGGATATTCCTTATTCCACATTTAAAGGTTTTCAAATATATGAAGACAGTCATCATGCTTTTCTCAAATCTTTTCTTCTCCACTTGAATTCCCCCCTCCTCCCCCAGTTGCTTCAACATATTGTCCCATGGCAGGATCTTGAGAACATTTCCCATCCCGATTGTCCTCTCCTGGATACATCAATGACCTTCTTAAATCTATGGTGCCAAGAACAGAACACAGTATTCCAAATGGGGCATGACCAGAAAAGAGCATATCAGAGCTATCTTTGAGTCATAAGACTAGATCTCTGAGATCATCAGCTCAATCCCTTAATTTTTCAGATGATGAATGAGGCACAGAGGGACAGTGACTTGTCTGATGTCATGCAAAAAGTAGCAGATCTACGATTTGAATCCAGGTCTTCTGCCTCTAAATGAAGTAAGATGCTCACTGTATCATGTTGCCTTGTCCTCAATATTATACTTGCAATGTGGCCTAAGATAATATTAATATTTTGAGTTGCCACATCACACTCTTGACTCATATTCAAATGACCAAACTCTAAACTTCACCCTAACCTTTTTCAGATGAATTTTTGTCTAGCCATGCCTCGCCTATCTTGTATTGGTAAGGTCAGTTTTTTACTTTGCAATTGTTACCCTCATCCTTGTATCATCTCCAAAAGATACCCTTTCCAACGATCATTAATTCTCTAAATTCCTAAATCTAGGAATAGTAATGTAACTTTAATTTTTGGTTCTGGGTAGACTGACCAAGATAATCCCTTTGTAGGGAGGTGTCATCACCTCAAGGGTCCTACCTCCTAAATCCATAACTCTGAAACCCCTTTATCTGCTTATATTCTCCTGTCCTTCTGGCTCTCTTTGTGCTTCCCTTTTAAACATACTGTCTTCACCCAAACCTCCAGTCACTCTACTCCTCTCTGACTTCCCAGGGCATAGCTGCTGCTCTGGTCTCACTCTCCAGCCTTCAGAAGCTGGACTATTTTAGATTGTCCTCTATCCCCTAGCTTCTTAAACTATGGGTCTCGACCCTATATGGGGGTCACGTAACCGAATGTGGGAGTGGAGTCATAATAATTTTGGCAGTAAATGTTTGATTTGCATACCTATTTTATATACCTATATATCCAGGATTCTGTAAACATTTCTCCGATGAAAAGTAGTCATAAGTGGAAAAAGTTTAAGAAGCCCTACTCTGTCCTGAGTCCTAGTCTCCATTTTTCTTTATACATTTACTATTTTTCGTATACCACCTCTATATTCCACCTTTTTTCTTGCATACTACTGAAAAGTGCAGGAGGAAGCCACACAGCTATGTTAAATGTTTATATTACAAAATGCATGTTATCACTATCTCTGATAAAGGCTTCACTTATCAAATATATAGAGAACTGAGCCAACTTTATAAAAATACAAGTCATTCTCCAATTGATAAATGGTAAAAGAATACGAACAGGCAGTTTTTAGACGAAGAAATCAAAGCTATCTATAGTCATATGAAAAAATGCTCTGGATCACTATTGATCAGAGAAATGCAAATTAAAACAACTATGAGGTATCTCCTCACACCTATTAGAGTGGCAAATTTAATGAAAAAAGGAAAATATCAGATACTAAAGGGATGTGGGAAAACTGGGATGCTAATCCACTGTTGGTGGAGTTATGAACTGATCCAACCATCCTGGAGAGCAATTTGGAGAGCTATAGAACTGTGCATACCCTTTGATCCAGCAATACCACTGCTAGGTTTATATCCCAAAGACCTCCCAAAAAAGTGAAAAAGGCCTATTTGTGCAAAAATATTTATAGCAGCTCTTTTTGTGCTGGCTAAGAATTGGAAATCAAAAGAATGCCTGTCAATTAGGGAATGGCTAAACAAGTTGTGGTATATGATTGTGATGGAATTTTATTGTGCTCTAAGAAATTTCAAGCAGGGTGATTTCAGAAAGGCCTGGAAAGACTCATATGAACTGATGTAGAGTGAAATGAGCATAACTAGGAAAACGTGTTGCACAGTGACAGCAATATTGTTTGATGATGAAGAACTGTGAATGACTTGCCTATTCTCAACAATACAACAATCCAAGATAATTCCAAAGGATTAATGGTAAAGCATACTATCCACCCCCCAAAGAAAGAACTGATATTGAACACAGACTGAAACATGCGATTTTTTTACTTTTTCATTCTTTTCTTTTTATTTTATTCAAGTTTTCTTATACAAAATGAATAATATGGTAATGTTTTATATAATTGCACATGTGTAACATATCTGATTGCTTACTGTCTCAGTGAGGTGGAAGGGGAGGGAGAGGAGAGATAAAATTTAGAACTCGAAACTTTTTTTGGGGGGGGTGAGGCAATTGGGGTTAAGTGACTGGCCCAGGGTCACACAGCTAGTAAGTGTTAAGTGTCTGAGGCCAGATTTGAACTCAGGTCCTCCTGACTCCTGGGCTGGTGCTCTATCCATTGCACCACCTAGCTGCCCCTACTGATTAACTTTTTATCACAGTCTGCAGGTTCTACAATTGTTTTCCTCAAGCGATCTTTTCTCTTCCTCTGAGAAAGGGAACTAGTCACATACTTCAGGGAAAAAACTAATTCCATCATTGGGGAACTTTCTCCACTTCCAAATTTCATACTTCAAATCACTTTAGCATCATCCATAATCCTCAGGTATTTTGAGCCAATTTTGGCAGATCAGTTCGTCTTTCACCTTGCCAGTGCTAAGATCTCTGTCAGTGCCCTTGATTCCATCCCCTTCCATCTGTTCCAAGAGCTAACCTTTCAATCATATCTACTATTTCCCCATTTTTTAAATTTTAACCTCTCCTCATTTATTGGCTCTTTTCTTGCTGTCTATAAATATGGCCATATCCCCCATTCGTAAAAAAAATAGAAACAAATAAAAACCCTTTATTTAACCTTACCATCCCCTTAAGATATTAAGTATATCACTTCTCCATCTCGAAACTATTTCCTAGAAAAAACCTGCCCAAACTAATTTCCTTCATTTTATCACCTCTCAGTCCTTTGCCATTCAGCCTTCTCTACCATCTGACTGAAATTTGTTGTTTAGTCATTTTCCCCCCAGTCATATCCACCTCTGTGACTCCTCTGCTTGAGAACCTGACTTTAGGAAAATAGACCAACTTCTCTGGTACTAAAAGTCCTTCATTATCTGGTTTCAGGCTACATTGGCAGACTGACTTCCTACTACTCTTCTCATGTACTCTATGCTCCTGCCACATTATCTTGCTTACATTAATTTCCAAATACATGACATTCCATCTCCACCTCTCTCCTTTTGTCCAGGTTATTCTCCATGCATTGAGTGTTCTCCCTTCTCTTTTTAAAATGCACAGCTCCCTTCAAGACTCGGCTCATTTCCCCTTCAGGATGCCTTTAATAATTTCCTCACTTTTTCAGGTCTTGCCCCCCTCCCAAAGAATATTATATTTATTATGTCTATACTCTGCTTTTCCTTTGCGTGGACATGTTGTATTCTTTCAGTGGAACATAATCAAGTAGAGAGAAGGGACCATTTGACTTTTATATTTGTACCCTCAATGCCTAGCCCAAAGTAGGTTCTGATAGGGGAGTCTCTGAAATATTCCTACTTAGCAACAGTAGGCCTCATTCACTATTGTCATTGAAGTGTACCTACTACTTCCTTCTAGACCCCTTCTCCAATCTAAGTCTCATTCACACTATTGTCTTCATAGAGCCTTACTATGTCTTACAGTGTAAATGAAGGGATTTTGCCCCACAAAGGTAGGAAGTAAAAGAGTCAGAATACAAACAAGGTTCACATCCAGAATTCTTTTGACTTTATTATGTTGCCCAATTTTGAATCTAATGGGAGATTTCCTTCTTCAATCTCACTTGCAAATGATTATTATTTAGCCCCTCTTTGAACAGGCCGCCTCTGATTTCTGACCCAGAGTTCAATCCAATATTCTCTACCTTTTGTTTCGTCTTCCTAAATAGACATTTCTTCATATGTGATATTGAAGTCACCTAGGGTCATCAAAGATGTTTAGTCAGAATTGCCTTTATTTTTCTTAGTAAGGAAAAAAGACTAAAAGCAACCAACTGGAGGGAGAAGAGCTCTAAGGAAAAGTATGTTAAAAGCAGGAAACTATATGATTAACTAGCAATATCAACAATGTAGTTCAGAGCATGCATGTTAGTTGAAATAAAATGTGATATGTAGTCATAGAGCTTAAACAAATTTCACAGATAATCTAGTCCAGCACCCCAGTTTACAAATGAGAGAACTGGGGCTCAGGGAAATTAAGTGATTTTTTCCTAGGTTACAAAAGGAATGAATATCATAGGTGGGATTTGAATTTAGGCCCTGTGACTATAGGATCAGGCCTCTTTCCACAGCACCATGTCCCCTCTCCAAGAGTGAATATGTCCATTAGATTGATTAGAAGAGGATCCAGGGGTGTGCTGGAGAGAGCCCATTGTTAAAATTTAAGCGTGAGCATTTACATCCTGAAAATTTGCTAGTACTACAAATTTGGTCTTGTTTTGTTCATTGTCTAGACTTAAGAAAGTGATGGAGAAAATGTTAGTAATACAGATTAAATTTAAAATTCTGTCAATCCTATGGAGAGCTGGTGGCTAAATATTCAGTATGGCTCTGAGCAAGATCCACCTGGGTTATCTCTGAACTGCTGAAAGGCATTGGAAGGCTGGAAGCTGAAAGGATAAGCAAGACAGAAAGAATGAAATTGTTTATTCAGTCTCTTCACTTATTAAAATACAGAAAATTGGACAGAAATGGTAGCCAAGGGTCAGTCTGGGTACAGCACTCATTAATATTTGTAACCGAGCTTTCAGGCACACGGCATCCCATCAATTTATTTAGATCTATGTCTGTATTTATGCATTCCCTGAACTATAAAAAGGCCTTAGAGAGATGATAGTATAAACACTGTAAATATCCTTGATTTCTCAGAATTTTAAGAATGCTCTCTCAGAGAATCTTCCCTGCTAGACCATGGACTCATCTCTATTAAGGACAGAAAAGCCTTGTGTTCAGGAATTAAAGCAAAAGAAAATGTCTTAAGAAAAAACCTATAGTCCCAGTACCAACAAGAATCTTCATCTCATTGAGACAGATGACATTTTTTAGTTCATTAGAAAACCAACCGTGGCAACAGAGTCCCAGGTAGAGAGATGTGAGCTTTAGATTTTAGAAATTGAAAAAACAAAACCAAATAGTATACTGTCATATAACATTCTGCAGATCTGACTCTTTTTTTTCTATCCTGCACTAGGACTAATTGCTCTCTTTGTGATTCAACAAATTGTATAGAATAGATATATTTCTAAACAGTCTGGTAAGGCTTGGACTGGCTGCTCTGGGAGGGGGCTTAAGTCTGTAAAGACCTCGGGAGCTGTATTTTTTCTCAACCTAGAAAGAGAAGAACCCAAGTCAAAATCAGGACTGATGAGGGGAGATTTTCCTCTATAGTGGAATTCCTCATGAGAGAGGAGAGGGGAAGCTCAGACAGGAGAGAGATGATAAGGCTTCCTCTGCACATGGATCTACATCCCGACTGTAGTGGTGAAAGCTAAAGGGATGAGCAGCGAGTTATACGGTTGTTTTAGCATTGGTGCTTGTTCAAGTGGCGAGAGCGATGAAGAGGAAAAAACCAGACATGGAGATTACGGATGTTCCCTACCCCGTTCCTTTTATCCTTCTCATCTGCAGTGTTCACAGAGTTGAGAGTCTGTGGAGTGAGATGGATGATATTACCAGTGCAGCTGTGGTCTTGATGTGGCTCCATCTGATTGGAGAGCTACATTCTCTCTGCCACTATCTATAGCTGTCTCTTTCCCCATTTCTGTCTCTCCCCAAATCTTCATCTCTGTTTCTATCTCTGTCTCTGTCACTTTTGTCTGTCTCTCTGTCTCTATCACTCTCAATCTCTGTTTCTGTCTCTGTCTCCATCTCTCTATCCCTTTCTGTTTCTCTCTCTATCTCAGTCTCTTTCATGGTCTATGTCTGTTTCTATCTCTTTGTCTCTGTCTCTCTCTTTCTGCCTCTGTCTGTCTGTCTCTGAATCTGTCTGTCTCTCTCTGTCTCACTTTCAGTCTCTGTCTCTTTTCCCTTAAAACTCCTGCCATAAGGGAAAAATTCTGTCCTCCAGTACTGATTTTATACTTCCTCTCTTTCAGAACTGGGAAAGAGACATAACTCCCAGTATCTTGAGTGACTTGGGCCCCTTCAGAAAGTAGCCAGTTCACATCTTGCCAGAAAGACAGTGAGTTGCCTTCTAAAAGCTTGATAACTTCCTAATTACTTGTCCCCTATGTCCCCTGCCTGCTGCTAAATCAAAGAATAATTGTCAAGGTGACAGATCACTATGGCCGAGTTCTCATTATGCCACAGAAATCAAGTAAAAAACCAACAACTGATGCCAAATCACTGGGGGGTGGGAGGGAAATGTGATGTTCAGCAGCTGGTTTAACTCAGTTTTTCTTTTTAAATTGAGTAAACAGGTGGTTTCCATTAACATGGATCCAGTTATTATCATTTCCATGAGCTCCCTGTTCTCTACTGTACATCTCAAAATTTCTTGACATCAGCACCCACTATCATTTTTCCTTTAGTCTCTTACAAAAAAGGTGACCTTTACCCTTGCAAAGACTCACTCAGATGTATGCCCTTGTTCCCATCCCTCCTGTGTTTAATACAGATTGCTTTCACAGTTCTTCCCTTCCTCTCACTGGTCTTCAAACTTTTCTGCTTTCTCTGCTACCTACAAAAATGTCCATGTTACCTTCTCTATAAGTAAAAACAAGCAAACATTCATTTAAACTCCATGTCTGTTCAAGATGCTCAAGATTAAACATTTTCTCTATTTTACAAACCCTTAGTGGGGAAAATTGTCTACATTCATTGTCTCTACTTACTCATTCAAGCCTTTGGAATCTAGTTTCTAAATTCATCACTCAACAGAAATTATATTTTACAAACTTAGTAATCTTTTCTCAGTTTGCATCCTTCTCAACAATTTTGCAGCATTTGCCACTCTTGACCTCTCTCTTCTTCTGGATAATTTCTTGTGTGTGTGTGTGTGTGTGTGTGTGTGTGTGTGTGAGAGAGAGACACTGCTATCTCTTGGTTTTCCTCCTACGTGGTTGGCCACTTCTTATTTGCCTCCTCTACATATTTCATTCCTAAGTGTGGGTGTATCCCAAGGGTCTCTTCTTGACTCCTTTTCTAACCCTGGCCCTAATCCCATTCTCTTCTGGCCTGCTGTGGCCAATTACATACACTCTACCTCAGTAACCTCATCAGCTCCCTTTGGTTCAGTTATCATTTCTATGAAGATGATTCTCAGATTTGTAAATTCTCCCCTAATCTATAATCTATAGTAATATATCACCTATTGCACAGTTTGAAATGGATCTCAGAGTGATCATGTGATTTAATGACATGGGTAGATGTCATTTCTCTTGAATTCATCCCTTTTTCAACCTTTTCTATTTTGGTCATGAGTGCTGTTATGGGTGCCAACATAGTTTTGCAAATGTGACCATCCCACTTATCCAGTCAGTTACCAGATCTTACAGATCCCACCTGCACAATATTTCTCACATACATCTTCTCTTCATTCAAACAATAAACATGTCAGTTCAGGCTTTCATGCCCTTTGGTCTATACTATTTTAGTGGCTTCTAAATTAGTCTCATTGTTCAAGTCTCCTTCTCTACCCTCCACACAGCTACCAAAATGAAGTTCCTAAAGCAGAGATGTTATCATGTCACTCCTGTATTCAATAAACTTCAAGGACTCCCTATTACTTCTAGGAAAAAAAATACCATCTCTGCTACCATTTAATTGTTTCACAATTTGGATCCACCTTATCATTCTAGGACTAATATATACATTCTGCTTTTATACACGCTATGATTCAGCCAAATTGGCCTTCATTATATTCCCTCTCCATGTCTGTGAGTAGGCTGGTACCCATGCTTAGAATGCCCCAAGATTGTAGCTACGTGACAGCATCAGATATTTATTTTATTTGACTAAATTGTCATATTTGTCCAATGCTTCCTCATGGTTGAGGTGACCCAGGAACCCCAAGTCCAGGACAGTGGGCAACAAGCCCTGGTGGGACCTTCCAAGATGGAAACATTTCCAGCACAAGGCCAGTAATGACCTGTATTTTAATCATCTGATGGCCAGCCCAGCTGCTTTGGAGGTCAACAGCAAGTTAGCCAGAAGAGACGCATTTGTCAGTCACAGAAGCTCTCAAAGACCTAACAGGCAAATGCCTAACAGGCATTCTTTGAAGCCCTACTAAGCGCCGTGCAGTGTGCTAGGTTGGGGAATACAGAGACACAGTTAAAACAATGGATCTTACACTAAAGAAAATTCGATTCTACTATCTCTGGAGGTGTGCATACTAAGAAATTCATGGAAATTTGAAATATTGGATCAAAATATTGGCCTCACTCTTATTTTAGAATCAAATCCTCCCTTGAGGACAAGCTTTATAGTGGTTTTCACTATAATTGCCTGATCATTGGAAAGAATCTAAACTTTTGATAATTAGAAGGATCACCTGGGTCTCAACCAGCTACTGAGAAGTTAATTCTACCCACCTAAAAGCAACAACTGCATACCTCCTACATTTGGCTCAAGACTCTTTCCATGAGATACCATTTGAGGAAGCTCTGCCTTCCTCCTTCTACCTTCCTCTCCTTCGTTCTCTTTCTTTTACTTCTTAGGAGCCTAAAGAAAACCTAAATCTAGAAATATTTGGCCTGCATAATGCAAAGTCTCTTAAAGTTGAAAACTTTCATACTGAAAGTATACATGAGGTGCCTAAGTCATAAACTTCCCAAGTTTCTGCCTCACTGGCAATTTTTTTTTTTTTTGGTGGTAGAGTGGGGGTGGGGTTGAGCTACGATTTGATGGTGAGTAGATTTGATTTTTGAAACCTCAGAATCCAAATAGGTTTGGCATTTTTTCCTCCCTGGCATCTACCCATGTCATTAAATCACAAACTCAACAACTATTTTTGACATGAAACTTTTTGAGATGCCCACAAGTAGCATTTATACATGGTATGGTTATGTCAGCATGGCCTTAAGGAACATTTGGAGGGAATTTTATCCGAGTACAACTGTGGTATACGGGCATTAGGAGGTATGGCATGCTCTTCTGTGTGCATTCAAAAATTGAATAGATTCCAAGGAAGCCTCTTAAAGACAATACCCAACAATTGTAACTCCCCCTTACAAATAATATTTAAAAACATTTATTGGACAAAATGTCCCTAAATTATGCAAATTGTGTTTCCAAAGATTATTTGTAATTCCTTGTATTATCTAACCTAGGGAACAGAAAAGTGGCTAGAGGACCTAAATCATTCTTAGTTATTCTACACATACAAAAACTGGTGGTAGGCTGAAGATTGTTGACTTCTGATCTAATGAAATCTAATCCAAGAAGCATTTACTAGAGAATTTCTATGTGTGAAGCAAGAGACAACATGCAATAGCTGGGCCTGGGATTCTGGGCTCCTAGTCCAGTCTCAGATACATATTGGCATATAACCCTGAGCAAATCACTAAACTCAGATAACTATTTGAGTTACACAGCAGGGGCTGATAGAGGAAATTTCCTCATCTGGAGTTCTCTTTGACAATAAAGTCATAGGAACACCAAAAGCCAGATTCAAGGCACTGTGCTTGACAATAAAGGTATAAAGACAAAAAACGATCAAGGAAACAAAAACTATTTCTTGCTTCTAAGGCACTCATGAAAGTTACATGTTATATGTCCTTGAAATTCACAAGTCACATCTAATAGGAATTTAGGTCATATGCAAGTAAAATACACACATGATATGTAACTTACATGTCACACATAACAGAAACTCACATGTCATACAATTGAAATTTGCATGTCACCTGTAATTGGAATTTACATGTTATATGCAGTTGAAATATGTGTTATATGTAATTGAAATAGTCAAATTATATGCAAGTTAAACTTAGGGTGACATGTGATTTACACATCACATAGAATTTAAATTTGTGGGCCTATATGTAAATGAAATTTACACGTTACATGTAAGTGAAGTGTGCATGTTATAACCTACATTCTATCCTCTCCCACTAGAATGTGAGGGGAGATAGAACATGTAAATAATATATATGATGAATGATTTGAGAACAAAACAACCAGAGAGATCTAGAGAGACATCCATGGAGGAGATCACAGAATACCAAGGACTAGGACTGGGAAGGATCTCCGAGATCATCTGGTATAATCCCTTCATTTTACAGAAGGATGTATTGAAGGCTCCGGAGTTCAGGGGACTCACCCAAGGACAGGGGAATATTCAAGATTTAAAACAAGTTCCCAAAGGCTAATTCCATAACGAATTCCATAATTTCTTTATGCTGTATGTCCACTTCTGAGATCTGATGGGGTTGGGGGATATCAGAGGGGAAGGCAGAAATGCTGAGGTGGGTAAAAGAATATGGGGAATGAGAGAGAATCTAAGGCACTATGTCAGAGGACGGGTTCATGCCCTTTATAACACTAGACAGCCCCTTGGTTACCACAGGGACAATAAAAATATTTAAATGGGAAGAAGTGGCCCCACGCACATAAGGGTGGGAGCCACGAAGAGGGAGTAGGTAGTTTTCCTTTTTGGCAAATATTTCCAACCTCAGCCACAATTATACTACCACAGTGTCTGGCACATGGTATACTTAAGGAATATTTGCTGAATTGAATTAATCATAAAGTATGGAGACAGCATGAAAATATTGGACATTTAAGGGGTTTTCCTAGAGATATGAGTGACAAGGGAATATGACTCAGAAATGAAAGTGTAGAGAAGTTTATGATAAATTCAGGATCTTTGCAGCTTAGCTATGCTTGGCCCTCAGCATCATAGTGGCTCTTCCCATTCTATTGTACTTTATAATTTATTTTTCTTGGCAAAATATCTATATTACAAGATGATGGATGGTATTGAAAGGTCAAGTGGCTGGCTCAAAAGTCATTAGAATTTTCCCAAATAGTAAATGATAATTTTCTATGGGGCCTGCATTTCCTAAAATCAAGTCATGCCTAGCTAAAATAAAGATTTGAAACCAAGATTATTCTATTTAATTCAACAAGCATTCATTAGGTACCTACAATGTGTAAAACACTGTGCGAGAGGATATAAAGGCAAGAAAAAACGAGAAACAGTCCTTATTCTTAAGGAGCTTGCACTCTGCTAGGGGATGTGACATGTAAACAGTTATGCAACTAGAGCATCCCTTGAAAAGGCAGAGGCATCAGACATGGGTGCCTATAAAAGGCCAGACCTGAAAGGAGTCTTGAAGTAAATTGAGGAGTAAAAGAGGTATTGGTGAGGATAGGGTACATTTTAGGTATGAGATACAGCCTCTGCAAAGGAGGAGAGGTGAGAGATATAATCTGGAATTTTGGGAATGACATTGAGTCATTCCTAGCTTTCAGGCTATTGTGAAGCAGTATTTTGATTATTGTTGTTTATTTAACTTTGGGAGGAAAGAGAAATGCCCTAGCCAGCTGACACTGTAGAGGAAATCAGAAAGGAAATTTCTAAACTGGAACTTGGACAGAGTAGCCTCACTCCATTTCCTCACCTCGGCTGGTTGTCTCTGGAGATTTTCAATTATGAAAATGCAAACACTTTATTGTTTGACTTTTCTGAAAGTAGCCTCATGGCTCTTCTTTGAGGGAAATTGTCTCATTCTATTTTGGTCCCATATTTAAATTATGAATAGTATTCTAGTTCATTGACTCACTGGTAGATTTTATTTATTTCCCCAAATTAGGGATTTTCTTTTACTTGCATTAAACATATAAAATGTTTGGACTAAACAAGTATTTTTTCCCTTGATTGCCCAGAAGAGGGACATATCTTCCCTAGAAAAGATTTACTAGTCATGGCTACTTTGTTTATGACATAGTAATGGAAGTTGTGTCTGGTTTCGATGTTAGCACCATCAAAGTCTCTTTTAATCCATTTAATTCTATTCAACAAATAATTACTAAGCCTTTAAAAGACACCGTGCTGGGCAGTGCAGACACAAAATGAGAACATACATCTGGATCAGACAAAATTTACATTTGAAGCCTTGAAGTTATCTTCAATACTTCTGCTCCCTTCCCATCAAGAGATGGTCAGATGCCAAGTCTTGTAAATTCTCTCTCCACAGCCTCTCTCTCCTTTTCTCTCCACTCACAGAGCCAACATCTTCGTGTTCTTCCAAGAATATTGCCATATACTCTTAAATGGTCTCCCGGCTTCTAGTCTATCTTTTTTTGCAATCTGTCCCCCATACGGCTGCCAAAGTAATTGGGGTACAGAATGCCTGGACAAAACACCACTTGACACAGATATCTCAAGTCTATCATCTCCAGGATAAAAATGAAAGCTATTCAGCCTGGAGTTTAAGGTCCTCAATGCTTTGTCTCCAACTGCAGCTATGTGGTACAGTGGATAGATGACTGGGTCTGGAGTCAGGAAGACTTGAGTTCAAATGTGGCCTCAGATATTGTGAGAAAATAATGGGTTTTGGGATGCCCAGAAGCCCCCTGCTTGAGGGGATAATATTAAGATTGATTGGCTTGACTTTGCTGATTAACTCACTTAAAGTTAACTTACTTAAAACCACACCTACCTGAAAGTCTTTCCCCTCAGAGGGTCTGTCCTCTGGACTCTGACCTCATCATGTACTGCTCATGGACCACCCTCAAGTCCAATAAACCAATAGATTTGAATGATGCTAGTCAATTAGATTTGAATGATGCTAGCCAATTAGCTTGAAGCAATGTGGAAAGGCCTCCTCTCCTCTGAACTCTGAGCAAGCTCTCAGATGGGCTCATGGTGGGTGGCTTGGAGAAGGAAGGAGGCCAGCCTGAGCTCTGATCTCTTCTCTAGGCTAGATAGGCTTCTTAACTGTCGGAGACAAGTGTTCTTTCTTTACTAATACTTGGTATGCTTTAATAAATGCTTAATGCCCCAAACTGGTGCTAAAGCTTCTAATTTCTAAGTAACAAATATATTAGAAACCCCAGCTAATTTTCCCTCAACTTGGGACAGAAATAAGGAGACTACATATAATTTTAAACACCACAGTATTTAATTGTTGTGTGACCCTGGGCAAATCTCTTAAGCTCTATTTGCCTGTTTCCTCAACTGTAAAATGGGACAAATGACACTTTGCTGGGTTGTTATGGAATATCTTACAAATGACATACTTGTAAAAATACTTAGCACAGTGTGTGGCACATAGTAGGCACTAGATAAATTCTTATTTCTATCACTTGGCATAGTACTTGGCACTTAATAAATGAACAACCTATGAAGTAGGTATCATGATTTCTCTTTTTATTCATAAGGAAAGCGGGGCTCAGTTAAGTAGCTTCCTCAGAGTTACCCAGCTGGATGAATTCAGGATTCAAATTCAGGCCTTCTTCCACTCCAAGTCCAAAATTCTATCTGCTGTTCCACCTAGTTTGATCCCTTATTATGTGTTTGCCTTTGGCTAAGTCACTTGTCATTTCTATGTCTCAGTATCTTCATTTGTAAAATGGAGGTGGGTGGGTTAGAAAACCTGCCTTCTGCCAGTTATCAAACTATTATCAATGGTCTAGAGCAGGAGTTCTTGGCTTTTGAGTTAAGGACCCCTTTGATAGTCTTACCTGTAGGGCCCCTTCTCAGAAGCATATTTTTGAATACATAAAATACATAGGATTACAAAGGAAATCAATTACACTGAAATGCAATTATCAAAATATTCTTATATCCCATGATGACAACATCTGATGCAGAGATTCAAACAGCCAACTAAAACACTGGCCCTCCTCAGGGCTCACGCAGTTCTTCTGAATTGATCTAGTAATTTTAATTCTGTAACCATAGAATTAGGTCTCTAACTATCTGGACTTTCTTGAAGCATCTTTAGAAAGAAAAAAAATATGATGTGCATATTTTACAAAAAATATTTAATAAAGTAGTTGATGTTAAAAAATTTCTTATTTTATTGTACATTTTTGAAAACAAGTTAGGAAAAAAATGATCTACCTCAAATCTAGGCACCATCCAAATAGGCACATTGTAAAACAACTTCCATCTCTTCTAGTAGCAGGAAGCTCTTGGCTGACATTCCTTTCCTTTGGGCCTCCTGAAGTCACCAGAAGTTTTCCTGTTCATTCTTCCCTGGAGAGCAAACCCCTTTGAAGGCGGCCTCAGCCCTCTGCTCAGTTTATTGAGCTCAGTGACTCATGGCTACTCATGTTATATTTCTCTGCCTGCCGCCTTTTAGTCTTCTCAGGGGGTAGAGAATTTGTCTTCTGATTGATTCAGGCATTGTCACCAGAGATTCCCATGTTATGTGACCTTTTCCAGTTTAGGGCCAGGGACAACTCTTCCCACCCTTCCCAAATGCTTTGGTCCCCAGGGTATTTCCTGTTACCAACACCCCATACTTTCAGAGATCATTGAGAGAAGGGGAAGCAGATGTTGATGTTAATACTGGGTTTGCAAAGGAAAAAAATTATGAATGTCCTTTCTGAGGTTTGAAGAGGGAAGAGTATTATACGTCTTACTAACTTGATTTCTGGGTAGCTAGGTTGTGTGGCAGATAGAATGACACCCTGAAGGCAGAAAGACTCATCTTCCTGAGTTCAAATCTAGCCTTAGACATTTACTAACTGTGTGACCCTGGGCAAGTCACTTTACCCTGTTTGCCTCTGTTTCCTCATCTCTAAAATGAGCCAGAAAAGGAAATGGCTAAATGTTCCAGTATCTCTGCCAAGAAAACCCCAAATGGGGTCATGAATAGACAATAATGATAACCTGATTTCTAAGAATATCTGTGATTGTCACAGGGAACAGGGATTGGATTTGTTGTACTTGGCCCCCAAGGAGAGAGCAAGGATTGGGGAAAGATGGAGATGGAGACTGCAGTGGGGGAGGGTTACTTGCCAAAGGAGTAGTTTGACAAAGTCATGACTAACACCTTTATCATGGGGGATATTGAGTTGAATATGGAAGTGGAAGGTGGATGATCCCAGGACACTTGAAGGTCACTTTGAGAGATGGGACAAGGAATTGAAGAATAAGGCAGAAGAGTCAGTGAAGGAGCTCATCTGGGGAACATCTGGGGAAGGGGAAGAAGTCTCATGAGTAGCTTCCTGTTTCATGTAATTATTCTTGTTAACTAGGTACCAGGTTAACTTGTTCTACATTGCAGAAGGAACACAAGTGTTCTTATCTTTAAATTTTATCAAATTTGGGAAAATAAAAACCATTGCCCCATTCTAGTTGTAGCTTTGAATTTTAGATAACACACACACACACACACACACACACAAATAAAACAAAACTATAAAGTATGTAGGGGCCTGCCTAGGTATATCCCCCAGGTTGGATACCACAGCAATCAGTGACAGTAAAGAAAGTATAGAAAGTGAGATACCCCCTGGATCATGGGAGAAAAAAAAAAGTTCCTGGCTTCTGTCACAGTCTCCTCTCGTTCCATGATCAGGTTCAGGCTTACACTTCTTTCTCCTTTTTTGCACAATCTTTAATTCGGGGTCAGTCCTGTCTCTTCCCTGCTCCTAATAGGCCTCCATTGGATATTGGAGATGATGGTGGTCTCAGCTCTCCTGTGATACTGGTTCCACATTGTTGGGTTGGCCTTGCTTCTTTTCAAGTGCCCCAAAGAATGCTCTACTAGGCCCTGTCTCCCTGTGTAGTGAGTTATCTAGATTGCTTTTGCCCCGAGCTTGTGTTCTGATAATCCAGAGATATCTTCAGGCACCTGATTTTACACAAAGGAAAGTTGTTCAGAGTGTTGACCAGTTACCAATGTATTGGTTGAAGGTGTGGCTGGTGCCCTTCCTCTCCTTCCATCTATTAGCTTTGGGTTTAGTTATCTACTGATGCTATTTATTTATTTAGTTATCCATTCACTTATTTATTTATTTATCTATCTATCTATCTATCTATCTATCTATCTATTTATTTATTCCTTCCTTCCTTCTTTTATCTATTCATTAGTTTATTTAATTATTCATTAATCCATCAATTAATTAATTGATCAATTGATTAATTGATTGATTTGTTTGTTTTTATGAGGCAATTGGGGTTAAGTGATTGCCCAGGGTCACACAGCTAGTCTACTGATGCTATTTAACTTAATCTTCTTACCTCCAACCACTTTCCAATTTTCCTAAATTGCCAGAAGCTTTTCTAGTTTGGCCACTCTACCAGCTTCTGACCCGTTCTGCTTGTCTTCTTTGTGTATATGTCAGGACACTGAAGGAACAATTCCAGAATGGATAGTGAAGTTTACTTCTGATTGTTTTGGGTTTCTTTATAATTGCCGTTTCTGTGGACACTTTCAGATATTCTCCACAGTTCATACAGGAGAGCTGAGTCTCTGTGTAGCCTAGAATGTCCCATCTTCACCGGAAGTCCTAATGAATCTTAGTGCTGTCCTCTGCCCTGGTCAGGCTTCATCTGGAGTGTTGTCTTCAGTTCTGGACACTATATATCAATTAAAGAGACTATTGAGAAGCTTGAGAGTTCCAGAGGAGAGTGACAAGGATGGTGAAAGGCCTTGAGTCCATGTGATATTAGGATCATTTGAAGGACTGAGGGATGGTTAGCCTGCCGAAGGGAAGAGTAGGAGAAACATAGCAGTTGTTTTCAAGTATTAGAAGGACTGGTATGGAGGAAAGATTCAATTCATTCAATTTGGCTCCATGAGTAGAAGCAAGAGCAGTGGATAGTTGGAAAGAGGAAAAACAAACAAACTTCGTAACAATTAGAACTCTCCTAAATGGGAATGGGCTACCCCCAAGAGATGATGAGATTTTCCTCCTCAAAGGTCTTCTGTTGTTTGTCCTTTATTCTCAAAGAGATGTGATGTCATGACTTGCAGTGAATTGGATTTAAATGAGGGAGGGCTGTGCAAGGTCACCAACCTCACTCTCTCCTCCAGAGACATCCAGGTCAATGGCAAGATATACATCAGGACAATTGGAGATGGCCCCAGATAATTAAGACAATTGAGGTTGAGTGACTTGCCCAGAATCACACAGCTAGTAAGTATCTGATGTGAGATTCAAACTCAGGTCCTCCCAACTTCAGGGCCAGTCGCCACCTAGCCTTCTAGGAGAACATAGATGACCGTGAGTTAGGCATACTTCTGTGAGGATTCATTTCTATGTTTATTACCACTGAGATGCTTTACATTCTCAAATTCTGTGAATTCTTAAAAATAAGTTCTCTCCCAGGTAAATAGAATTGTCTTCCCAGGGAATCAGGCACCTCCCTCCCCAACCACTTGTTGGGGATTATAGGGAAGGAATTCTTATTTTTTCAGGTATGATTTAGAATAGAGGCTTCTCTCATCCTTTCCATCCCTGAGAAACTATGATTTTTTTTCCCTCTTATTCAATTCTATTCCTAACTTACGACTTTTCAGTATTTATCCTGTGCAAAAATAGATAAATGAATAGATAAACAAAAAGATAGATGAACAGATAGGTTAAAAAAAACTAGATGAATAAAGTAGAGGAGGCCTCCACCAGTCACGGACGACCGTGGATCAGTCCCTTGAAGAGCCGCAGGCCACAGCGTGGCTGTGCAGTCTGATGTGGGAGCCACAGCTCCTGAGTGACTTATAACCGGTAACTGATGCATCCAGAGTTGTATCTACCCCATGAGGAGTAGTTGGAGTGTCCTCTCCAGGGCTCTGGCCTAGGCGGATCAATATGGTAAAAAAGCTGTTGCCCATGCAGAAGGTTTTCCCTCTCTGCGACATTGGTGGATCCAAAGGAAAGGCAGAGCCAGTACAGTTTGGCACCAGTGCTGCCGCTGCAGGAGTTGCCAGAGGGATGTGATGTCCAACATCCAACTGCCTAAGGGACTCCGGCTCCTGATTTTTCCTCCGTGTTAACTCCCGAAGCCTTTCCCATATATGGGTATAGCTGCAAGGCAGCAAAGGTTTAAAATCAGGGTTTCCTTCCCCTGGGTGTGTTGCCTGCCAAGGCTAATGAGCCCCACCTGCCCGAAGTGACTGTTTTTTAAGGAGCCAGTGACTCGCCTTCGCCCCTTCTCCTGTTAGCGGAAACAGTTCCGCCACGAGAAGGGCAGAAGTTGGGCTTCAGTTGTCAGATGCTATTTGAGACACAGCCATTGGAGCATTTATTAGAGAGTGGGAGCTTATCCCCACTCCCACCCTGGTATGACAAACCTTTGGAACACTAGATGAATACATAAATTAAAAAATAAAAGGAATCTATAGATTTATCTTGCAGGGGCAGGGATGGAAAGAGACACAAGAACAGATATTTTCATTTGGGATATTTTCTAGAAAGTATTAAAATTAGTGATACTAATGCGGTAATGGAAAGCAGCAATCCTGTTTCAAACACATCCAGTAGAAAGGTGAGAGTGACTAGAGAGATTGACAAGATGATAAGCTCCTTGCCAGCCAGGAATGGGTAATAGCTAGATATCTCTTCATGGTGTAAGCTGCCCACCAAGGACCTCTAGGCTCACATGACCCCAGGTTAAATCCTGGGGACCTTTATCCCCCAAAAGGGTCAGGTTGTTTCTCTGATTCTGTACCTGACATGGAACAAAGCCTTAGGGGAGTCTAAAAACCAAGCTTTGGGTTTATACCTAAGGTTGCTCCATGTGTTGGTAACAAGAACCCCCTCCTCTAAGGTATACAGTATATTATATGGATATCAGGTCAGGGACAGCCTTCTGTTTCTCCCCATAGAAAATACATAAGGAGCCAAGAACTGAGAGAGGAACATAAACAAAGGCAGGATACAAAACATCTCAGATATTCCATCACGCTCTTTGTACTTCCTCCTTTTTCCTCCACCAAAGGGAAGAGAAGACAATTTTGTGATATTCCTGGGCCTGTATTATTTAGATGTTCTCATTAGCCAAGGCATGGCTTTATGATGTCCCTTAGCTGTAGGATTATAGGCCAGTTCTTCAAGAAGGAAACCTCCTAAGTAGCCATCGTTTGACTCTGGAATTCCGGAACCCTCAAGGCTAGAAACATCAAATATTTCTCAGAATTACTAGTCACAGACCTGTGATCAAATAAGGAAATAAAATGACCAATAAGTAAGTGAAATCTAATCTCAAGTTGCCATATGCTTTTGTTAGAAATGACCATTGTTGCTGGGGGTGGAGGGTGTTGGGGAAAGAAATTCCCTTTCCCCTTTTTGGAAATCCAGGGGGAGCAAATCCTGGAGCAGAATCTTTAGAGAAATGAAATGGGTGGAATTACTTGACCTCAAATTTCCTCGAGGTCAGAGAGAGAAAGGTTGATGGTAAAGTCCTTCTCCTTGACCTCAGCAAACTAATTACCAGGAGATAGCCACAACCATGGGGATGCTAATCAGAGGAGGATACCATGTGCTAGCAGCAAGATGCCCATTCCTCTGAGCATGTCCAGCTCAATGGGAGACACAAGAGATCCATACTGTGTAAAACGATCAAATGGATGGAGGGAGCCACCAAACCAACCCATGTGTATCAGAAAGCCCTATACACAGGAAACATTTAATACATATTTACTGATTTCACTTGATAATTTAATATTTTATTATATATATGCCTCCACCTTTTAAGAGTTATATGAATAGGATAGGGGCTACCCTAAAGACCTATGATTTCTTCAGTAAAGGGAGCTCTCCGGTGAAGAATTCTTTCTTCCCGTGTGGGTCAGGACCTTCTCCAGTGTTTCTAGTCTTAGAGGTTATTCGTATAGAGTCCAGGGCACTGAAAGGCACTTGCTCAGGTTCATACAGTCAGCATGGATCAGAGGCAAGGCTTGAACCTGCGCCCTCCTGTCTTTGAGGTCAGCCTACTGTACATTATGTCATGCTATCTCTAGGCAGCTAAGTGGACACCACCTTGACATGAGATTGATGATGGTGAAATTATATTTTTGGTGAAATGGAATAGAACTCTTGCACAACTGGTAATGATCTGGGTTAAAGGGTTTGGGGTTTCAGGGAAGCATATTTTCATATGCTAAAGTGAATTGAAATGAATCTTTCTTTTGGATTAGGAAAGTATTTGAAGTTAAAATCTTTGAGTGGAGAAAATGACATGCTTTCCAGAGGGGTTCATTCTATTTACATTTCTCCAAAACTCACACTTAACTCATGTTTATGAGATGAGAATACATTGAAAAAAACTGTTGATCTGCTGTTTGAAGCTTCTGAATGCAGCAGCTTCAATTTTTTTTAAGCTTAACAACACAAGAAATAGCTTACTGAATTCCAACCTAAGGATTAGTCAAGCCTGAGTTGTCTCTAAGAGCTCAATTATATCCCCAATAGTCTTACTGTCCCCTCAGACCCTGCTCTTTGATGACCTACTGTCATTTTCTCCAAAGTTCACAGGCATTGATTTTCTATTTACAACAGAGTCCCTCTGATCTCGCTATATTGAAACATGCTTCTTCTAGGACTTCCTTGTCAGTTATATCTTGAATAGATTGAACACCTGTGTTTAGGAGTAATGCAAGAATTTAAAATTGATTCATAAGGACCTTGTTTATTCCATTTCATGCATGCCTTTTGGATTGATCTAAGAAAGCTTTACCTCCCATCCTGAGGGCAGTTCTATTCTCCAAGTTACTCATATATGGTCTGAGACAAGGCCAAACAGACATCAGAAATTATTTTTAAAATGTTGATTCCATTATTCTAAATAGTGTCAATCAAATTCAAATAAGAAAAGATTATATATAAAACCATAAAATCTAGATTTAGAATTTGTCTGAAAAGGTATCAAATGAATTTAAACAAGATATTTTCCATCTCTATTAAGATCTTGTAAGATTATTTTGAAACAAAAGATATAACTAGATTCAATGGTTCTCTGTTTATTATTAAAGGGTAGTGATAGGGACATGGGACAGCTCAGAGGCTTTTTTTTTTCATTTAGTAGATGAAGCACCAGACCTGAAGTCAGGAAGACTCATCTTCTTGAGTTCAAATCTGGCCTCAGATACCTACTAGTCGTGTGAACCTGGGCAAGTCACTTTACCCCATTTGGCTCAGTTTTCTTACCTGTAAAATGGGTTGGAGAAGGAAATAGCAAAACCACTCCAGTATCTTTGCCAAGAAAACCTAAAACAGGGTCACAAAGAGACACAGACACAACTGACGCAACTAAAATAACTGCACAACAAGAAGATAGGGACTGGACTTGGGATTTCATTGATGTAAACATTGAACTCCTGAGTGACAAAACTCCCTCTACCAAGGCAGGATGGCAACTTTCTGCAACTTTGGAGCTTAGAGAGTTGGCTTCAAAACTCCAGACCGTGGATTAAATGAGATTAAAAGGTAATTAGGAAATGTTTAACAAAATAAATAAAAATACTATACAATATAAATATTGTTAATTTGTGGGTTTCTAGGTCAATGTGAGGCCTTCAGTGATTATTTCTATTTGAGTTTGACACCATCGGTCTAGACCAAAGCTGCTGCTGCTTCTTTTTTGTTTTTGTTTTTGGCAGGGCAATGAGGGTTAAGTGATTTAGACAACTAATAAGTGTCAAGTGTTTGAGGCTGGATTTGAATTCAGGTCTTCCTGAATCCAGGGCAAGTGCTTTATCCACTGTACCACCTAGCTGCCCCAGACCAAAGCTTCTTAAACTGTGGGCCATGACTCCATATGGGGCCACTTAACTGAATGTGTTGGTTGTGAAAAATTTGGCAGTAAATAATTGTGTATATTAATTTATATGCCTATATACTTGGTCATGTAAAAATTTCTCAGTTGAAAAGGGGTAGTGAGTAGAAAAAGTTTAATAAACCCTAGTCTAGAGCTCTGAGAGTTTAAGTGACTTACCCAGTGCTATAGAGTCAGTATATGGGTGCCACTTGAACCTAGGTTTTCCTGGATGCAATATCAGTTCTCCAAGCTAGTCAGTCAATAAACATTTACTATGTGATTACCACATGTCAAATTCTGTGCTAAATGCTCTGGATACAAAGAAAGGAAAAAGACAGTCCATTCTTTCAAGGATTTCACAGTTTAATGGGAAGACAACATATAAACAACTTAAAAAAAACCTAAGAGAGAAAGATATTGAGAGTGAGAAAGAGGGAGAGTGAGAGGGAGAGCAAGAGAATTGAGCACAAAAACATAAAAGATGGAGATGTATTCAACAAAGGTGTTTACCATTGTAATGGGAGATATTTAACAAATCTCTCTCCTCTAAATGGGAGAGGAATTCTCTTTAGATGAAGATGTTCCTTTTTTGTGCCTATGTGCGGGGTATTTTTGGGGGGAGGGGCAGGGAGGAGGGCTCAGTATTTATCACAGTGTCTGATGCATAATAGGTACTTAATAAATGTTGAGTTGACTTAACATCTCAATGCTCTGGCATCTCTGTAAGTCTCTCACTACTCTGTTCAACTCTCTTAGACTATAAGTGGAAGAAAAGATGCCAGCCTGCATTGGTAGAGAGAATTTCCTCATTGGATATTCTCCATTCCAATGAAATTACAAGTCACAATCCTCCCTCTCCTCCTCCCCCTCCCCCTCTCTATAAGATATTGTATTAGGCACTGAGAAAACAAAGCAAATGAAGGAAATAATGAAATAATCCCTGCAGTAAAATAACATATTTTACTAGAGGGAATCTTCATGTATACACATACACATATCTGTGTGTGTATATATATATATATATATATATATATATGTGTGTGTGTGTGTGTGTGTGTGTGTGTGTGTGTGTGTGTGTAGATGATAGATAGATAAGCACAAAATAACTTCAGATGAAGGATTGCAAATGACTGGGCATCAGAAAAGGTCTAATATAGGAGATGGGACTTGTGCCAGGCATCATCAATTCCAAGAAGCAAAGGTGAGGAAGGAAAGGATTACAGTGATAAGACAAAGGCACAGAGAATGGAAAATATGGAATACCTAGCACAGATAACCTAGTGTAGAGAAGACCAATTTAGTTCGAATGTATTTCAAGAACTATCACGTGGAAGAAAGAGTTGACCTGCTTAGTCCCATGTGTCAAAATAAGAAATAATCAATCCATTGACCAAAATGCATTCATCAAGTACTTACATATGATTGAGGACAAAAAGACAAGAAATGCAATAGTACTTGTCTTGAGGAGCGTACAGGATTGCAAAGGGAAACCTTCTACTGATCAGCACTGCTCCGAAGTGAAATGCTTTAGGAGGCATTAGGTTTCCTTTCCCTTTAGGTCTTCCACAGAAATTATATGACCAGTTGAGCATTGTGTGATCACTATGGGTTGGATTAGATGGTCTCCAAGGTCTTTCCCAACTCTCCAATTCAATGACTGTAGCTCTTGCTTTTTATTAGACCATTTTTTTCCTTTCTTTTTTCTTTTTTAGTGAGGCAATTGGGGTTAAGTGACCTGCCCAGGGTCACACAGCTAGTAAGTATTAAGTGTCTGAGGCCGGATTTGAACTCAGGTACTCCTGACTCCAGGGCCAGTGCTCTATCCACTGCGCCATCTAGCTGCCCCAACCATTTTTTTTTTTTTTACCTTGACCAAATCACTTTTCCTCTCTTGGCCATTAGCAAATTGACATGCATTGTGATCAGATATAGATTGGACTAATAACTCTTCCTCTCCTGAAATTCTGTATATTCTCTAGTTTCATTAAGTAAAGGAATACATTTTATTCTTTTTCACTGGCTATTTTTGAGTCCCAGTGTCAGGAGTGATAATATCAGTTGTTGATAATCTGGGATGGGTTGATGAGATGAGATCATGCTATGTAGAATATTTTGCAAACTTCAAAGCATTATATAGTTGTCAGCTATCATCATCATCCTCATGAGGCAACATAATAAACATAGTATAAGGAACTGGCCTTGGAAACGGGAAAATCTGTGGTTGAGTTCTGCCTTTTACAGCTACTGATCTAGACAAATCACTTCAGCTATCAATATCCCAAACAAATCTCTTAGACCATAAATTGTAGAGAAGGTCCTACCCTGCCTTGACAGATTGAGTTTCATCATCTGAGAGTTCTCTATATCATTGAGGTCATAGGTCCAGTCATTTACTTAATTACTGTCATTATTATATAACAGATTATACTAAGCACCCACTGGTCATGGAATGGGCCCTAGAGCTTAGAATAAATTTGCGATATGAAATGTTTTTCTAGTCATATGATTTATTTTCTTGATTCTCCTAAGAGTTAAATTCCAGAAAAAAAAGCCATTTAATGGAAGGTTCTTGTAAGATGCATTCTGATTAATTGAGGTTAACCAGATGGACAGAGTTGAGGCGCCAAGGGAGAAAGTCAGAGACAGGAGCATTTCAGGGTCAGAAAAAAAGGAGGATATTTTACTGCAGATGCGACCTTTGCACAAACACATTGCCTTCTCCCCCACCCTCCCACATCCACACAGATGTGCAGAAAACACCCGCAAACCAGCATAAATGCAATAATTACCATCTGTGTCCTGTGGACACCACAGTCATTTTTTTTTTTTTTGGCCAGGGGTTAAATGAAGAAAACTCTCAGATTGCTCCCATCACTAGATAATTTGGACAGTTCATTTTTCATTCTGGTAGTGACCCACAGCTCTTGGTTTTAGGAATTTGGAATTAAAGTTGCTCCCCTGGCCACACTGGCCATTCCTTGCTGTGCAGGGCAGTCATTCTGAGCACAGGAAGATATCTCTGACAGGCAGAAAAGCTCCCCTCATGCTGAGCTTTCACCTCATCTCCACTGAGATGGAACCTCTAAAGAGCCTTTTTTCTTTGCTCTCCACTAAAAGTATAAGGATGCTGTTTGGCCACCCAGGAGGGATGGAGAAAGGGCATCTTCAAAGGAAAGGTACAGGGAAAAGCTCTATTGGGGAGCCAAATCAAACTTTTAAAAATATTAGCAAGACACCCATAGGTGTGTAATGTGTGTGTGTGTGTGTGTGTGTGTGTGTGTGTGTGTGTGTGTGTGTATCCCTTTGTATTTTCTATTGGTCTTTCCTTTTTATATAGACTAGGTGAGAGAGAGCCTAGCATAGCATAAAGTATATAGAATGGGTCATGAATTTAGGAAGATCCGGGTCCAAATCCCATTTCTGACACAGTGACTGTATTAACCCTGGGCAAATTATAACCCATCAGTGATCTAAGAAACAAAAAATGAATAAGGCAAGGAGAAATAAAGTCACAAGTACTTATAATTAAAGCCAATATATAAATAATAAATACATCACAAATCACACTTAAATCTATGACATACTTTCCTACCAATGCATTCAGTATCTAGGGAGATGGGGTGTGGAGAGGTGCTACATATTTACAGAATCCTTTTGAGGATGCATGTGAATAAAGAAAGTATTTGAGGTAACTGACAACTCAGGAACTATAAACTTCAGTGTCATTTTTCTGTCTCACAAACAATCCATAAAAGTTTCTTGATAAATGTAGCTTTTGTTTAACGATCTATTGATAAACTGTGTTCATCCATACTATGCTTGATTAACACTTCAGTGTGCATAACATTGTATCCAAACTAATCAATTTGCTGAATGACTTCTCTGATTCTCTCATTTCAAGCTGTTTCTCTGCTCGGTTGGATTTAAGCCCTCAATAGGAAAGGAAAAACAATAAACAGAGAGAGTTACAGTCTTTGTTTAACAGTTCTGAAATTCATCCTTTCCCTTTTATTTTTCTGGGTTCATGCTCTAGGTTCTCTCTGAAAATGACTCATCCTTAACTTCAGGTTGTTTCTCATCTTCTATTTATGATCAGAAAAATTCCATTTGTTCCATTACATTGAACAGTTCTGTTTCCAGAGACAATTCTCAAGGATAGTTTTGGTACCAAAAACAAACAAAAAACTTTTGTCTAAGTCCATGTAGATGAGATTATAATCTTGTACCCATCTTACTTATTGATAAGGGGCTTAAGATCTTGTAGAAGACCTTGAACCACTTACATGACTTTAGAGTTATTACTTATTGCCTCAAAAGTGTAAGAAGACTGGGATATGTAGAAACTAGGAACTAAACTAGGAAAAGGGGACAGCTAGGTGGCATAATGGACAGAGTGCTGGGTTTGAAGTCAGGAAATGGCAAACCACTCCAGGATTTTTGCCAAGAAAACCACAAATAGGATAATAAAGAGTTGGGCACAACTGAAAAAATTGACTGAACAATTACAACAAAACTAGGGGAGAAAAAAACTAAAACAGAAAGTTAGCGAAATCAAACCAAAATAAACAATGCAATGACCCTCTTCCCCTCCTCCAACAAAGAGTTGTAGAACATCAGAGAACCATGATGAGAAATTTCAAGCTTTGGCATCTGCTTTGGAAGGAGCAATTCTTAGATCTATATGATGTGATCCATATAGTAGATGATGCCTAATCTTGGCAGTATACAATAGGGCTTTTTTAATGCATAGGGAACAGGAGCATAAGCAAAACCAGGGACACGAGGGCTTCAATGAAGATGATTACTCTTCCTGTATAGTCCCCAATCTTTATGACAGGCCAGGGAGAATTTCCCTGTTATACTTCTCATTTACTGCTCCTAGGACCACTAGACAAATCTCTTTCTTCAAAAAAGCCCCAAGGAGTGTGTGTGTGGGGGAACTAAATTGTTATCTCACTAGAAGCCTTAAAGTGAATTGTCCCTTTTTTCTGGGGGCTGGGTAGATACTTAGATCCCCCTCTTGTTTCTAGAAAGGAAGTCACCACCTCAAAATGCTGCCCCTTATTCCATTCAACCCTCCCGAAAAAAGGGATTTCTGATGGTGGAAAGTGAAGAAGAATTAAGAAGCCTCTTGATGAGGGTGAAAGAGGAGACTTGAAGCTTAACACACAAAAAAACAAAACCCTAAGATATTGACAACTGGTTCTATCATTTCCTGGCAAACAGGGGGAGAAGAAATGGAAGCAGTGTCAAATTTAATATTCTTGGGCTCAAAGATCACCACAGATGCAAACTGCAGCCATGGCATTAAAAGGCGCTTGCTCAGGGGCAGCTAGGTGGCACAGTGGATAGAGCACCGGCCCTGGAGTCAGGAGTACCTGAGTTCAAATCCGGCCTCAGACACTTAACACTTACTAGCTTTGTGACCCTGGGCAAGTCACTTAACCCCAATTGCCTTACTAAAAAAAAAAAAAAAAGAGGTGCTTGCTCCTTGGAAGGAAAGCTATGGCAAATCTGGATGGCTTACTACAAAGCAGAGACATCACTTTTCCAAAATAAGGTTCATATAACAAAGTCATAGTTTTTCCAGTAGCAATGTGAGAGTTGGATTAAAAGGGAAGATGAGCAGTGCAGAATGGACAGTTTTGAATTGTGGTGCTGGAGAATGTTTTGAAAGGCCCTTGGACAGCAAGGCGATCAAATGGGATACTTCAAGAAATTAATTTGGGCTATTTACTCGGTCAAATACGGAAGTTGAAGCTTAAATACTTTGGCCACACAATAAGAAAATAGGATTCATTGGAAAAGACCCCGGTGTTTGGGAAAGACTAAAGACAAACAGAAAAGAAGACAGTAGGGAACAAGATAGTGCCATGTAAATAATGAATGTGAACTTGGGTAGACTTTGAAGGATAGTAGAGGATCGAAGGGTCTGCTGTGCTATGGTCCACGGAGTCTTGAAGAGTTGGACATAACTGAACAACTGAATAATAATCGCAACTGTAGAGGACTTGTTCAGTGACCATGAGTTGTTTTATTGGCAGCAATGTGGAGGGCCCAATCAGTCCTAGATTAGGACAAGAACAAGGCTACTAAGGGCCTCCCTTTTCCCTTGAAAAACTATGTTGTACCCAGTGAGCCCCTTCTCATTCCAATAATTCTGGTTTTTGAAGGTCCATTTCACTTCACAGAGTCACTACTGCCCTTGTTGTACCAAATTAGCTGCTATTAAGATGGTTGGTAATCGCTGATGAACTGTTCTCCCTTTAGTGGGTATAGCCCACTGTTAATGGTTGTGTTCACTCTGCAGGGGCATATTTCTGCCCACTAGTGGACTGTCTATACCACCAGGACCCACTTCCATTGCTCTTGAAGCCTGCTCCATTATCCACTCTGCCAGGGTCAACTGCTATACTTGTGGGCTGGGATTTGAGAATTACTGTAGTCACTACCATCACCTCCCACTGCCTATGACAACAAAACAACTGCCCCACTTGGGGTCAGAACTCTTCTGCCCTGTGCTAGGCCAAACGTTACTTATGGTGGATCTGACTCTGATCCCCCACGATGGGACAAACATTGCTGTGAGCCTGGGTAGCCAGTTCTGGGAATTAACTCTCTCCACTGCTCTCCTTGGTCAAGCCAGGTACTTCAGGACAAATTGCCATGCTTCTGGCACCCTAGCTGACACCAAGTTCAGAAGCCACCATGCATGGTGTCTTAAGAAACTCCAAGAAATACTGAATGTTCCCAATAGGCCTTGAGTTTCTCTTCCTGTCCATGGTCATCTTTTAGAACATAGGAAATTCTTGCTGTTGCCAATCTCACCACTAGGGGCCTAGGAAGTACCAATAAAACAGAGTTGCTAAGCTGCCATCAGGGTCAGGGATATCCAGCTCAGGATTGCCCATCTCCGCCATATACAAGCAGTGATCATTTCTGCCAAGGTGGGTTAACATGCCTACAGCCTGCACTCTTCAGGGTCACCTCCCTGAAATTCCCAGAGGCTAGAAGAGTAATAGGTCATAATTCTTGAGTGAGAATATAGGCTGTCTCTCTTTTAAACTTTAAAAATATGATGCAGCACTCCTGTCTGCAGCAAATTAATGAAGGAACAATTGGTGAATTTGTCCACAACCTCCATTCCATAAAGTACTCTGAGTTCCTGGAGGGAATCAAGCATTGTTCTTCCAGCTACCTCTCAGCAAATCCATATGGCCCAAATCCCAATTCCTTTCCAAATGTCACATAAAAAAGGCACAAGCAGTTCCTCTAACACAGCTTTTCAGACTATCTCAAAATTCTAGGTGAGATAGAAAGGGACTGGCCTAGACCCTAGAACTAGGCCTACCAGCTAATGGCCCTTGATACCACCATCAGCCCTCAATATAAGAAAATGTACAAATTCAAATTCAACCACCAACCATTCACTGTAGTATTTCCAAGTATACTTTTCTTTCTTTCTTTCCTTCTTTCTTTCCTTCTTTCCTTCTTCCTTTCTTTCCTTCTTCCTTCCTTCCTTCCTTCCTTCCTTCCTTCCTTCCTTCCTTCCTTCCTTCCTTCCTTCCTTCCTTCCTTCCTTCCTTCCTTCCTTCCTTCCTTCCTTCCTTCCTCCCTCCCTCCCTCCCTCCCTCCCTCCCTCCCTCCCTCCCTCCCTCCCTCTCTCTCTCTCTCTCTCTCTCTCTCTCTCTCTCTCTCTCTCTTTCTTTCTTTCTTTCTTTCTGTGAGGCAATTGGGATTAAGTGATTTGCCCAGGGTCACACAGCTAGTAAGTGTCAAGGGTCTGAGCCTGGATTTGACCTCAGGTCCTCCTGAATCCAGGGCCGGTGCTTTATCCACTGTGCCACCTAGCTGCCCCCTAAGTATACACGTTTTAAAGACATGAGCAAGTTCTCACTAGGCTTTCATTGATTCTTGGCCATAAATAGTTTTCTTCCTAATCTCCCAGAGGTGAGGTATAATTGAAAGTAAGTGACACTTATCTCTAGAAAAATCACCAGAGGCATATAAGCCAATCCAGGCTTAACTTCCTCTGCACTTTTCGTCACCCCCTTCAATAAGATCATCTAATCTTGCACAGTTACACTGATTATTCTGGGCTGGGCCTGATTTAGGCTCATCTCCTGATGGTTTAAGTCTGATTTTGGAATAAAATGAGTTACATGTAGGCCATTCAGAAGTTAACAAAAGGAATTTTACTTAGCCTCCACCCTATACTATACCCACTGTCTCTTTGATTTAAAACTCTTGGTTCTCTACCAACTTGTACAGCCCAACATTGTGGGGGAAAGTTATTCAATAAGCATGTGTACTAAGGATACTGTGAGTTGATTCAGCTGAGGGGAGCTCTCCTGCCTTTGACTTCTCCATGGTGGTCTATGAGCCAAGCATTAGAGAGAACCTGGAGCTCCTCAGAAATGTTTTGTGGCCAGGGAACAAAGAAGTGAGTCCAATCTTTCATTTCTCTAAATGAATTGAGTCTCAAGGATAGATTCAAACCTTTTTTTTTTTTCAGGGCAGTGGGGGGTAAGTGACTTGCCCAGGGTCACACAGCTAGTAAGTGTCAAGTGTCTGAGGCTGGATTTGAACTCAGGTACTCCTGAATCCAGGGCCAGTGCTTTATCCACTGCGCCACCTAGCTGCCCCCCTACTTTTTTTTTTTTTTTTTTGCAGGGCAATGAGGGTTTAGTAACTTGCCCAGGGTCACACAGCTAGTAAGTGTCAAGTGTCTAAGGCCGGATTTGAACTCAGGTCCTCCTGAATCCAGGGCCAGTGCTTTATCCACTGAACCACCTAGCTGCCCCTAGATTCAATACTTTTTAAGGAAAAACTAGGTTAATTGTACTTGGGCCTAGATTGGAGGGAGAACGTGGGATTAGGATATTCCCACCAAAATTTTCCTTATCTGATGGAATTTCTGTCCAGAGATTAGAAGGAAGCTTCCTTCTTCCAGCCCAGGCTGCCATGCCCCATGTTTCATCAATGTAGCATTCTCCTTGCAGCACATATCTCTCTTCTTACCTCCCTATATACACTTGGTTTTTTGTGTGACTACCACCCTACCTCCCACTGTACTATTATCTTCTATATTGTCACCTCTCCATCAGTTTTGCTCTAGGTGAAAAGATCTCAAATTCTTTTTTGTTTTGTTTTTTAGGTAGTGTGCATGCCTAATTTATTGAGAACTGCATGCTTACAGAGAAGATTGGTCTTAAGGACACCTAGGGAAGAATCTGCCAGAATATACACTACTGTGTGCCATCTACTGCTCTGTTGCTTTTTATATGTTTCACACTGATGAACCTCTGTGAACGGAGTAAGCCTCCTTCTCATTCCAACATTTCTTTTCTTTGAGGATGTATAGTTTTTTCTTGTATGGACACCAATTTGTTGCCATGTAGTTTCTGGTTGAAACTGCTGCCCTAGCAACCTCCTCCCTCAGCAGTTCAGGAACTCCATCTTTGATTCACCATTCTTTCTTTTAAGGGTATAGTTCACACCCTCCCCCCCTTCTCCCCCTCCCCCCCATGAACACTCACTCCAAGATATAGGGTTTTTTGTGTTTGTTTTGGGTTTTTTTGGTTATAGTCTTCTCCAAAATGAAAACTCATGCACCCCACTGTTGTGTTTTAAATTTTTTTCATAAGTAAGCCAGGTGACACACTTAATTATTTATATATTTTCCCTCATAAACCATGAAATCTTTTTCCTATGAATAGATATACAGTCAGTTGGAATGCTGGGCTTTCGTGGGAAATATGTGTTTTTTGAAATGGGATAATTTGTGAGGATGTGGGAATAAGGAAGAGGAGGCTGAAAATCCTCAGCAGTTCAATCTTGGTACTGCTAGTGTTTATTTCTACACTCATCATCCAGTTCCCTTCAACAACAATTACAACCCAAGCATCACAAGCAACTGAAACTTTTCACCAAGTATGTATGCTCATGGGCCATGACCTAGGGAGCAAAGGTAGTGGAGGTGAGATTAAAGCTTCCTGCCTAACCCCCAGATGCACTTTTGGGCTCTGGGCCCTGTGTTACTGAACCTACAATTTGTCCCTCCAACTGTTGTGACCAGGACTGGCAGGGGGACAGCTCAGACTAGATTACAATCAGGTGGAAGGCAGGAGGCAGAAATGAAACTGGCCCTAGGGTGTGGAAATTTATTTTGATTTGGGAACCCTACCTTTAGGCTGAGATCAGAAAGCCTTAGGCCCTCAGGGTCTCTTCTGTGTGGGAGGGGCTGGTGCCCCTCCCCCTCTGCTTCAGCTGAGCCAGAAAGCTGTGCAAGATGCTGGGTCAGACAGCTGCGGGGAAGAAGCCCCCAGCTCCCTCTGCCCTGAGCAGAGGTATCAGAGATGCTAGGCTCTGGCGTGGCCTGTGCTGGGGCCTGTGAGGCTCCAGTGCAGCGCCCCCCCCCCCCCCCCCCCGCCACCAGCCGCAGCCCTGACTGGAGGATTGCCTTGGTCTTTGGGGGCACAGGAAGCCCCAAGATTTGAGTGGAGAGAAGAAAAGGTATATATAGACCTTAGAGTTAGACAGCAAGGGGTTCAGACTGACGAGATGAGGATGGACAAGAAGAGGTCAAGAGGCTGCTGAGGAGATGGCAAAGGTTGGAGAAGACAAACAGGGGGCTACAAGGATGCAGGAGAAGATGAGAAGGACTAGGAGCAGGGAAAAGAGAGGCCGAAGGGCAGACTGATGGAGCAGACAGACAGAAGGTCGGTGAAAGAGAAACACAGGGGTTCCGTGGTGGCAGTAAGGAGAGGAAAGTTAGAAGCAGGGGGATTTACAAAGTGAAAGGCACTCAGAGTTAGAATAAAGTACCTGATTAAGTACCTAATAAAGTCCTTCCTGATTCCAGGGCCACTGTGCTACTTAGCTGCCCCAGGATCAAAGATAAAGACACAGTATAGTCCAGGCTTGAAGAAATAATTGACCAAATATACATGGGCAAGGCAGGAGTGAGAAAAAACCAAAACAAAAACAGAAGGCTGCTGATAGCCTTATAGTCAGTGAACCAGAGATAAGAAAAAATATTCTTGGTCCCATTTTCTCTGTTTTCCCTATTCTGGTCCAGTGCTTGGATGCATCCTCTCCCCATTTCACTTTAGAGGGAATGCTTTGGCACTGTCCTCATAGCACTCCAGAAAGAAAAGCTTGGAAGGCAAGCAGGAAAAGGGCAGGGGCCAGGATGGGGGGACAGTTCCTCATGTTGAGAACATTAAAATTTTTTCCTCATGTTTCTCTTCTGTCTAATAAATCATGTTGCTACGGTCAGTTGGGTGCATGGAGGTTACTGAATGAGTGAGGAAATTCTAGATTCAGGATGGGAGAGCTATAGATTTCTATAGATCTATAGAAATCCATAGATTTTCCCATATTTTTCCAATAATTCAAGCCCATATTTCATTACTTTGGGCTATATTTAGAATCTTTCCATTCAGGAATTTAACTCACCTACCTTAAACCCTGCACACTGCCCACATCCCCCAACACACACATCAAAAACAGTATGACTTAGGATGGGAGACTTGCAAATGTACAACAGAGAGGAGGATCACTCATGTGCATCTGAAAAATTCTGAGGAAACAATTTGGGTGATGGCTTGAGTATAGCATCACCCGCTGCATAAATCTGACATTAAACTTCTTGACTGGGTAATTAATACAATTGCATTCTTCCTTTCCGTTTGCATAGCTACTATCTTAGTCTAGGCCTCATCAACTCTTTCCTGGACTATTATAATGCTGTTGTTGGTATTGCTCCTTCACTGATCTCTCTACTTTAAGCCTCCACCCATTCCAATTGCCGTTCCACACAACTACGGAAATGATTTTCCTTCAAAGCATATCACCTCTCTTCCCCATCCCCCTCTCAATAAACTCTAATGGTTCCCTATTGTCTCTGGTAATCAAATAGAAATACTTTTCTTTGGCATTTTAAAGCTCTTAACAATCTAGCTCTTTCCTACCTTTCCATGTCATATCTTATGCATTATCCTCCTACAAGTCTTCTGTGATTCAACCATACTGGTCTAATTGCTTTTCTGCAAATATGTTGGTCTATCTCCAATCTCCATGTTTTTGCACTGGCTGTGCCCTAGTATCTGGAACATACCATTGTTTCAACTCTGTCTCTTGGGATTTCTGGTTTCCTTCAAGACTCAACTCAAGTGCCAATTGCTTCAGGAAGTCACTCCAGATGCCTGCAGTTCCTAATTCTGTCCTTTCCAAACTATGTTGTATTCAACTTATGTGTGTGTTTCCTCTCTTGTTACGTAAGCACCTTGAAGTCAATGCCTATTTTTCCTTGTTCTTTCTATCCCTAGCAATTATCACAGAGCCTGGCCCATAGTAATCACTTAATAAATGATTATTGATCAATGCATTGTTGATACTTACTTTGTATTTGGATAAGAGAGGTATTTGTAAGCTCTAGTCATTTCCAAGAGCAATAAGCAGAGAGGTCCTTTCAAATTTTGTATTTTGCTCTGTCTCTCTGAAATGAAGGTAAGAGAAATATTCTTCCTTATTTCCGTAATTCAAGTTTCTTCATTTAGTTTCTCTGAGTTTTTTTTAAATAGAAGATTCTTTGCCAAGATGAATTTATGACCTGGATTACTCTGGAAGTGAGTAATTTGCTTGTTTTCTTGCATAAAGTATATGAATCGGGATCAGGGTGGCACATTGGCAGCATTTTCCATCGCTTATCTTAATCCACGTTATACCATGACATTTCTTTGTTTTCCTTAAAATGTTTAATACTAAAATGGTGAATGAAATCATGCTTGGCTGTAGGAAAAATTGTGACTGGCAGTCATCGTTGGGATTATGATTTGGGTTCGCTTTATTGAAATGAATCAGGGAACATTGATATTATAGGTCAAAATTTATGGTTTAGAGTTTATTGCAGGAATTGATTCCTAATTTAAGAAGTGTGCCTAAGCATTTTCAAATAAAAAGAATAAGGCTGGTTTTTGTTTGTTTGTTTTTACCCTCTCTCCCTGTGAAAAGAAGGGTATCGAACAACACCCTAGTGAAACAAATTCAAATTACTAAAATCAGTCCCAAGTTTGGTAATAGGAATGTATCTTTGTGGCAAGACTGCTAAGATAAATATCAATATGCCTTGAGTTGAAAGGCTACAATTTGTACAACCATGTACAGGGCTGGGTTTATCCAGAAGAAAGTTTCTTGAATAAAAGAACATTTTTTAAAAAGATCCTTTTTTTTGCCTTCAGAGCAATGAGTGTTAAGTGACTTCCCCAGGGTCACACAGCTAGTAACTGTCAAGTGTCTGAGGGCAGATTTGAACTCGGGTCCTCCTGAATTCAGGGCCAGTGCTTTATCCACTTCACCACCTAGCTGCCCCCAAAATCATTTTATTTTAAAGCACTTGCTATATACCAACTGCGTGCTAAGTGCTGGAGATATGAATACAAAATGGATATAATCCCTGTCCTCAAGGGGCTTATATTTTAGTAAGGGGAGACATTATATAGAGGGGTTGCTTGGGATGAGTTAAGGTCTGGGAAGTCACAGAAATCATGGATGGAATATAGGGTAAGTAATTCATGGACACCCCCTTTTCAAAGGCAATGGAAGTGTTGGTTTGTTGCCTTTTTTTTTTTTTAACCATTTGTGTAGAGATGAGATGGCTACTGATTCTGTGAGATAAATGAATATAAAAAGCATTCAGGATATATACAAAATATGGGGGAGGGGTCACTAACAACTACAAGCAGGCAAGAAAAGCCTATTAGGAAAGGCAGCACTTGAGCTGAGTCTGAAAAGAAAGTGGAGGGTAGAGGAGCTAGCATCAGGTTCTTGGGATCTCAACTTTTACCCAGAGGGCTTGTAGGCTTTGAGTATATATACTCAAGAGCTGTAGACCCATAATAAAGGGAAAGGTAAAACCAAACAGATTTTCATTCTTAGCCTGGCATGTATTCCTACCAATAAATTGGCAATTTTCTCGTAGATTGCCATCTAATAATAGCCTTTATAAATCATGTGTAAAATCACCAATGACTGCTATCATTCTGGTAAAAGGAGAATAGCAGCCTGAGTATGTCAACTTTCTTAATGACTATATTCAATATAGAAAAAAAATAGAATTGGATAAGATAAGGTAAAAAAAAAAGAGGAGGGGAGGGGAAGGGAAAGGACGGGATGGGAGGGAAAGGGAGGACAAGGGAAGGGGAGGGGAGGAGGAGGGGAGAAGAGGGGAAGGCAAGGGAGTTTACAGTATGTTGGATATTAGCAGTTAGGTGGTACAGTGGATAGAGTATGGTAGGTGCTTTATAAATGTTTATTTCCTTCCTCCTTCCCCCAACCAACCAATAGCTAGGTGGCACAGTGGATAGAGCATTGGGACAGGAGACAAAAACACTCATCTTGCTGAGTTCAAATCCAGGCTTAGACACTTATTAGCCCTTTGACCCCTAATCAAGTCACTTTAACTGTTTGCCCCAATTTCCATATCTCTAAAATGAGTGGATAAAGAAATGGCAAATCACTCTAGTGTTTTTGCCAAGAAAACCCCAAATGGTGTCATGAAAAGTCAGACATGACTGAAACAACTGAACAAAGCTGGATATGACAATATATAATTACATATTCTACATTTCAGCTAAACTACCTTACATGATATCTTCTGCCTTGGTAACTTTGCTTCACTTCCCTCCCACTTTTGCTTCTTAAAACCTCTAACCTCTCTTTAGGCTCAGCCCAGATGCCACCTCATAAAAGAGGTTTTTCTTGCTGTTCCTGCTCCTGCACCCCTTCTGAGTTTTTAGTGGCATGTCCTTTGAAAAAAATGCTTTGTATGTATTCTGTATACATTTTGTGTTATAAAATCACAGAAATAGAGGGTTGGAAGCAACCTTAGTTGCCATTTAATCTAACCCAACAGATACACAAAAGGAATCTTTATTATAACATTGCTGACAAGTGACCTCTAGGCTCTATTTGAAGACTTCCAAGAAGGAGAAACTCAATACCTCTGAAGTAGCTCATTCCGTGTTTGGAAAGTTTTAGCTGTTGGGAATTCAGATAGCTTTAATTGTTAGAAAGACCTATGTAATAGATCCTCTCATTTTGGATTATATTTAGATATCTTCTCTGTTCCTCAAGGAAATAAGCAGAAACTTGAGCATGTATATTTATCTACTTTCTGCCTCTAACTATGCATGGCTCATCATTAGGTTGAGTCTCCAGGCCTGGTTACTGAAACAGGAGGAAAATAATGGCTGTTTGGGGGCTTCACACAGGTAAAAGAGGAAGTGATTTCTGGGTACTCAGCCTCTTGGCTTCTGGCTGCTAGGCAACAAGATGTGATTTCAGCCAAGGGAGGAAAAGGATGACCATCTCTAACTTGGTGTAAGGACAGCAGGGGTTGCCATGGCCGGTGGGAAGGGGAAATTCAACTAGCTGGGCTTGTCCTAGGGCACCTTGCTATGTTTTCCTCTCCTGTGTGAAGGTGAAAAGAACTGGAAGACCTGAAACTTCTAGTGAGAAGCAATAGCAATTCTCTAGCTATGACTGGAGAAAGTGCAGTTGATTGGCAGGAAGGAAAGAGATGCTATCAGAGAGAAAGTCAGCCCACTGCAAAGGATATTCCATTTGGTATTTGATTGGACTGGGCTCTGTGAAAATGAAATGTAGAATGACTAAAGAGCCTTGCAAAGAAACTGTGTTCAGAGGCTTGAATGTTATCATCCCCGCTGATGGACTAAAATAATTATCCAGTGATAAATTACTGAATTCTTTCATAATTATTCTAAGATTATCACTCAGGATTCCATTTTCTGTATGAGAATGAACTGCATGAGTCATAACTAGTTTATAATTATATATGGGTTGGTTGGGAGGGAGAGGAAGAAGGAAATAAGCGTTTATAAAGAACCTACTATGTACCATGCATTGTTCTAAGCATTTTACAGATAATATCTCATTTGAGTTTCACAACAACTCTGAGAGGTAGCTACTGTTATTGTCCTCATTTTTACAGCTGAGGAAACTGAGGCAAACAGAGGCTAAGTGACTTGCCCAGGTTAACACAGCAAGTGAGTGTTTGAGATTGGTTTTGAACTCAGGTTTCCCTGACTCCAGACCCACTGGTTTATCTATTGAGCTACCTATGTTCCTCAAGAAGGAAACTGGGTACCTTTTTATTTGTCACTGATTACTGTAGAAAACACTAGCCTTTCAGCAGCTCATTACTATTTCTAGAATTAGCAACTCAATAAGATGGAATTTTCTTTGGGAATCTGAGGTAGAAAGTGGACTAGTCATTTGACTATTATAAATACAAAAATAGGTGCAGCTAGGTGGCACAGTAGATAAAGCACTGGACTTGGATTCAGGAGTACCTGAGTTCAAATCCAGCCTCAGACACTTGACACTTAATTAGCTGCGTGACCCTGGGCAAGTCACTTAACCCTCATCGCCCTGCAAAACTAACTAACTAACTAAATACATACATACAAAAATTAAAACTAAAAGCCATATGAAGAAAGACACTATCTGCATGCAGAGAAAGAACTGATAAATAGAAGCATGTAGAGAATATTTTATATATACATGTACATACATGGGTATACACATGGGGGTGTATATGCACATACATGTAAACACATGTGCATGTTTATTTATGTGCAGATATAAATATACCAACATATACATATGCATGCATACATACACACATACATACATACATATATACACCTATCTAATGGTAGCCATTTCTAGGGCAGGGTCGGGGGAGAGAAGAAAAAAGGGGGAAAAGAAATTTACATGAAAACTTTATTATATATTTTAAAAGAATAGCAAATTATACATAATAGATTTGCATTTTGACATACAATCATTTTTTTTACTATACTATGTTATGGAAATGCTTCTTTTATTCCTAAATTTAAAAATAAAATAAAAAAAATAAGAAAGAAGGTGGACCACACCATCAAGGAGTGCAATCCCTATTTTGGGAAGTTAGTCAATCATTCCATGTCAGATCACAACGACAGGTAAAGGACAGGGATTGGTGCAGATTCTCAATTCCTGTGGCCCCAGCCAAGTGGTGATGGCTAGCATTAAATTTGCCTCTTTGAAATTTCTACCCATTGTTCCTAGCCCTTCCCTGTGGGGCCAAGCAAAATTAGTCTGATTCCTCTCCCTCAAGACAACTCTGTGGATACTTGGAGATTTACCATGATCCTTCAGAGTCCTTTCTTCCCTAGGCTTAACATTCCTAATTACTTCTGAGCTTCACAGGACAAGAACTCAAGTTCTTTTCATCCAGTCAGTCAGTCAGTAAATATTTATCAAGTACCTACTAAGTCCCAGATACTTTGTTAAGCACTGGGGATTCAAAGGGAAAAGGTAGTCCCTGCTCTCAAGGAGCTTACAGTCTAATGGGTCAGTTGCCCTGGCTGCCCTTGTTTGGATTCTTTCCAGCTTATTAAAGCCCTTTTTAAGCTTGGTGGCTGCAATTGAGCACAAAATCTACAACTAATGCTCATGGCCTGTGATCTCAAGTCCCCTTGCCATCTTGCTCACCACAGGCATATGCAGAGTGCAGGTTGAGTACCTTGCCCATGCATGACTATGCCAGTAACCCTCTACTGCACATTCTCTACCTTGACCCATGTTTGAGTACAATCCTCTAGACATAGTCTGACAAGGGAAGAGGACAACACTACTGTTCTTTACCTAGTCCTAGACTATAGTCTCTCTCTTTGAGCTTAAAATTTTATCGACCTTTTGGCAATCATTATTTTGATGAGTCATACTGAACTTGTGATCCACCAAAATCCATATTGTCTAGCCGTGTCTCTCCCATCTTGCTTGACCTTTGACCTTTAACATTCAAATTATGTCCTGGGAGAATTTCTCATGGTCATGCTTCCTTCTCTCTCTCTCTCTCTCTCTCTCTCTCTCTCTCTCTCTCTCTCTCTCTCTCTCTCTCTCCCCCCCCTCCCCCCCTCGCTCCCTCCCTCTGTCTCTGTCTCTCTCCTAACTCTGGTTCCAAGTTTTCTTCTGTGAACATCTGGAGAGTACAGGCATCCATGACTCTCTTCAGAAAGCCGTTATTGATGGCTAATCCTACTTCAGCATGTGTGCTCCTTGCTGGATAAAGTTGTTACCATCTGCAGCCATTAAATCAGCCAGCTTTTGAACTTTTTTTTTTTAATTCCCACTCAGCTGGCTGTCTTAATGAGCAATGTATGTAAAATCAATTGGATTAGTTACACAATTGATTCCATTTTCCCATGAAGCAGGCTGCAAACACCTGATTAATCTTTTGTCAAAATGGTGGGGATTGTTTTGTTTTGTTTTGAATCTAGGGCTTACCATAATACTGGGAAACTAGAGTCTTTACCCAATGAATTTTCCCTATTCAGGCCTTAAGAAATGTGCTTAAAATAGGAGAGTGCTAAGGACCCTTGGCTATACCAGTGACAATCATTGGCTACAATGAATGTATCACATTTCTATATGAAGCATGAGCCAATACATCCATTTTCTTCCTTCTTGCTTTCCTTCCTCTGTGACCAATGAGATTAAGAACCCATCAAGGAGAAGCTATTTTCACTGAAGTCCATAGCAAAATCATGATGTGGAAAAAGCCCTAGTGGTAAAATCAGAAACCAATCCCTTTGTGTCCAACCTAATGGAATCTTGCGGTCTGAGTTCCCTTTGGTCAGACTTTGGTCCATTTTCTAATGAGTCTTTGTGAACAATGTCTACTTTCTACACATGATGTCTGCCAATCCTGCATACTTTTATGGACAATGCTTACATTTTGGAATGCTTGCCTCTCCCCATACAAGTGGATCATCAATTTACAGTTATAAGGGACTTTAGAATCAACCAAGTCCAAATCTTTCAATTTAGACTAGAGGTTAAATAACTTATTCAATGCCAACAGCTGGAAATGACTGAACCAGGATTTGATCTGAAGACCTCCGATCCTAGAGCAAGCATGCCTTCCCCTGTACCACACTGCAAACCTGACAGGTTTGGCCTTTGACTGGAGAAGCTTTTGACTCCTAGGTCAGCACAGTGGCTTTGTGCATACTTTTGGAGGTGTTTGAATAATATGAATTTTCATCTGTTTACAAGACAGGACATCCCACTATTATTAAAAAAAAAACCTGCTTTGAGGCTGAATAACAAGACAGGCCAAATAGAAAAGGACTTTGGAAGAAGCCAGCTGCATGTATCTGCTCATGAACATGTGTCCTGGCACAGAGCTGGGAATTGTGAGTCTTTTCAGGAAACATGGGTTCCTGGTCTTGGAACACACATTGCTGGCATCAGTAACTGAGCAAAGGTTTTGCAGATTCCCATGAGAGGAACATGCTGGTTCTGAGATGTAGAGGAAAAACAGCTGAAAATCAAGGGATAACTTTAAAAAATATATATTTTTCAGGAAAAAAACATTAAGGACTGGATGAGGATAAAAATAGAAATCAATATTTCATAATTATTAAGATGTCTATTCTTCTTATTTTTTTTTACTCTGTGTAAAATAATACCACATTGATCTGTTTGCTTCCTAAATGAAGATGGCCTCATGTGTGACTTGGTGTAGAGACTGCTGGAATTAGAGTCAGGGAGACACAGGTTTGAATGCCACTTCTGCCAATTACTGCAATTACCATGGGCAAACCACTTCCCTATGTCTGATTCTTAGTTTCTTCATCTGAAAATGAGAATGATAATGTCCATAGAACTTGCTTCGTAGGGTTCTCATGGGGGCTCTAATGAGATCATGGATGTAAAATACTTTGTAATCTTTAAGAGGATCATCTAGAAATGCCTTTTATTTGTATCTGAGAAAATATTTCGTGTGCAGTAAATTCAGAAATGTGAAGGAAATCATCATTGAAGACAGAATCCAAGAGCTGGAAGGGAATTTAGAAGTCTTCTAGTCTAGTACCCTGATTTTGCAGATGAGGGAACTGAGACTCAGGAAGCTTAAGTCACATAGGTTATAAATGTCAGAGGTGAGACTTGAACTTAGGTCCTTGATTCTAGAGAGAGTGTTCTTCCTACTGGTATGAGCAAAGTCAGAAGACTTGGGTTTAAATCTGATGACTTGTGTGATCTTGAGGAAATCTTTGCACAGTAGTTTGTGACAATGAATTATGTGCTTAAAATACCAACTCACAATATCACCTATAACACAAAATTCCTCCTCTTACTCATTGGGACCTAGGAGTGACCCCAGGCTTTTACACATTCTGTTGTTCATTCATTTCAGTTATGTCTGACTCTTCTTGACCCCATTTGGAGTTTTCTTGGCATAAATACGGTAGTAGTTTTCCAATTTCCTTCTCCAGCTCATTTTACAGATGAGGAAACTGAGGCAGATAGAGTTAAATGACTTGTTTAAGGTCACACAGCAAGTAAGTGTCTGAAGCCATATTTGAGTCTTCCTGACTTCAGGTCTGGCATTCTATCCATTGTGCCACCTAGCTGTCCTGGGTTCTATAAGACTGGAAATGATTCAAGTCCAATCCCAGCCAACAGTCGACTATTCCCATTTTCTGAGGATCCATTTAGCTAAGAATGGGGATGATCCAGTGGTAGAGTGGCCACTAGCCAATGAATTATAGATCATGGCAACCAATGAATTAAAGATTAAATGCAGAGGGGATCGATTCTGTGCAGCCATCAGTGGAAAGTGTGGCTAGAGAGCACATTTGTCTTGGGCTCTCATACTCTCTGGAAGAAGATGAGATTTTGGAAGGATTTGAAGAAAGGAGGAACCCTACATTAGGATCCTAAGTCTTCAGGGTTTAAAGAGAACCCCAAAAGATTATCTAACCCAACTCCCTAACTCACAGATGAGGAAAATAAGACTCAGAGACAGATCCTAGAATGAGATTCAGCATTGGAAGGGACATTAAAAGTCATTAAGTCCAACTCTCTCATTTTACAGATGAGAAAACTGAGGCTGAAAGAGTTTAAGCAGCTTGCCCAAGACTATATAGCTGATAACTGTCTGCTTTACATAGTGGTGTCCCCACCCCACAATATCCAAATGAAGACAAACCCTAATATTCATCCCAGTTATACACATAGATCATGAACCAGCTGCTACCAGTATCTGTTGTAATTATACACTCATTCACAGCAGCTGATTTTGCTATTTGGGAATTTTGTGGCTGTAATCATAACTGCTTTGGACTTCATTTTTTTCAATAATCTCTGTCTGTCTGTCTGTCTCTCTCCAGAAGCAGATTTCAAATTTTGTGAACCATTAGAGTAACATTTAAATTGTTGTATTTATGAATTATGGCAGACAGACCTTGGAGGACTGAAATCCTGTGGGACAGTCCATCCCAGAGATCAGATAGGCAGGATTTCTCACCTAATGAGAGAAATCCTGGTGATGGCATGATATAATATGCAAATCACGATGAAAATGTGCAGCTGTTACTTCTTCATTCCTAAAATCCAAATGTTCTTTATTCATAAAACATGTAGAGTCCAAATGCTTTTGTCTAATGGTACCAGACTTTTTTTTTTTTTGGAGTCAGCAGAAACTGAATTTGAGAGCAAAAAAAGAATGTATTCTCGTTATGTTCCCAGGATTATATATCCCTTCCTATTTGACTGTAGCTAATTGCGAAATCTTTCTCTTTCCATTTTATGAGAAGATTTCTTGGAATCAGACAAAGCCTAAATATGCAGAGAACTGGCTTTTGGCTATACTCTCAAAAAACTCAGCATTAGATTGTGGAAACCTCTGAGGGTCCCATGACCTTCCTTGCATAGAGACTAGTACAAAGTGGAGGCAATGAGGTTATAGTTTCCCCTCATGTACCTGGGATCAATTCTATCCCATTAAAAAAAAATTCTTTGATCTGATAGCCCTGGTCAAATGCCACTGTAGAGTCTATCTGGCTTCATTTTATTCCCACCTTCTTTCAGACAAGGAGGTTGTTTTTTTTTTCCCCCTTGGGTGTGAATCATTTTGTCATTAAGGGAATATTTGACCTTTTAAGACCTAGTTGCCCCCTTAGGTGGGGTTGCCCCAAGGAAATTTCTCTTTCCATCCCTGATCATTTCTTTGGCTTCTCTCCTCCCCGTCTAGTTCACTGTGGGAACTCCAGTCTGCCTTTCCCTTTGAACAGCTTGTGGATATCTAGGGAGAAAGATAGGCCTTTTAGGCTAATTTGTGAATCTGTGTTGGGGGGGGGCAGGGAGTGACAGTTGTGAGCACAGCCTTTATAGTATACCTAATGTGCAAAAATAAAAAGAATGGATTGGCTGGGCATGATTAGAGAGGGGTAAGTGATCTGTCCCTGGATTCCCAGCAAGAGAGGTTGAGAGGCAGACAAAAAAGCTTCCCACCTGGCCATGCTGTGAGTTGACTGCCTGGAGACAGGGATTAGAACCCTGAGGCAGAAATGAACCAGATGGGTCCTGACCACCATTGACTTTAACAGGAAAGCAAGAAGGAAAGCGTCCACTGGGTCTGCTCCAACAAAGGCAGAAAGCTTAGTCTTCAGGGGTCGTTGTCACAAGCTTGGTTTTTCAGGCTGGAACCAGTGGGCAGGCTCAGGCTTAATCAATGGCCCCCCTGTGGTTTCTACCATCATGCTGGACCAAGGCCAATTGGAATGCAGAGCCAAGCCTGCAGTGGTGAATATCCCTCTTTGTTTTCCATCTTTTCCATTCATTTTGTCTTCCCTTGAGAGAGGCACAGGCAGATAACCTGACAGGCGTGCTAGACAAGTGTTAAGGGTTTCCCAAGGTTTACACATAGGTAGGGGGCCCAGAAGGTAGCCTGATTTGCAGTAGTTAACAGGGGAAGCCAAATTGGCTTCCATTTGTCAAAGGCTTGGAGCACAAAGTCATCAGCTGCTCCTGATATCCACAATGACAACACCGGCCCTTCTTCCCAACTGGGCTAGGCTGTTTGTGGGCAATAGATAAAACAAAGAGAGCTAGAGACTCAAGTCAAGTCAACAAGCATCAGTCAAGCCTTACTACGTGCCAGGCACTGTGCTAAATCATACAAATACAAGGAGAAAGATAATCCTTACTCTCAAGGAACTCATATTCTAATAGGGGAGATATCACATAGCCTGAAAAAGCAGGTAGTGAGGTGGCACCGGGGCATGGCAAAGAAAGTCTGAGGCATAGCCTGGAGAGGAACAAAGACATAGTTGGCCTTGGTGTCCTGGATGTAGCCATTCCTGGCCAGGGCCCCCAAACCCCATGGGACCCATACCTCTTTTCAGTTTGGGAAGAGAGGAAACTAGCACATCATTCCTCAAATGGAGAGAGGCACAGGGGATTGTATGTATGAACATCGAAGTTATGGGGACATGAGGAAGATGAGGGGAGAAGAAGGGAGCAGTTGCCGTTACCTCATGGAGGGGCATGGGACTGAGGCAGGAGCTAGGGCAGATAATGGTCTATGCTTTCTTTCTGTAGGGCTATGACAGGTGACCGCCATATCTATGGACAAATTGTGAGGCGCATGTATCTGTGTGCGTTCTGTCCCTCACCCATAAGCCGTATCCTTGCCCCAAAATTATTTTATGTTTTTCTCAAATTTATTCTTTTAAAGAATTCAGTTTCCAGATTTTATTCTATTTCTCATAAAAACCTGTGGTCAACCCCACCTTTGTGGGGTTTAGCAATCTAGGTGTTACCTTGATTGTGCATGAAGGCACAATGTTTCTCTCCTTTCTGGCTGAGCTTGGAGCTCAACTCCCCAGCCCATAGAAACACAACCTGTTTCATGACTACCCTTCTAAGTTCAGAATCACCATGATTTTAGGCTTCATGGTATAAATTGACCTTATAGATTTGAGTCCAGGTTACATTAAAGGGAAAAGGGAAGGAATAAGCTTTATATAATGCCTACTATGTGCCATGAACTGTGCTAAACACTTTTTTAAAAAACAAATATCTCGGGGAAAGCTAGGTGGTGCAGTGGATAAAGCACCGGCCCTGGATTCAGGATTACCTGAGTTCAAATCCGGCCTCAGAAACTTGACACTTACTAGCTGTGTGACCCTGGGAAAGTCACTTAACCCTCATTGTCCAGGCAAAAACAAAACAAAACAAATAAAAAACCCCACAAATATTTCATTTGATCCTCACAACAACCTTGTAAGGTAGGTGGTATTAATATCCCCATTTTATACTTGAGGAAATTGAGGCTGACAGATATTAAGTGACTTGCCTATGATCACACAGCTAATAAATGTTTGAGGCCATATTTGAACTCAAGTCTTCCTAGAGGTAACTACGTGGCTCAGTGGACAGAGCCCTACACTCGGACTCAGGAAGTCACCCAGGAAGACTTGGGTCATTCCCTGATAAGGAACAGTCAAATCACTCCAGTATCTTTGCCAAGAAAACCCCATGGACAGTATGGTTTGTGAAGTCACAAAGAGTGCAAAATGACTCAACAACATCATCAACAACAACAACAAGGAGCTTAATAAGCACTTTTTCATTCACGCACATTAATTCAGAAATGAGATTTTAATTTTGGGGGCAGCTAGGTGGCACTGCAGTGGATAGAGTGCTGGGCCCGGACTCAGACTCATCTTCCTAAATCCAAATCTCAGTTTAGCACTTATATGCTGTAGGACCTTGGGTGAGTCACTTAACCCTGTTTGCCTCAGTTTCCTAATCTGTAAAATGAGTTGGAGAAGGAAATGACAAATCATTCCAGTATCTTTGCCAAGAAAACTTTAAATAGGGTCACAAAGAGCCAAACATGACTAAAAAAACAACCAAACCACAAAATCTATGTGAAAATAATGATGTGGGGGTGATAGGCAGTGAACATCTGACCAAAAACCACTTGAGTTGAATCAGACATTATAGAGAAAGCAAAAATATAGTGTAGGCTCTGAAGAGTGTTCACAAGTCATAGCTTCTATTTTATGTTGAAAAAAGGAGAGAGATCAAACAGATCAGTTTCTTTCCAACCTGATTTGACTGTGGAGAACCAGAGTCACCAGTCTTCACATAACACATCACCAGATTTGAAGTAGGTATTATGAGTATGGCAGGAGTCTGGTGTTGGCAGCCAGTGGAGAGTCTAGGTCTCATTTTCTATCTTATATTCAGTAGAGGGAAGTCCAAGGAGACAAACCTAGACAGATTTCCTCTAGGTTGGATTTCCTCAAGTAATCCATATTCTATGAGTGAAAAGATAGTCTTCTAGATAGGAAGACATGCAAAAAAGTCAAGTGAGATTCTTTTTGGCACAGGAGTATTTCTAGGTGGTTTTTCCCCCCATGAGTGTTTGTATCTCTATTGTACTGTCTGTCTTGTACATTGGAATGTGCTATAAACAGCCTGAGGTCTTGGACACAAAAGGTCCACTCATACTGTACTTCAAGCTAGATGATACTTGAGCTCTTTGTGGCATTTTATGAGCCTTTCCCTTTTCTGTTAGCCACTCCTTTGTTGGTGGTAGTGTTAGGACCTGATACACTTAAGCCCCCAACACAGTGATTCCATGGAACTTAGCACATGTAGATAAATGTTTGTGTTTATGAGAGACATACAAGGGTGGGACAGCTAGGGCTTATGTATAGGAACTGTTATGTAAGGGCACATTTCTTACAGAGGGTAGTGCTTTTTCTCCTTAGTTGTCCAGAAACCATTATTCTGAATCTCTTGTGTCTCTAGTGCTCCACTAGCTGGGTGCTTAAAAGTGTTGTTTGTTGTTGTTGTTAGAGGTGGTACAGTAGGGGGCAGGGATGCAAGCCCTGGAACAGGGCAAATAAACTGGGTTTCACACCAGTAGAGGATGGATGGATGGGAAGAGATGTAAGTGGGGATGGGCCACCTTCTATTTTGGTGCAGCTGCGCCTGGAAGACAAAGCCACTGTGAAGCTACAGGATTTCAGGGTTTTCATTGTACCTGGGTAGCACCAAATTAATAGATGCCCTCTCTATTCCCCAACCTCAGTGGGAGGCTCAGTGAGATCCTTATCCTCAGGGTTCCCAAGTCCTGTCACCTTGGGAAGCACCCCTGTTCAAGAAAAGCACTTGTACTTCCCCCAGAGAAACCTGTCTCCCTCCTCAGTAGAAATGAAGGATGTGGAAGCAAACCTCTTTGCCAGGGAAGACCAATCATTGTTCCCCAAAAGCTGAGACCTTAAGACTCCCATGACATTCTTTCCCATTGTCTTTTTTTTGGGGGGGGGGCAGGGCAATGAGGGTTAAGTGACTTGCCCAGAGTCACACAGCTAGTAAGTGTCAAGTGTCTGAGCTCAGATTTGAACTCAGGTCCTCCTGAATCCAGAGCTGGTGCTTTAACCACTGTGCCACCTAGCTGCCCCTCCCATTGCCCTTTTAATTGAAGTTCTGATCATATACTTTCCTGAAAAACAAACAAATCTTGAAGTAGTTTGCCCATGACTCATCTCCTCTCCTTATCCCACATGCCTCTGACATCATTCCCTCATATCTCTTCTATGATCCCTGATAAAGAGGTGGCCCTTGAGCTTGCCAAGGTCCATCTCTCCCTGTTCTCTCTGAACTCATTTACAACCTTTTCTACACTCTTTAGCAGGGTGCCCTTGTCATCCCTATTCTCTCTCCAATCTTTGTTCTTTCACTATTTATGCATTCCTTCCCTACTATCAAGGGGAGGGGGAGGGGAATCAGCATGCATATAGACCTTCCATGAGCCAGGCACAGTTAGACATTTGTTGTCTTCAGAAATTATCTCGGGTGATTTTAGGTGTGGTTTTCCATAGTTCCACATTTAAATAACCCTATTTATAATGTGGAAAGACCGGGTTAGGGGAATTGGGTTTGACTAGGAGTCACCTTTCCTCCATCCTGCCCCTCACCTTCAGGAAAGAAAGCAAATTGTCCTGGATAAACATTTCTTAAGGTTCCTTCAACACATAGAGAATCTAATATTTTTCTAAGGGTTGCTCCAACACATGGGGAATTCAAGTTTTCCCAAGGGTGCCTACAAAACATAGGGAATCCAATATTTTTCTAAAGATTCCTTTAACAAATAGGGGCACTTTAAGTGGAAGTTCAAACTCATCTCTCAGTAGAAGAAGCGAGCTAATATAAATGAAAAGCAAACATTCAAAAAAGGCACCAAAGATATGTGGGTCTCTCTGATGTGGATTAAACACAGATTGTTTGTTTACTCAGGGTTTTTAGGCCAGGAGACAAATTATATTCTGTGATTCTATGGTCCAAAAGGACCTCAGACAATCTGGCTGGACTCACGTCACAATAAGGCAAGCAGTATGTCCAGAAGTAGAAGGAGAAAACATTAACATGGATGAACTCCCTTAATCTGCTCTAGAAAAATGACCAGGTATCGGCGGTCTAAAGATGCAACGTCTGCACTGATCGTAGCACCTTCCATATTTGTAATGAGCACAGTAATAGGGCAGGTTGATCAGTACATAAGTTTCAAACCACAAATATTACCTCAAACAACCAGAATTAAATTGTATAGAGAATATAACAGAAAACAGTTCACTTGTAATCTTAAAGGAAGAATCCCCCCCCCTTTTTTTTTCTAGTCAGTCCCTACAAAATTCAAGTATACAAAAGGAGAGTGATGGATAGAGAAGCTCTCCAATGGGTCCTTGCAAATGTCTAGGGAGACCCAAATATTTCCTAAAGCAAGGCCCTGCAGTGTAGTCTCTCATACATAGATTTGTAGGTTAGATGGGGGGGGGCACGTTGGAGATGCCTATTCTTTCTACACATACAAACCTCATCTCAACCCTTCACCTCCAAGTTAATTCTTTCTGTTTTCACTGGATTTAAAATAAGAACAGATTTTTTAAATTGCAAAATCGTGCAGTTCCAGAAGGCTGTTAGAAAATCTATTTGACCTTCCCTTTTAGAAAATATGTTTGACCTTTTTTCTCGTTTTCTTTCTCTGGCTACCATTAACAAAATCAGATTGGCATTTGGGCTCCCAAGAGAAGGGGACATTTCCTTTCAAAAATCAAAAAGAGACAAAACAAAGAAGTCTGGGAGTAGTGAAGTGGAAGTAAGTAAAAAATGCATCCACAAACTGAAAGACACATATCACAAATGGCATGTTTTTGTGTCAGTTCTCAACCCTTGAGTGGAATTGTTTTGTGAAGAAAGCCTTACATGTGAAAATGTGTGTGTGTGTGTGTCTGTCTCAGAACGCAGAAGACATCTCACTGAAGTTGGCTATATAAATAAAGAAATTTTTCCTCTTGCTCCCCTCCCGACCCAATCTGAACAATGGACAGTGAAAAAGGAAATTATGTCAGTCTTCTGCTGATAGGAATCAGTTTACATAGAGGAAATAGTAAAAATACAATTTAGATGAAAACAAAAGCAACAACGGCCCTGAACTGCCAGACTTCTGGAGGTTTATCTTTACAATTCGGAATAGAAGTGATTTCACAGTATAACTGCATTATCAAAAAACTTAGGTATGCAAAATACTTCTGCACATATACCTGTATAAGTGCCTTAATTCAGTCCAATCCAATCTAATAACCATTATTTTAGAGTGTATTCTCTCCTCACTTCTGCCATAGAGAATCCCTAATTTCCTTCAAAGTTCAGCTTAGTTGCTACCTCCTCCAGGCTGCCGTCCATGACTGCCCAGTCCACTTGCTAGTATTCTCTTCCTCTTTGAAATTTTCTTCAGGTTTAATATTTATCTGTGCCCACAGGGGAATTCAAGCTTCCCAAGAGATGGAATTGTTTAACTTTTTTTCTTGTATCCCAAACAACTGATGCCACTGTTTTGCATATTATAGATTTTTACAAAATTAAATCATAAAGTGTTTTATTATTTTCTACTTTCATGTAAAAATAGTTTTCAACATTTCTTTTCATAAGATTTTAAGTTCCAAATATTTCTCCCTCCCTCCCTTCCTTTGCCCCTCCCCAAGACAGAAAGTAATCTGATATAGGATATATATGTACAATCACATTAACATATTTCTGCATTAATCAGAACAAGAGGAAAAACATCAAAAAAAAAAAAAGTAGAAACAGTCTGGTTCAATCTGCATTCAGAATCCACAGTTCTTTTTTCTGGATGTAGAGATCATTTTCCATCATAAGTTCTTTGAAATTGTCTTGGATCATTGTATTTCTTAGAAGAGTTTATTCTATCACAGTTGATCATCACGCAATATTGCTGTTACTATGTACAGTGTTCTCCCGGTTCTGCTCACTTCACTCAGCATCAGTCAACTTAAGTCTTTCCTGGTTTTTCTGAAATCTGCCTGCTCATCATTTTTTAAAGCACAATGGTATTCCATTACATTCATATACCACAACTTGTTCAGCCATTCCCCAATTGATGGGCATTCCTTAGATTTCCATTTTTTTGCCACCACAAAGAGACCTGCTGTAAATATTTTTGTACATGTGGATCCTTTCCCCTTTTTATGATCTCTTTGGGATAGAGACCTGGTAGTGGTGTTACTGGGTCAAAGGGTATGCACAGTCCCTTAGCCCTTTGGGTATAATTCCAAATTGCTCTCCAGAATTGTTGGATCAGTTCACAACTCCACCAACAATGCATTAGTGATTTTTTTTTTTTACAGGGCAATGAGGGTTAAGTGACTTGCCCAGGGTCACACAGCTAGTTAAGTGTCAAGTGCCTGAGGCTGGATTTGAACTCAGGTCCTCCTGAATCCAAGGACAGTGCTTTCTTTATCCACTGCACCACCTAGCTGCCCCCCCCATCATAAACTTTTTTTTTTTTTTTGGTGAGGCAATTGGGGTTAAGTGACTTGCCCAGGGTCACACAGCTAGTAAGTGTTAAGTGTCTGAGGCCAGATTTGAACTCAGGTACTCCTGACTCAGGGCCAGTGCTCTATCCACTGTGGCATCTAGCTGCCCCCATCATAAACTCTTAATGAATGTTTGTTAAACTGATTTGTAAGTACTGTGATAGACTGTAAACATTCCCTTCTTTCCTTTGCTTGAGGTTTGAACTCTAGTTGTGGACACTCCTTTCAGTAGTGCAGTTTGCTACCCATCCAAGTTTCTTCTTGTGATAATTCACATTCATGTTGCTAGGTGGCACAGTGGATAGAGAAACTGGGCTTCCAGTTAGGAAGCTCTAAGATCAAACTTGACCTCCGACATTTCACAGCTATTTGACCCTGAGCAAGTAACTTAAACTCTTTCTGTCCCAGTTCTATCAATTGTAAAATTGTCATAAAAAATAAGGATTAAATGAGATATTTGTAAAGTACTTAGCACCGTGCTTGGCACATAATAGGTGCTTAGAAAATACTTTTTCCCCTCCCTTTCTTCCCTTCCTCCCTCCTTCCCTCTTTTTCTCCTTCCTCTTTCTCTCCTCACCTCTTTCCTTCTTCCCTCCTTTCATACATCTTCCCTCTTTCTCTTCCTTCCTTCCTTCCTTCCTTCCTTCCTTCCTTCCTTCCTTCCTTCCTTCCTTCCTTCCTTCCTCCCTCCTTTCATTCCTCTCACAAAACTCACTTATAGAGGATCTCCTCATAGTTTCAGAGGCTGTGTTCTGTTTCTTTTAATATTTTGTGTATCCCCATGAAGCATTTAGGAGTAGAAATATGCAAAAATATTGAAATATCATTTTATAAAGACAATTCCGACAGCCAGGAATATAGACAAAAAAGAAATGTGAACACATGGTTTGAGACAGATGGAGTCTGCAGTTTAAAGTCGATACAATTGTGTCCGGTTAGATGCTTAACCATTTGCTGAGGATCCACTGATATTCACGGGCAGCCAGCTAGTATTTCAGAATGTAGTATTTCAGAAGGCTTTAATGCAATGGATGTAACAAAAGCTGTTGATTAATTCTTCCTGAAAGCACACAGTGTAAATTGACTGGATTTGCAGACTAATGGTATTCCCAGACATAGCCAAAAGAAAACATGAAGGGACTTCTTGAAAAAAAAATAAGGGAAATATAATGAAAATATTTTAAATTCACCTTCTGGTGAATTCTGAGAATTACTTTCTGAACCAAGATATTTAGTGTGGGGTAATCGTATTCGCAAGGTGCTTTTTGAATTCAAGGAATATGGACTTTAAAGGCATGGAACTTTATATCTAGAAAAGGTGTTTAAACATATAGTCAAATCCTCTCATTTCTCAGATTAGGAAACTGAGGCACAGAAAGCATGATTTCAAAGTAGGCAGTCCAGGAGTTACTTGGCAAGTGAACACATTGATTTATTTAGATTGATTGATTTTGTTTACTTAAATGTAAATAAATGTATCAAAAACAATGACCCAAAAGGCTTCTATAGTTTCTGGCTTAGATTTTCAAAATTTCTAATGTAATTTGCACTGCACCTGGTGCAGGGACTTTGGGATAACATGCTATTGCTCTGAACAATATTTGTTCTTCCTGTACTAGGAACAATTGTTCATTCCTAATCTATAAAGTCACCTTTAACCTTAACCAAATAAGATAATACAATTTAGAGTTGCCAGCTGTGAGAATCTGAACAAGTCAGTTATCCTCCCTGAACTTAATTCCTTATCATAAAAATGAAATTTATGTCACTAGTAGTGTCTACAACTGAGGGATATTCTGAGAAGCAAGTGCAATGCTGTGTACAAAACACTTTGTTTTTATTCAAGGATCATATAAATGAAAGCTACTTAAAAAAGATGGCACAGTGGATAGATTGCTGGTCCTGGAGTCAGGAAGACCTGAGTTCAAATTTGGCCTCATAGACTTACTAGTTGTGTGACTTTGGGCAAGTCATTTAACCCTGTTTGCCTCAGTTTTCTCATCTGTAAAATGAGCTGGAGAAGGAATTGGCAAACCACTCCAGTATATTTGTCAAGAAAATCCCAAATGGGGTCACAAAGAGTTGACATGACTGAAAAGACTCAACAGCAGGGGGGCAGCTAGGTGGTGCAGTGGGGCAGCTAAGTAGCACAGTAGATAAAGCACCAGTCCTGGATTCAGGAGGCCCTGAGTTCAAATCCAGCTTCAGACACTTGACACTTAATAGCTGTGTGATCCTGGGCAAGTCACTTAACCCTCAGTGCCCCCCCCCAAAAAAAGACTCAACAACAATTAAAAATTAAATATTACAGACTGGTAGCACAGTAGATTGAATGCTGGACTTAGAGTTCAAAAGACCCAAATTCTACTCCTGCTTCACACTTTAACTAGCTGTGTGACCCTAGACAAGTCATTTCACTTAATCTCATCCTCAATTTCCTCATATGTGAAATACATATGATGCTAGTGGCACTTACTTCCCAGGGTTGTTGTGAGGATCAAATGAAATATTTGTAAAGTGATTTATAAGCTTTAAAATGTAATATAAATGTTATTTATCTTCCTCTTCCTCCCCCCCTCCTCATTATCTCATTCTCATCTTATTCAGTGGCTTTACTTAGACATTGATGTTGAAGAAATCAATGTGTTGCTATTCTTTTATAATTCACATTCTATGCATTATTGTATAGGTAGATATAATAGCTGCATTTAGTAATTGAATAAAAGTACTGGGATGCCACCTCAGCTTCCATGGGTTCTCTGAAAGCATTCTCAGTAGAAATCTAGTAGTATATAAGACAGGAGAGATGACTTGCAACTCATCCTATTCCCCATGACTCTGCCTTTTTTCTGCTCTTTCTATATTTTGAAAGGTTTTTTTTTGAAGATTATTTGGTATACTATCTATTAAAATTCAGTTAAGGTTGTTTTAAAATTTTTGTTCAGTGTTATGGTGAATTTGAGTGCTTATGGACAACAGTTTGCGACTTCTAACACATGGTTTGATTTCAGTACAGTTTATTGATTGAGTGGTCTGGGATTCTTTGCTGCCCAGATTTATAGTATGGAGATTTATTGTATATCATTCTGTGAAAGAGCGGGGACTTTTAATGTCTAATTCTAGCTATATCATTTTGACTTGCTCAGTATTTGGGAGATACTAAACTTTTGTGTTGGCTAATTCCTATAATTTGTTGAATAATCCACATTAGTCACTACATCTGGGCTCCTTCAGCATACCCCTTCTGTAATTTTGGACGGTAAAGATCAGGTTCCAGGTCACCATCGTAAAGTTCTCTATTTCCACAAACACATATACATGATTCAGTCATTTGTTTAATGAATTCCTTGTTGACATATTGTTGTCTGAGTTCATGTTGATGAGGCCTTTTGATTCCATTCCTGGATGATGGATGTTAGCCATTTCATAGGCACCATCTGGAGGTAAACCACTTTTAGTTACATTTTAAAAAACTCCAGTGGCATGTACGTATTGTCAGCCTTGCTCAGGGAAGTTAGATCAGCTTGTTCCAAACATGCCTCTAAAAGTCTTTAATGTGTTTATCATGTGCTTTAAGAATGCCTACAAATATCTCCCACCTCCTTTTTGGTGAGGGATTACTCATCTTTTTATAGCTGTCATGTACTTTTGAAATTGTACACTGATTAGTATTACCTACATATTAATTGCTTTGAATTTGTTCTTTACAGTTTTGAATTTCAGGATGCCAGTGGGTCTCTTAACAAATTTAGTCATGGCCTTCTCTTTAATATCTCAATACTCAGTATGTTTTACTAAGAAGAAAATAAGGTATTTTAAGGTTCAATGTGACTACCCATTTTATGAATGCAACCTTTAATCTTGATCTTTTCTTGGCATAAGTTAAGAATTTACTCTATTTGTGATTTTGATATCATTAGTAAATGATTTTAAGAGATGAAGGATAGGGGACTACTTAGTTATGCTAACCCCCACACGTCTACCAGAGAAGACCATAACCAAATATACATTAAGTGATTAGCAGCATATTTTGGTTCATAGTCACACAAATGGAGAGTTAGAAGGAACATCAGTAGCTATTTAGTCTAACCAAAATACAAAAAGAGTACTTGCTATAAATACCCAATATGAGGTCTTTCATGTTCAATTTGAAGACCTCCAAGTAAGTATAAACCACCATGTCTCAAAGAAGCCCATTACATCTTGGACAACTCTAATTGTTAGGAATTCCCCCCTCCCCACCCCAAAACCAAACCAAAACAAACCAAAAATCAAGACAAACTTAGGTGCTTTGTAACTTCCACACATTGCTCCTGGTTCAGAGTTCTGGAGTCAAACATTCTGGAATAAGTATAATATTTGCTCCCTAAGTTGTTGTTCAGTTATTTATGACTTTTTGTGGCCTCATTTGTGGGTTTTTTGGTAGAGATACTGGAGTGGTTTGCCATTTCCTTCTCTAGTTCATTTTTTTTAACTTTTTTTTTTTTTTTTTAGTGAGGCAATTGGGGTTAAGTGACTTGTTTAAACTTAAGAAAGTGATTGATAAATGTGTATAATACAGATGAAAATTAAAATTGTATTTTGGGTATCTATGTTTATGTGGACTTTGTTGGTGTTCAGGCATGTCAGTTGTGTTTGTGACTGTATTTGAGGCTTACTTTTTTCCCCCTTTTTTGGTGTATTTGAGGTATTCTTGGCAAAGACACTGCAGTGGTTTGTCATTTCCTTCTCCAGCTTATTTGGCAGATGAGGAAACTGAGGCAAAAAAGGTTAAGTGATTTGTCTAGGGTCACACAGCTAGTTAAGTATCTGAGGCCAGGTTTGATCTCAGGAAGATGAGTCTTCCTGACTTCAGGCCAGGCACTCTATCCACTGCCCTACCTGGCTCTCCCATAGATGTGGGTATACACATACATACACATATACATATGTCTGTAAATTTTGGAGTTCTGGTTGTTAAACATTTAGCAGCATACCCTTTTGTATACCTATCCAGAACCATGTGTGTTTTAGTAATAAATTTCATTTTACTAATTTTCAGGGGCAACTAGGTGCCACAGTGGATAAAGCACCAGCCCTGGATTCAGGAGGACCTGAGTTAAAATCTGGCCTCAGACACTTGACACTTATTAGCTGTGTGACCCTGGGCAAGTCACTTAACCCTCATTGCCCTGCAAAAACAACAAAAAAGGCATTGTACTGATTCTCAAGGATCACTATAAGACCCTTTGCTCCTACATGAATATGTAATTTTCTTATAAATGTTTAGAGAGGCTTTTTGTTTATGCTTTTGTGATACAGGTTGTGAATACTTTATGTGCAACATAAAAATGCAATTTGCCAATATTTGGAAAAGTGACTGGTGTTCCCATCTTGTATTCCAAAACATACACATATGTACATATATATATGTACATGTATATGTTTACATATATACATATACATACATATGTGTGTATACACACACTGGTACTCCCATATTTATAAATACACACTGGTATTCCCATACATATACTTACACACAAACCTAAAATATGTTCTGATTTTAAAAAGTGTATGATCATGCTTACACAGGAAAGAGATCTGGTAAAAAGCTTTATAAATTGTTCCTGCAAAATTTTTAAGTCACTAATTCTGAGTTATCTCCTGTCCTGCCGCTTTCCTGTTGTACAGAGAATCTGGAGTTTCTAGCACTTCTCAATTTTGCTTCTCTGGTCATCCATCATGTCAATGTCATGCAAACTTTCTGTTTCTTATTTGGTCTAATTTGATTTTTTTTTCTGCTGGAGTTCTATGGATCATATGGATGATCAGAAATTTTCCATATCCTCCTTTGTTTTTCTTTCTTTTCTCCTCTAGTGTGTTTGTTTTTCTAAACCTCTGTAGTACAGCTTCTGATTGATGTTCATTTGTTTATTTTGCCCTTTGTGCTATTTTTTCCTCTATCACCTTTAACTTTTGACTTTTGTTTTCAACCGCCTATTAAGAAAATCCATAACTTTTGACACCCCCCCCACCAGATTCATTTACATGTGTTTCTATTAGTAGCTACTTGGTTGCAACTTTTATTTCATCTAAACTAGTTTTGTGGATGAAATATTACTGGGTTTTTTTTCTAATTTCCCTGCAGTATTTGGACATCAAGAAGAAGTAGGACACCAGAGATCTTCTGTCCTTTGTCATTTCACAAAACTACACTGTTAAGAGATTTGACATTCTAATCTCTTGTAACTACTGGCAAACTCTGTTTTCAGCAGCAGGTCTCTCTCTGTGAGAATGTGTGACCTGGTTTGTTCCCTGGTGATTCTTTGGTCTTGTAGTCTCAATCAAAGGCTCATAGCAAAGCTTGGAGTGCAAAAAGAATTTCCCAGAATCACCCGCGTATAATATAGTATGGGTAATGACATCTTCTCCAGCTCATTCTCTTTGACTTTGGAAATGGGACATTACTGTCAACAATAGGAAGTGAAATCCATACCTGGCGTTATTCCATGTCACCTCAAGGAAAGATACTATTCACAAGCTGAAGTCAGGCTCATATAAGTGGAAATTAACCTGATCCAAACATTGGTCTATGACTGGTTTCTGGGATTAATGTCAGGATACCCTCTGAGAGGCAATTCTAGGGAGCATCAGGATGCTCATCTTTTCTAGAGTTGTTTCAGAGGGTGTTCAACTGTGTGGTTCCTGAGAAACATGATATTTAGGATGACAGGAGAGTACAAAATGACTGATTCTTTATATTTACAGAGATTTACACATATACATTTGGATTCTGCATATTCATCAAAGAGTTCTTCCAACACATGAGAATAGGTCCAAAAATTCACTGAGTACTACACCATTTCAGGATCTGGCTGGATTCATTTTCTCCCTCTCCCTCTCCCTCTCCCTCTCCCTCTCCCTCTCCCTCTCCCTCTCCCTCCCCTCTCCCTCTCCCTCTCCCTCTCCCTCTCCCTCTCCCTCTCCCTCTCCCTCTCCCTCTCCCTCTCCTTCTCCCTCTCCCTCTCCCTCTCCCTCTCCCTCTCCCTCTCCCTCTCCCTCTCCCTCTCCCTCTCCCTCTCCCTCCCTTCTCCCTCTCCCTCTCCTTCTCTCCCCCTCTCCCTCCCCCTCTCCCTCTCTCTCTCCTTCTCCCTCTCCCTCCCCCTCCCCTTCTCTCCCCCTCTCTCCCTCTTTCTCCTTCTCTCTCCCTCTCTCCCCCCACCCTCTCTCTGATGGACCCCTTTGGCAGTCTCACAAAGCATATAAGCCCTTTCTCAGAATAATATTTATAAATCCATGAAATAAAATGTTTAGAATTACAAAGGGAACCAAATCTATTGAAACAAATTATCAAAACATTTTTAAGAGAAGTTCTCAGACCCCAGGTTAAGAACCTCTGCTCTTACTTCAGTAAGTTTCTGCATCTTAATGGAAAAAGAACTAAAAGGCCCTCTTGTTGGTTCAGTGTCAAGCAATGGAGGCACTTGGCAGTGGACTCATAAGGTTTCAGCACTTGCTTTAATTAGATAGCTACCTGGGGTTTTAATGGGGGCTTTTCAAACTACTAGAGCAGAGAAAGAGAAAATGAGCCCCATTTACTCTGAAAAATCTAGCTAAAGGTGACACAGATCGACCATAAAGCAATACATAACTGCAAGTGGGTGGTCAAGGGAACTGTGGAAATGGAATCCATGTGGAGGAAAATCCCATCGGTGGAAGTGGAAGCTGTTTTCTCACACAAAGAACTGTCAAAATAGCCAATGTGGCTCAGCCAGCTTCAAAGGAGAATAAGTCTTATAATGGGCTTCCATATGTTTTATGTTCATGGGAGTGTGTGCTGTGGATGAGTGTCCTTTCTTCCCTTACTTTAGATCAGGGGATCTTAATCTTCTGTGTATGAATGTGTGGGGACCTCTTAGATAGTCTGATGAAGCAAATGGAAACCTTCAAGAGCAATATTCTTAAATGCACAAAGTAAGATTAAAAAAGGTACCAAAGGTTAATTAAAATAAAGACATGATCCCTCTCTCCCCAAGTTCTTGTTGTTGTAAGTTGTTTCATTCATATCCTATTCTTCATAACCCCATTTGGGTTTTTTTTTGGCATGGACTGAAGTGCTTTGCCATTTCCTTCTAAAGCTCATTTTCCATATGAGGAAACTGAGACAAAGAGGGTTAAATCACTTGCTCAATGTCATACAGCCAGTAAGTGCCTGAGGCCAGATTTGAATTTATGAAGACAAGTCCTTCAAATCCCAAGCCCAGTTTTCGAGCCACTGCTCCACCTAGCTGCCCTACTCCCATAAGTATATTGACCTCCAAAATCATGCATGTCCATAGACTCCAGGCTAAGAATTCTTGCTTTAGAAGGTGTCAAATGTGTTATTCTTATCTTTCTGTGGATTTTGAAATAAAATAGTCTAATTTTTTCCCAAATGTTCATAATAGTATGGTAGCAGAGTTAGAGGCATTCCATTTTCCCTTTCTTGATGTGATTAATTTAATTTAATTAATTTAATTTTTTGCAGGGCTGTGACGGTTAAGTGACTTGCCCAGGGTAATACAGCTAGTAAGTGTCAAGTGTCTGAGGCCAGATTTGCACTCAGGTCCTTCTGAATCCAGAGCCAGTGCTTTATCCACTGCACCACCTAGTTGCCCCGATGTGATTAATTTTAAAAGAAGCTTCCATGCCTGTTTGGGGTCTTATTTTACCCCAGTCCTTGAACAAGGATAATCAAAAGATAAGCAGAGGCTGCCTTGCAAGATTGCAAGACCAATGACAGACTTGTAGACTAGGAGATCTTTACTCCCTTTCTCATATAACCATAAGATATCTCCCAAAGTGATGGCTGGCCAGTTGGAAACAAAGTCTGGCTATATGTTTTCTGCATACGTACTAATGGGAAAGAGTTATTTTTTCAAAAACCCACTTGCTCCATAAAGACTCATTTTTTTTTAATACCAAGACATACTTCTTTCCATCTTGACTTATAACTGTGGGTGAAATAAAGTTTTTTTATTGACTTGTACCCTAAGTTCCAAACAATGGGTTTTCTTTCCAAGACAGTTTTGGACGCTATAACAAAAGGATCCTATTACAGAGGGATGAGAAGTATCTGCTGATCTCTCCCCTTTCTCTGGTTCCCATCCCAGATTTGATAAAAGAGAAATTTCTCTTAAATCTCTACCGGGAAGCTCAGGAAAGTTGTTGGGCATGGACTCCACATACCTTTCAAGGCTTGGACATTTGTGTTATTTGTTTTAAGGTTAGTAAAAACATTCATTCCTATAATTCTATATATTCTATTTCTATTCTAGAAGCAGCTGACCCAAATTCTGTCCTTCTTCTTGCATTCTGGCAATAGCTCAGGATCCCATAAGAGAGAATCTGCTCTTTTATCCCCATTAATTTTCATGGGAGGATTGATATGCGTAAATATGCTTCTATCCTCAGAGAATGTCCTCATGTTTCTTTTATGTTGGAGGGCTAATGCAGGCATTCCGGTGAAAATGAGATTGTTTATTGCCTCTCTCTTGTGGGTAGTTCTATCTTTCTGAACATCCTGCCATCTCCACGTTATGTTGTCTCCAATTAGTCTGTCTTTAACACCTCTCTACCAGAACCTTGCACTCTGCCCTTGGGAACAGCCTAGGGTCTGATAGGCTAGTTTGGGCCTTGTTTTACTGGGATCCAATTCTTTACCCTTCTCTGTCATTTCTTTGTCGTACCCCAAATTGAACTTCCTCCCTCCCCTATCTTTTCTTAATGTGTTTCATCACCTTATTAGAATGTAAGTTCCTTGAGGGTAAAAAGGGTACTGAGGATATTTTGTTGGCTAAAATTTTTATCCCCAGCACTGACCATAGTGCCTGGCACATATTATATGCTTAAGAAATCAGTCTCCCTCCCTCCCTCCCTCCCTCCCTCCCTCCCTCTCTCTCTCTGTCTCTCTCTCCTCATCCATCCACCTATACATCTATCATCCATCCATCCATCCATCCATCCATCCATCCATCCATCCATCCATCCATCCATCCATCCATCCATCCAAATTCTCTAGGATTTCCCACCCTCTCCATTCAGATAAATCTTCCCACTTGTGATAGGGATGGGAAAGATTAGGGCTGGACCCCCATGACCAGAGATATGGCTGCTAAGTAATGGCCCCTCCTGGTCTTCCCTGTGTTTCTTTTAAAGGGGCAGGAATGTTTAAACAGATTTCAATAAGAGGACTCCAGGATTTGAGTGATTTATCCTCTCAAGATTTAGCTGGTATAACAGTTCACTTAAGGGAAAAAAAAGATTTTAATTTTGATTTGTTTTGCTGAATATGTGAGCCCATGTCTGAAGCTAAGAAATTGTTTCTTTTCTTTTCTGAATGTGTGTGTGTGTGTGTGTGTGTGTGTGTGTGAGAATCTGGGAAAGCATTTCTTTTGTTTTATCTGTATCTGTTTATATAGAATGAAGGAGCCTTTAATTGAATTGGAGCCCTAGCTGAACAAAACAGCTTTCTTATCTTGGCTTCCTGACTGTGGAGGAAAAAAGGTTCCCTTTATCAATCTAGTCATGTCTTTGCTGGAGAATAGGAGAAAAAAGAAGGGTGTGGGTGGGTGGAAAGTATGGTCTTTGCATCTGCTTATGCTGATGTTGCTTGTAAAAAATCAATTCATTTAGCTTCAGTCAATTTTACAAGGAGCGAATGTTCATCAGTTATAATGTATTTTAAGCTTTCCAAACTTCATGGTTTTAATGCTCAGTTTGGAGAAACTCTTAATTGCCTTTTCATTGTGAATTTGGTGGATCAGAGTAAAAAGAGTAGAAAACAGAAGGATTTCTAGGGAAGATTCCATGGGTCTCTCCCACTCTTCTGAGATGTGTAAAAAAGAAACTGGGAAGCCTCTCTGAGCAAAACAAACAAACAAAAAATAAAAACAAAAGAAATATCCCAACTTTTATTAAGAGAAACAAAAGTGCGGTATCAGACCATACTGGGTTTCCCAGATACTTTTATATGTATGTAAGACAAAAAGAAAGAATTATTGGATATACTCCTACCTGTTCCATGAAGAGGAAAATAACCTCAAGCAAATTAAAGCATTGAAGTCATGTTTATAAACATGTTATAGTTTTATATGTATTGAGATTCAGAATGAATTGACTACGGACTGTGAAATTGGTTAGGGAACAAAGAGGGAGAAATTTTTGCACAGTCTTAATGAACATTTCTTTTCTGTCATTTAAACATTTCAGAGGTGGACATGATAGACTAGAAGAGTTTCACTAATTGCCTCCTATGAGCTAGATATGTATTGATTTATTGTATTGTTTCCCGAGGTTAAGGAAAATATTTTTGTTTAAAGGAGAATGATGGAGCATTTCAATAACAAGAAATACCCTAAAGGAATTGTATGACTAGAAGAGAAAAGTGCTTAGTCGAGGGATACCAAAAACCAGTGCTTCACTAGTACTAATACAATGTTGAAATGAATCAACAACCTATAGCATCTGTGGGGAACTTTGGGGAGGACATAGCCAAGAATTGCCCAGAGTGAGCTGGCATGGGAATGTTTTGATCTGCATCCCTCCAGGGATTTCCTAAATCAATGAGAATGTTTAAATAATTAAATATTCAAGAATGTTGTAAAGATGTGTATGATGGGGTATTTCTAATGTGTTCAAAGATGTTGGCGATTGATAAACTCTTTTTTCTTTTTAAAATTTTCCCTATAAGAATGTAAAATGGCATGGGTGCTTTAGAAAGATTTGATAACTATTAATGAAAATAATTAATTTTGGAATTGAAGAATGTTCAGTTTTAACATTACATCCCTCTGAGTCTGTGCTAATATTAGAAAAATGCAATTCTTATATAAATCAATGAGATAGGAGACTTTAGAACATGGGTATTGTAAAAGAAAATCCATTTTGAATTTGGATTCAAATTACAGAAAGCAAGAATCTTTGAAAAGAATTTTTTTTGTAATGGTTGTAGCTTTGACAATTTAACTTCGTAATATAATGCCTATTTCATATGACTACAACTCTTTACACATTATAGCACTGTTTACCATCAACCTTTGTTAGTTCCTTATTACCTAAAAGGCTATTTCATTAATTAGCATCTATATATTTAACCCAAAGTCAACAGAAAAATCTGCAGGGGTCTCATTTAGTGAAAGCATAGCCCATTTTCTCTTGGGAATGATTGCTTAGGCTGTACTAGACCTTGAGCTATTGACTGTATCCATGGTGGGGAGGGGAAGGAGAGGAAATTCTCACCTAAAAATTAAATAGGAAACAAATAAAATTATATTTAACAGAAATTCTTGATCCTCTAAAATATAATTAGAAAATTGGTTTTAAATTTCAAAATTTTAGATGAAAATGTTATATTTAAAAGCTAAAAAAGATAGTGTAAATTTACATAAAATGTCCTCTTCTTATGAAGTCTATGAAAAAAGTCTAACCAATGGTTGGTCATAGCATAACCTAGAAAAAGAACAATTAATTGAAGTGGGGCTTAGATAATATAAATATTTAATCTGGTTATTTTTCTCCTAGAAAACTGTAACCTACAACTTTTCTATATTCAAACAATTGTGCTTTGATCATTGTCTTTCTCATTATCTTGTTATAATTATTTTGAGTTCTATCTATTTTATCCCTTCCACTCTACTTCCCTCAATTCTTGTCAATAACAAATATGGCAGACATGTCTTTCTGGAAAAACAAATGCAAGTACATAATCAATGGATTATATTTTTGCCTTGGTTAAAGTTTGGAATTTATTGATTTAAATGTATTGTGAAAACAACAACAAGAACAACAACAACACGTTGAACTCCACTTGAAGCGTGTAGTACCAAACCACTCCCATTGTCTTCCTTTATAGAGGTCAGAAAGAGGACTTCCCCAATCTATTTCACTTTTCACCAACTGCTCTGCGTAGTTTAAATTCCATCAAACAAAATATCCCTTGGTGTCCCATTCACTGCCACCCCCACCTTTTTTTTTTTTTTTTTGGCATGTCCTCTCTTCCTTAGATTGTAACATCTTGAGGTCAGGTACTATCTTTCTTTTTATTAGTCATGTTGCTGGTGCTTAGCAAAGTGCCTGCTACATAGTAGCTACTTAGTGGATTTTATTTTTTATTGCATCAGAATTATGTCATCAAGATATAAACTCATTCATCTGGTATCCTATTGTGGGAATAACTGAAGAAAAATATTCTCTGAAATTAGCACAATTCATAAAACAAAAGAAAAAAAGCTTTCTCATTGATATAGTAAAATGACTAATATAGGCAATAAGAATTTCTTCTGCTTTTTAAATTTTTACATATTTAGTGGTCTGCCTTGAACTTAAGATGGAGAGACATTTATTTTGCATTCAATGTTATTCTTCTAAAACATCAAGATGAGGGACTCTCAAGGTTAATGGATCTAACAGTATAAGGGCTCAAACCTGTCCTTTATTTGTGAGTTTTGGCATTGTGCTCTTTTTAGTTAAGTGACATTGCTTGGTTCAATTGTCATTTATATGATGTGGTGATATATAAAAACTGTACTGAATACTTCTGTGGTCACCATCTGAATAGTTGCTGTCTGTAATGTGGCTAAAATTCTAGCTATACTGTCTAAAAATCTAATGAGTGGTTACCAATAAATTAGAAGCTTTAGCAAGAGTTAAGACTTTTAAGCATTTATTAAGGAGCATAAGAATTTGGTGAGGAGAGAGAAAGAGGCCTATCTATCTATCTATCTCAGGGAGCCAGCATTTTTGCTCCATTCCCCACGAGGTTCTGGCAAAAGAGAGAGAGCCTCGCTCCTTCTTTGTCCCACAAGCCTCCTGTCTAAACTGGAAACATCAAACGTCACTTCCTGACACCAAGGAACTGGCCTTCCAAGCCACGTGGCTTGCCCTTAGATGCCTTTTCCTCATGATGGAACTTTCGTACAGTATCTCTCCAGCAGGAGGAGTCACTCCAATTGTCACAGTACACATGTTGAAATTTTTCCATTGTGATCTCTGAGTGATCTAGAACTGTCCAAAATTTGCCAAAGTATACTAGAGAAAATGTGACTTTATAAAGATACTGATAAATGTTAGATCTTACTTCTCTTTTCCTATAATTTGGTTCTTTGAGACATTTGATTTTTCTTTTAATTGCACCAATTATGACACTCTTATTAATTTGTTTAAAACCTATAGTGCTACTGTTAAGAATCAAGATTGTGAAGGAATTCAAATGAGACGTGACAATGAGACGTGAGATTGAAGTTTGAAATAAAACATCATTGTGTCTCCCTTAACTTCTATGATATTCATATTTTAAACACCTATATGGAGACTTGAGGTAAGTCTCTGGTTATCCAATTCATTTTTACCTGGTCATGTGTGTGATGGAATTACATGTTTGACCAAAGTTAGGATTATTGATCATGCTACAATTGTTATTGATAATTATTGATAATGGGTTGAGGGTTTTGTGGTATTGATATTTATTATGATGATGATTGATTTTGAATTATTATCATTATTGTTAATAGCTAGCATTTCTATGGTACTTTGAGGTTTACAAATCATTTACACATAATATCTCTGTTTATGTTCACAAAAGTCCTAGGAGGCAGGTAATATTATTTCTATTTTACAGATGAGGCAACTGAGTCAAAAGGAAGTTAAGTGATTTGCTCAGCCACATAGCTAGTAAGTGTCTGAGTCTGAATCTGAACTCATGCCTTCTAACTTTAAGTTCAGAGCTCTATTTACTGTGCCATTTAGCTGGTTCTAACAGCCTTTAAATCACTACTAAGTCACTGAATTATTGGATAATTATTGGATGCCTATTTTGTCTTGTAGAAAATGATCTCCTCCTATCTTTAGAGCACAATTTGCAAACTGATGGGTATTTCCAAGGAGTCTTTCTTGACTCTCTCACTATAATGTTGAGATAGGTCAAAGTAAAGAAACAGTCAACCATTTTCAGAACTTTTTTTCCCTGTATACGTTTTTTAATTGCTCTAGGAATTTGGTATTCTATACAAACTTTCATTATTCTTTAACATCAAATAGGCCTTGAACCTGATCAACAGATAACACTTTGAAGGACTCTAGATTTCGGCATTGAAATAGAAGGGCACAATTAATGTGTTGGTAACCTCTCCCCTGCCCTCCAAAAGCATCATAAATATACCATGTAGTAGCTGCAACCTCAGAAACATTAAGCCATGGTGGCTGGTTTTAAACATGCCATTGATGTTCTAAGTAATACTTTCCCATGTCTTTGTAAACTCTCATTTATTTATTTCCTATGTAAAAGTCTGAAACATCATAATTTGTGAATATTAATTTTTGTAACTAATGGAGGCTTCATAATATATTATTAATTAAATGTTATATGTAATCAAGATGTGGTTGTTCAAGAAGCGCCAAAGGGGAAATTAACCTACTTCATATATGTGTATAAACACAGATGTAGATAGACAGACAGAATGTCATTCAGTGGTACCCACTTGATACCCACAAAAGATATCTTGGATATTATTATTGTTATTATTTGTATTATATCTATAAAAACAACCCTGAGGTCCTATATCATGCCAACAGAAATATCTCACTCTAAATTTAATACATATACTGGAATCTTGTGAAACTGAATTTGATTTTTGTTTGTGTTCACTTTGATCTAAGTCAAAGTATTGTTGCTGAATCATCTGCAATCCACCAATCAAGGGAAAAATGTCAGTAGCCCTTGTGGGGTGTTCTGCCTTGTCCTATGTACATGTTAAGCCAGTTATGGAGGAGATAAAGATCACTCAGAAGATTGTTCATTTTTACTCTGTATTCTTGACCTACCAGTGGGAAAAAGAACACTATATGAATGAAATACTTTTCTTGTCAAATGGACTATTTTCTGATTGTTGTATCTACCAAATTTTAATTGGTCCACATGCTAAACAATGCTAATGTGAGATATGGAGTCCATTTTTCTTTTTACAATGATAAATTTTTTTTTCAGCCTTTAAAAGTTATTTTAGACAGAGTCTTGAACAGATGGTTCATAGCCATCAGCCCTTTCTACTTTTGTGCCTGTTTCATCTCCTGAAGTTTTCCAGAGCTATCACTTTCACTGTGCAGTTCCATTAGCTTTCCCAATTCAAATTTGGGCTTCTTGAGCATCTTGACTTTTTGAACAGATACATCATGGAGAGGCTAAATGGACTGACAAGGCTTTTCTATGTCTTTTCCAATGCTGTCTGGAATTAGTTTATTGACAACTTCTTTCAAGTCATTTGTCTGCACCTCCTGGGTCATGATTTCTATCATTTTCTTATGAATTTGATGGACCTGTTGGTGCTGGGCATAAGAGGTCTTACGGATCTGGTTGTTGTGGTAAAACCAACCCAAAAGAGGTGGAGCAAGTAGCCATTGGTAATTTTGACATCAACATGGGCTTCAATCATGGTCTGCCACTTTTTGACCATGGAGCACATCTTGTCCTGGGTAAGATCCATTCCATGGAAAATAGTCAGACAATTTTTACCCTTAACATCGTCTGTGATTAACTTGAACTTATGAAAAGCAACTTCATCAATCTGCAGATCAGTAAGGCCCACTTCAAAAACTTAACCATTGAGACCATCAGAGGCAATTTTTGTTCCTTGAGTCCTTGTAACAAGTGTCTTGCCAATGTTGCGAATGTTGAACATAGCTGCTGCTTTTACACCGTACCAATCCTTCTTTGAAAATGGATCAACCACTTTCTTCTTGGCTCCTTTTTTGCGGCCTTTGGTGTGGTGCATGTTCTTGACCACCACCATGATCCCGCTCCAAAAATCAAAAGCTGGAGTCCATTTTTAAAATATAGCACAGAAACCTTAGTAAATGAGCTAGCTCATGTAAGTGTACCTACAGATTATAAGATGTTTTTGTCCCATGTTCCTGCTGTACATTTCTATTATCCATGTGAATCAAGAGCAAAGACGGAAGGCAATGATTATATCTTAAGTGATTAGTAATTCTAAACTCCACTTTATGAGTAAAAAAGTACCCGTTGGCCTGTTTTGTAAAGATGGGAAACCTACAACAAATCATGTTTTTAAGGAACTCATTTCCTTTTTTTCCCCTTGGGAGACCTAGAGACTGATTTTTCTAGGTCAGTTGTTTTTAAATAAATGTATTTGTAATTGTTTTCTAATGTTTAAGATAGATTCACAATATCCTTGTTAAAATATATTATTGCAGTTATTATAAGACTAAAGAATTTTGAAGAAATTAAAAAAAAACTTAGCCACAGGTATGACCCCCACTATCTGTCAAAAAATCAACCAATAAATATTTATTCAGCACTTGCTCTATACCAGCCACTGGATCATAGGCATTAACTGTACAGAACAAATTGTGAGAATTTGCAGATTCCACAACATTCTCATTGGCCGCACCAATGTAGTTATGATGAAATTACTCTTTAAAAATAACACAGCAAGATTTCTTCTTAGACTAGATACTAATCTTCCTTTGGTGCTCTCCTACATATTGAGATACCTGTGAAAGCAAAGATGTGGCCTAATATCTGAAATTCTTGTGATGCTCCATGCCGAAGAAGGTGTCCAGTAAAAAGATGAGTCCACCCTCACTGTTGTGTGGGAGTAGCAATGTCTGCTACGAAAACTGCTTGGGACCCATGGCCATAGATTTCATTTCAACATTAGAAATTTACCACACATGGCCTAAGAAGTGTGGAAGATCCCCGCCACATGTTAGAGGTTTTTTTTTTTTTTTTTAAATCTTTAAAAAGTCAATAAAACCATCTTCAAGACTTAATTGGGTCCTGGGGTCTAGAGCTTAAATTGTTGACATAAATTCCCAGAACCTAAGGGCACAAGAGACTAGTCAGGGCTCATTAGGTTTGATGGGATCCCTACTGCCATGCAGGTCAAGACATCCTTCTTACAGGCTATGTCATTATGATAAATAGACAGGCAAGAGAAACTCTACCTAGCTGAACTAATTCCAGCTCTGTGGTGAATATCTTTTCCATGGTATTATTGAAGTACTAAAAGGATATATATATATATATATATACACACACACACACACACATATAACACACACATATGTTTGTGTGTGCATATACACACATACATATATGTATATACACATATGCATATATACATGTGTATATGTGCTTGAATGTATTATATATGTATGTGTATGTGTGTGTGTACACAGAGAGAGAGAGAGAGAGAGAGAAAAGAAAGGAATCAAATCATCCTAACTTGATGTTTTTTCCCCTAAAATTCACTTTGACTCATGTGGTTAGAAGAATGAAAGGGAAAACCTCATTTGAAAAAAAAAAGTTACTTATTAAAGCCTATCTTCTAACCGGCAGCAGCAATAAATTTGAGTGTATATATACATACATACATACACACACACACACAAAGTGATTTAATGAAAAAAAGAATATAGTAAGAGAAAGCTTTCGATCATTTCATTCATGTCTGACTCCTTGTGACCCCATTTGGGGTTTTCTTGTCAGAGATACTGGAGTGGTTTGCCATTTCCTTCTCCAGTTCATTTTATAGATGAAGAAGAGAGCCAAACAGGGGTAAGTGACTTAACCAGGGTCACATAGTTAGTGTCTGAGGCCACATTTGACCTCAGGTAGATGAGTTTTTCTCATTCTAAGCCTGGTGTTGTATCCACTGCACCGTCTATAGAAGGACTTCCATACCACCTATAGCAGGTGATGTGAGTTAAACCTTCTCGTACATATTTCTTATACATGTGCCTCACTATGATTATATTCTAAGTTTAAGCCTGCTCCTCCCATGGATTCTGTGTGGATTTGTGGGAAGGTGTGAGCTAGGTTCTTGGGAGAAGGTTTTGTATTAATTGTCTTATCTTGTTATCTGAGAGTAGTAGGTGCCCTCTGGGGACCCAGCCTTCCAATTGAAACAAAAGTTAGGGAATGTTCTTCTTCCTCTTCCTCCTCCTTCTCTTCTTCTCCTTCTTCTTCCCCTCCTCCTCCTCCTCTCCTTTTTTTCCTTCTTCCTCTTCTCCTTTCTCTCCTCCTCCTTCTATGCAAAGTGCTTTGTGAACCTTAAAGAACTCAATTAATGTAAGCATTATGTTTTAAGTTTTCATACATATATATTCAGGTGATGAAGCTGGGGCTCAGATATGTTAAATGCCTTGCTCTTGATCACGTGGCTAGTAAGCATCAGCGCATTTGTACCCAGATCTTACCAAAAGTCTAGAACTCTTTACACTAGGTGCTCTGTCCTTTCTGCCCTTTATACTTTCATAGCTACTTATACTTATTGAATGTTTCTACCAGAGAGGGAAGGGCCCAGGCTCAGAACCTAATTATCAAGTCACTTGGCAGATATTCAACTTCTCACTATACAGCATGACTCTTCCAGTCTTCAGAGGCTAACTTCTCAGAAATAAGGCAATTTTTGGAATACACAAAACAATTGGGAACGTGAACCATCAGAATCTTATGGTACTAAAGATTATTAGATTTAGAGTATAAAGGAGCCTTAAGGATGACTTAATTCAATCATTTTTATGTTATTTATGTTTTATTGATGATTTTTAAAACTTCATATTCATTTCTATATATATATTTTTTCCAAACAAGTTTTCCCTTGTAAGAAAGTGTAAAGATGACTATAAAAGTTCAGCAAAACCAAAAAGTACATTATGTCTGATACCTTAGAAAATCCTTCATCACTAGATGGTGCAATGGATAGAGTACCAGGCCTGAAGTCAGGGAGACTCATTCTCTTGAGTTCAAATTTGACCTCAGATTCTTATCAGCTGTGTTACCCTAGGCAAATCATTTATCTCTGTTTGCCTCTCTCCCTCATCTGTAAAAAGAGCTGGAGAAGGAAATGACAAACCACTTTGGAGTCTTTGCCAAGGAAATCCCAAATGGTGTCTTGAAGAGTCAGACTTGACTGAAAAATAACCAAACGATATAAAAAAGTTCTTCATCTTTTCAAGTAAGAAAAAAGGTTTATTTCTAAACTTTGCTCTGGGACAGGCTTGACTATTAACATTACACATTTTGCTTTCTTGGTTCTACTTATGTTTATTCTGCATTGATTCATATAATTCGTTTCATGTTTCTTTTTTTGTGGAAGGGGACAATGAGGGTTAAATGACTTGCCCAGGGTCACGAAGCTATTAGATGTCAAGTGTCTGAGGCCAAATTTGAACTCAGGTCCTCCTGAATCTAGGGCCAGTACTTTATCTACTGTGCCACCTAGCAGCCCCATCATGTTTCTTTAATTGTCTTTTTTGTGTGTGTTGGTCATTTTCTTTCTGGGTTATTTTCACTTACTCACACTTAATAGGCCCAAGGTTACTTTAGAGGATTGCTTAAATATAGAATTCCACTCGACCCAGTCTTCACCCCCAAAGCAATGTTAAATGGGAAATTTTCATTGACTCTGTTACATAGGTTAGTCTTTATGGGATATTTATTTATTTTTAGTGTGCAATCACATTAAACATCTTTCTGCATTAGTCATATTGTGAAAGAGAAATCAGAGCACAAGGAAAAAATCTCAAAGAAGAAGGGGAAAAATAGTCCCAAAATGAAAATTATGGTTCAATCTACATGCATAATCCACAGTTCTTTTTTCTGGATGTTGAGAACATTTTCTATCATGAAGTTCTCTGAAATTGTTTTGGATTACTGCATTGCTAAAAACAGTCAAGTCTATCACCATTGTTCATCACACAATGTTGCTGTTACTGTGTACAATGTTCTCCTGGTCTGCTCCTCTCAGCATCAGTTCATGTAAGTCCTTCCAGATTTTTCTGAACTCCTCCTGCTCATCATTACTTTTCACATTGATTTTTTAAAAACTTTGCGTTCTAAATTTTCTTCCTCCTACCCTCCTTGACCCTCCCTATGAAATCAAGCAATTCAATATAAGTCATACATGTGCAGTTATTTAAAACATCCTCACATTAGTCAGGTTGTAAAAGAAAACAGACAAAATAACTTTAGAAAGAGGAGCTAACAAATAAAATTATACTTCAATCTGTATTCAGACACCATCAGTTCTTCCTCTGTTGATGGTTTGCATTTTTCATACATCCTTCTGATGTCATCCTGCTCATCATTTCTTTCATAGTTACTATTGCTAACTGTATTACCCTCCATCCTATTCCCTCCCCTTAATATTTACTCTATTTTCTATATTCCTTCACCCTCTCCCTCCTCAAAAGTGTTTTTACTGCCCCTCCCCCAATCTGCCTTTCCTTCCTTTGCCTCTCCCCGCATCTCCTTCCCCTCCCACTGCTCATCAGGGCACAATATATTATTATACCCACTCGTGTGTGTGTGTGTGTGTGTGTGTGTGTGTGTGTTAGTTATTCCCTCTTTGAGACAATTCTTATGAGAGTAAGGTTTACTCACTCCCCCACTCCTTTCCCATCTTCCCCTCCACTCTATAAGCTTTTTCTTTTTTCTTTTATGTGAGCTCTCTGATTGAAATCTGATTCTTTGTGGTCAGAAACTTGGCATGCCTGTGCCTCTCCCCCACTTGGCCTCCACCACTCGAATCAGCCCACTTGTTCAGAACCAGTGTGCTTCACCCTAACTCCAGTGGAGACTGCAGCCTCTTCACCCTGGCCAACTGCCAAACCCCCTCACCAGTGTGCAAGCTGAGCCTCAGGAGAAGCTGCTGGTGCCAAAACCTTGGAGACCC